>NC_046665.1:91552665-91600990 GCF_010883055.1 Belonocnema kinseyi
TGTATATTTTTTGAAAAATCTTACTGAGTTGAAAATTAATATCTTTTGGTAGGAATTTTATCTTCTTTGGTGATGAAATTCATACTTAAAAAGATACATTATCAAATCAAAAAGACAAATTTTCAACAAAATAGTTAAAATATTAATCAAAAAGATACTTAAGTCTAGAAAGAAATAAAAGTCTAACTGCGGATTTATCAACTGCAATTTTCTGACATCATTTATAAGAATATTATTAACAATAATAAATTGTTTAAACGATTATTTCAGTTTATAATTATTGAGTACTACCTTACATTAATGAAACTATTTAAAATTAATTGCCATTAAAATGTACGATTCTTACTTTTATGCATTGCACAGTTAAAATATTTGAAAAATAGAAATTTAGCTATCATTGTGAATGATATGAATTGAAGAATAAATAAAAAATGTATGATGTTAAAAAATACATATTTTACGCAATTTTAAGCTAAAAACATTAATTTATACATTAAATTTTATTTTGAAATTTTTTCAAAATATTCTCTTGAAAATTTGTTTAAAAAAATCATCTAAATATCTTGCAGGAATATAATATTAAATTTATTATCTTCGAACTCTACTTTTTCCTGTAAGTTTTGGTAAATCCTGCAAGAGTAAAAAAATTGATTTAAAATATTCTAGATGCTTTTTTGAAAATTTAAGAAATCTTATTAAATATTATTTTAAAGTTAATTAAAAAAATGTTGTTATTTTTTCTATAAATTTTAATACAATTTTTGAATTTATTTAAAATCTTTCAAAATGCTTGAAAAGCTTATAAATTTTGTGTTCGACAGCTTAACAAATTTACATTGTGCTTTAAATATTTTGAAAGCTTTGCACGTTTTGAATCATTTTAGAATTTTTTTACAACTTCTAAATATATTAAAAACTTATTTGATTATTTTCAGAGTTAATAATTGTTTAATTTTCAATTGCTGCTTAATTTGTTTTAATCCTTTTGAATATACTGTTGAAATTAATTTTTTGAAGTAAAAAATCATTTAAAATTTCCCCAGTATACATAAAATTTTTTTTTTTCTTATGAACTCTAAAGAACCTTAAAAAGCTTCAAACTGTTATTCCGAAAGCTTTAAGAATCTTAATTTACTTTTATATTTGTTGAATTTTTTTCAGTTGGAAATTAAGTTTTGATCTTCTAAAATTTTTTATAGTTCATTAATCATTCATGAATTAGAATTTAATCATTTCAATTACATATTAAACATTTGTTTAATAGACCAAATAATAATTGTATCATTCAAAGTTTTAATTCAACACTAAAATATTAACGATTCAAGGCTTTCTATTTCAAACAATTTAGTATTAATTGTTTAGTTTCTAATATGTGATTTATAATGGCTTATTTCAAGTTAAAACTAAAGAATTGCTAAATATTAAAAAGACTGTCTTTCTCAAATTAAAAATTTCAAATTAAATGGGATACAATTTAAATATTTTAGATTAAAAAATATTTTAATAGGATTTGGAATTGAAAGAGAGCGTTATTTTTTTAAAAATTAATTTTAAAATAGAAATAGTTTACAAAAGTTTAAGTCTTATTAAATTTTACATTAATATTTTTTGTTCAAATTTGTATAATTAATCAAAAATATATAATAATAAATAAAATCAAACGAATGAAAACATACAATTAAAACATTTTTTTAACTCTATAGTTTTCCTAAATTACTTGTAAATTTTTTAAAGCAAGTGAAAAATATTAATAAAGAGAAACAAACTTTTTGAACAGCAGAGACTTGTACTTTCTTGTTAATCAATTTTTAACTTTTTAGAAGAAAATACAAGAAAAATTTAACAATCTGTATTTACACATATTTTTTTGTTAAAATGTGTACATTTTTGTTCAAAAAGTTTATGTGTAAATTTAAAATTAGAGTTGTAGCAATGTTGCATTCATGAATTTCATTTTTAAAAATATTAGTAAGAGTGCATTAAAATTTAATATTACAGATTGATATTTAATATTGTCATTATTAATGAAATTAATATTAACGATCTACTTGAAAATTCAAATGTTTCAGATTCAGACTAAATTTTCTTTTGCAATTTATATTTTGGAGTTAAAAATATAAATGTTTTAAAGAAAACTCGTTTTCTTTGCATGAAAATTCATTCTTTTTTATCGAAAAGTATCCCTCTTATATTTTTGATTTAGAATTTATCATAATTAAAATTATTAAATATATTGGAAAAAGTGTTCAAACAATTTAAATTATTCTTTGGTTAAAATTTTTATGATGTGGTTGAAAATTTTATCGAATAAAATATCTTTTTTGATTAATATTTCAAATGTTTTGTAAAAAATTCATCTTACCCATCCTATCCTTATCCTATCAGTTTTTATCTTACTAATACAATAATGTGGTAGAAAATTAATATATTTGAGTGAAAATTATTTTTCTCTTGAAAATTCATACTTTTGGGTTTGAAAATTGTATTATTTTGGCAACAAATTCAACCATTCGGTTAAAATTTTTTTTCTTTTTTGAATGAACAATCCTTCTCGGTTGCAAATGTATTCATTTTGGTAGAAATTTTAGCTTTCTTGTTTAAAAGTCAAACTTTTTAAGTGAAAATCCGTTTGTCTTTTTGATTATTTTCACTTTCTGTAATTTCTTATTGAAAAATCTTTTGGTTGTAATATCAATTATTATATTTTTTGCTAAGAATTTATCTTTTTTAGTAGAAAATTTAATTTTAAAATTAGTTATATTAGTATAAAATTTTAAACGTGTACATATCTTTTAAAATTACTAAAGTTTTTCCCAAATTTATAACTGTTCACTATATTATTCATGAATCAGAATTTAATAATTTGCATTAAATAATAAAAATTTGTTAAATTGAATGAATAATAATTTTAACCTTCAAAGTTTTAATTCAACAGTAAAATATTAACGATTGAAGGGTTCCTATATCAAATAATTTAGCTTCATATTCTTTAATTTTTAATATTTGATCAATAATTGCCCATTTTTATGTAAAACTAAAGAATTGCTAAATATTCAAAAAAATTCTTTCCGAAATAAAAAATAAAAAATTAAATGGGATACAATTGGAATATATTAGATTAAAACAATCTTTTAAAGAATTTGCAATTGAATTAGAGCGTTTATTTTTTTAATTACTTTCAAAATAGGAATATTTTAGGAAAATTTAAGTCAAAAGTTTCAATTTATTTAACTACTGAGGCTTTCGAATGAAAAAATTCTACTTTAAACAATAATTGTATTATTGTTTAATTTTCAGAAATCGAACTATAGTTCAATGCTTAATTCAATTGATTTGGATTCTGAAAGTATTATTTGTAAAGATTCATATTTTTTTAGTTAAATTTGTATAATAAATAATAAAGGTATATTAATTTAATAAAAATAATAAATAATACAAATAATTACCTGTATATACAACATAATTTTAGGTACAGTTTTCGATTATTTAAACAATAAAAAATTTTGTATTTTTTCGTAAATATTTTTAATTTTTTACAATAATTTACTTAAAATTAAAGCGATTTTTATTTAGTCAAACATCCAAATTAAACAAATGTAAAATTCTTTAGTTCTTTTTGTACTAACTTGTAAATTTTATATCTATGTTATATTGATATCTATGTTATTTAATTGTATTTTTCCATTATATATTGTTCATTTTTTTACAAAGATATGTTTTTAAAATTTTAAATTAAGGTTGTAGAAATATTGTACTCTGTTGTAAAAATTTTTTTCATTGGGGTTGGTCAAAATTTCGTTCATTACAACCAGTTTAAAAACTTTTTGTAAAAAATAATAAATAATCTGGATGAAAATTATTAAACAGAGGTCAAGGAGAAATTTTTCCTGCAGCTCTGCACTTGTTGCTTATCAACACATCGGCTTAAGCTTGTCAGTAACACGTTAGCATAATGTGTTTAACGTTGAAGATAGCTACTTATCAGAATCCTCGTGCTTGCATTACACCATAAACCGCGTAATAAAATCCAGACGGAGTGTCATGGTGTCCCATGAATTACAGCGCACTTGTTATAAAAATGCATACACGCCCGGGCATTATCAGACTGATAAACGTTTCTGACGGTTGCATTTAGTATATCAAGAACCAATTTTACGATCCACTCGAGCACGATGAAAAACAACTGATGGAATTTTTCACGCAAACAGAAAAAGCCACATATCTGATAAAAAGTTAGACGTACCTTCATTTTGCTAAACCAAACTTTATTCAAAAAAATATTCATTCTCTAAATTGCATGTGGATTGTTTAATCAGAAGCATCCAGACAACATTTGATATCGCAATTTTGAGCGCGCCTAGGGAGCGCGATTTTAGGTTTATTTCCCCCACATTTGTGGACAGGCCTTTCAAAATTTAAGGGCAACAATTCGACAACTGTAAGCTGGTTATTGTGAATTCTCTTTTGTTAAAGCTCTTTCGGCTTCAACGAATACATTCTCATCACTCATCTCGTTCCTCGCTCTCGATTTTGTCTAAAATGTTAACTTTTCTACACGTGCAACACTATTATATCAAATGTATATTATATTAATTATTTTACCTTATTTTGTACCTTAATTTGCACTAATTTTTGGATGAAAATTTAATTAATTGATTGTAAATTCTTCGTTTCAGTTGAAAATTTATTGGAAACTTATCTTTTCTAGTTATAAATTAAAATATCTAGTTGAAAACTAATATATTTTGTTGAGAATTCTAGTTTCTTAGTAAAAAAATTAATTTCCTTGTTTGAAAATTGATTTTGTCAGTTTTTAAATTAAATATCAGATAGTTGCGGCTTTTTCTATCGGTTTTAAGGTTTTGCCCAATTTATACTTAGTAAAGTAATAAATAATAAATTAACAAACATAGCTCTTTAAAAAAGTTATTATTTTTCATAACTATCTTTTCTGAGAAGTGCTAGATAGCTGCGTTATCTTCTGAAATTTTGTTCTTTACTTTGCCTTTTTAGTTTAAAAAAATCAAAAATAGATAGATTAAAATTTAAACTGTTTTTTATTTCTTTCAGGTATGAATATTTTTCTGAATAAAAATAGATATTTGAAACGTTTTTCAAATTTTCTATATCGATCATATTAAATATAAAACTTCCTTGAAATAGTTATTGAGAGCCTTTTTGTTTAAATTAATATTAATATTTATTATTCGTTCGTAACTAAAAAGTCTAAGATAAGATTAAAGTTTCCGAAAAAACCCCAATTTTGTAGCATTACTCTAGAATAATATAGGTGAAAATAATAATAACTTGTTCAAACAATAATGTTTGATGAATTGCCTTGTTTATTACATCGCCTTGAGAGAAAAGTTGATTTAAAAAATCGCAACTACCTATAATTAATGTAGACGAAGATAGTAATAAACAATCAAAATTTATTTAAAAGATTATTTTTGTAAAATTTCATTCATTATTCTAGCACTCTTTGTGAAAAGTGGACAAGTGTTTGAAATTAAAGAAAAAACTGCAGTTTTCTAGCAATAATCTAAGAGAAGATAGTTATAAACAATAATAAATTGTTTAAGCAACTAGGTTTGTCAACTTAAATTAATTTTCACTTTAATAAGTAAAACTTAATATAAATTTAAAATTTTGAAAAGAAACTATCTCACATTAATAAAATACGAGATAGTAATGAAAAATAATAATTTAAATAAATAATTATTTTTGCTTAACTTAATTAATTATAACAGCACTTTAAGTAAACAGTAGGCAAGAAGTTAAAAATTTTAGAAAAAACCGCCACTTTCTGGCATTATCAAATTAAATATTGTAAAAAATAATAAATAATTTCTTAAAGATACAATTTTGTTTAACTTTAATTTATTATTCCCTTCACTTTAATTAAAAATTGGATGGAAAATGGAAAATTTTTGAAAAACTGTAATTTTCTGGAATTTTCTACGATAATACAATTGAAATTGATAATAAATTGTTTAAACAATTACGTTTGTTAACTTTAATCAAGTTTCGCCAGATATAATTAAAAATTCGACAGAAAGTGGAAAATCTTTTTTAAAAGATCTGACTTTCTAACTCTATTCTTAGAGAAAATTATTAAAAACAATAACAATTTATTATACATTTAATTAATTATATAAAGTAGTAATTCATGTAAAAGAAAAAATGTTTATTTTGAAAATCAAAAAAATATAATAATTAGCACCAGAAACTCGCAAACCCCAATTTTTCGCTAGAGGATGATATTTAAAATGTAATATTGTAATTTTGTTTGTTACTTTATTTGAAATCAGCACGTTATGCGCTTATAACACCCTCAGAAAAGTGAGTATTAGATAAACTTTTACCGAATCGTATCTGCTACTGACAGATTACTATCTCTGAAAATGGCGACTACACAACCCACAATGCATTCTTTAACCGTTCAGTAGAGCATGTAAAAACAACCAAAATACAACCTCCTTTATAAATCAAGGAGTGGAAAAAGCAAAACAAAATTTTCGGACCAAAAAATTTAAAGATAAATTTGAGCTGGCCGCCGCGGAATTTGACAAATAGAGAAAAAAAAAGAATATTCGGACAGTGATTATCATCGAATAGGACATCGTACATCACTCGGAACGTTAGAAACCTAGATTTGTATCTACAGACGTGTCTCATCTTACTTCTGATGTAATATAATATTATTTTATAGAATTAGTTAATTTCAGCCGAGGATTTGGAGACATTTATAAATTAATAACAGCAATAAAGTAAAAAGGAAATGATTAATAAATCAAGATTCGTGCTTTGGTTAAAAAGACTTTCGCCTTGTGTTACAGAGGAGAATGATCACGAGTCACATCCAAAGGCAGTATTTCAAAGAAATAGCCGATGAAGCCTCCTTATGGCCGGCAAATATAATAAACTTGGGGTCCATATTTCCACGCTTATAGTGGTGGCTGGCAGACCCTAAGAAAAACAACGGCTTGCTCTAAGAAAAGGGGGATTCATGGTATCGTAATATTTTCTGATTTTTCGCCAATAAACCCCATTACTATTTATCAGGCTAATGCGTCCTTCCTTATAACTACCATTAACAACAATCTATATGATCTGGCGCATTAGCGACTCTGAATCACGTTCTCTCCAAATTTATTATTTGCTCTATCTGTTTACTATCGGTCCTGTTTCTACTAATAAGGGGAAATCAAATTACAGAGATATTTTCCAAAAAGAAACTTTGCTGGTGAGATTAGTAGAGATTGAATAAATGTAGGGGGGCCAGCCAACAATAGATAGTATAAAATTCCATAGCGCTTTAGTTGCCTCTATTTGCAACAAACCCGAAATATTTCCATATTTAAATAATTAAAAGAGTAAGTGATAAAAGCAAAAAAGAAATTTACTACTCGAAAAATCTAAGGATAAATATGAGCTGGATTTCGAGATATTTCACAAGTGGAGAAAATAAAATAAAACAAAAAAATATTCGGACAGTGATCAACATCATTAGGGGCTATCTAGCGTTCACTTTTTTAGGGGCTCTACTGACTTATAAAACGGTGGCTACGAATTAAATATCGTACATCACTCATAGGACACACTCCTCAAGCGCCTTTTTTGCATGGAATTGAAAGGAATTAAAACTTTATAATTTCGGAATAAGAGCGTTTTAAATTAAATTATTCCTAATTACAATTTTTTTAACATGAGTCTTCAAAATTTAACAAATTAAGACTAAAAATTTTAATTTAGACTATTTCGTAAGGAAGGAGTTGAAATGGCCTTATTTCCAATTAAAAACTTCAAAATTGAACAGTTTTATTTTGCATTTATTAATCTCTAAATTGAATGATTTCAGATTCAAATTTCAAAACATTAAAAATGAAATATTTTTTACTTCGAATTTTCGACGCTAAATCATTTCAAATTCAGAGCAATGAAAATAGTGTTATTTATAAATTAGAAACATCAACAATTAAATAATTTAAAAGTAAAAGCTTTTGAATTTTAATAATCTTAAATTCGAAAAATTTGAAATTGAAAACTAAATTGAATATCTCAAAGTAAAAGCTTCGGAAAATCTAGAAATCCAAATGTTGATTAATTAAAAAAATAATGATTTAAAATAAAAATTGATTAGACCATTTTTTCGAAAATCAAAAAATAAATTCACTTTTATTTCACCGTACAAAATCCAAAAATTACAAGTCTAAACTTTTAGAACTGAATTATTATATAATAAATTCAAAACAATATTTGTTAAGATTTATTTTTTTGTAGAAAAATAATATTGTAATAAAATCAAACAATATGCTGGACAAGTATTGCACTTGGTTGAAAGTTCCTCATTTTGTTCAAAATTTAATTTTTGTGCTCAAAAATCAAACTATTTTGTTAAAAGTTCATGTATTTTGTAAACTTTTTCTTTTTTTCTCTTTTGTAAAAAATTATACTTTTAACTCAAAAATTTAACTATTGGGTTACAACTCAATTCTCTTGGTTTTAAATTAAATATTTTCATAAAATTACCTTTTTTGTTTGTAAGTCAAGTGTTTTATTGAAAATTCGTCTTTTTGGTTCAGAATTTTCCTGAATTGTTGAAAATTTGTTTCTCCTTTGGTTGAAAATAACTTTTTCAACTGCAAATGAAAGTAATCAATTTATGATTCTAAATTTATCTTTTTAGTGGATCATTCTTTGAAATTATTTTTTTTCAAATTCACTTAGTTCATCGTAAAATCATGTATTTCGCAAAAAATACGTTTTTTAAGTGGAAAATTAAAATTCTTGTTTTAAAATACAAATATTTCTTTAAAAGTTCCTGTATTTTATTCAAGTCTTAACCAGTTATTAAAATTTTTAAAGAAAAAGATTTCAACAAAGAAGATTAATTTTCTACCAGAAAAAACGTATCTCTAGCAAACAAATCAATCTTCAACCAAGTAGTTTGAACTTTTAATAAAAAAGGTTAATTTATAATAAAAGAGTTAAACTTTTTAGTAAAATAATAATTTTCAAACAAAAGTAAACTTTTCATGGTTTCAATTAAAAAATTAAGTTTGCACAAAATGAAACGAATTTTGGAGGAAATAGTTTTAATTTTTAATCAAGGAGATAAATTTTAAATAAAATCATGCAGTTTTAACGAAAAACTAAATTTTTTACATATTTTCACTTGTAGCCAAGTAGTTTAATTTTTCAAACAATAAATAAATCAATTTTCAACAAACGAGATTAATCATCTAACAAAAAGGACATAATCTTAACAAAATACAATAATTTCACCCAAATATCTGATTTTCGACTATAAAAAATTATTTATAGTTGCAAATGGAGTCGTTAAATTTTCATATAAAAAGTTAATCTTCAACAAAAAGAGAACTAGTTTTTAACAGAATGGTTATATTATTCACCAGTATAGTTAAATTTTTAGCAAATTTAAGTAGATTAGATTCCACTAAATCATTTAATTTTCTACTTAAAACATGGAAATTTAAACCAGAAGATATCAATTTTTAAACTAAAAATAAAATGCTTATATTTTTCCTTGAGAGAATTGATTTTGAAAAAAATTAAATGAAATTTTTTAAATTCTTTTACTTATTTTAATTAGAATTTACTGGATTACAAGTAAATTACAAATTACAGAAAATTACAAGTGACTTATTACAAGTAAATTATTGTTTGTTTATAAGTGAATTAGAATGAAAAATAAGTGGATTATCTGGAATAAGCCTGGATAACGCCAGATTGCATCAAATTACTCTATATTACACTGAATTTACACAGATTAAACTAGATTGCTATGATAATAATGGATTACTTTAATTTTACTAGTTTTCTCTGATTACTCTGGATTATTCTAATAATACTGGATTACTCTTATTAAACTTGATCATTCTGATTAAAGTATATTACTACATTTACCTGAATTACGCTGATGATACTAAATTACTTTCATTACATTGTATTACTCTCATTACGATGGATTACTCTAATTACCCTCGATTACTCTGATTACACTGAATTACTATGTTCACATCGGATTACTGTGATAATATTCAATTACTCTGATTACTCTGGATTACTATAATAATAAGGGATTACTCTATTTATACTAGATTACTCCGATTACACTGAATTTCCACGCGTTACGCTAGATTTCGCCGCATTAAACTGAATTAATCTGAAAATACTGCATTGCTCTGGTAACACTGGATTACTTTGATTAAACTAGATTACTGCGATTAGCTGGATTACTCCTATTATAGCTGATTACTATGATAATACTAGATAACTCTGATTACCCTGATTACACTTAATCACAAGATTTTCACTGGATTACTTTCATAATACTGTATTACTCTTATTACTCTGAATTACACTGATAATACTGGATTAGGCTGTTTACACTGGATTACTCTGAGCAGACTGGATTATTCTGATTACCGTCGATTACTCTGATTACACAGAATTACTCCACTCGCACTAGAAAACTCTGATTCCCCCGGATTACTCTTATTAGACTATATTTTTCTAATTATACTGGATAACTTTCATTGCACTCGATTACTTTGATAATACTGTATTACTCTTATTACTCTGAATTACTCTGGTAATACTGGATTAAGCTGATTACGCTGGATTACTCTGCGTACGCTGGATTATTATTATTACCCTCGATTACTCTGATTACACAGAATTACTCCACTCACACTAGAAAACTTTTATTACCCCGGATTACTCTTATTAGACTACATTACTCTGAATATACTGGATAACTTTCATTGCACTGTATTATTCTGATCACTTTGGATTAATCTGATAATACTGAATGACTCTTATTATACCTTATTATTGTGATAACACTGGATTTATTTGATTACAGTAGATTACTCTGATTATCTTAATTCCTCTTATTATGCTCGATTATTTTGATACTGCTGGATTACTCTGAGTACCCTGAATTACACGATTGAACGAAATTACAATATTTACGCAGGATTCCTCTGATAATACTGTATTGCTCTAATTACATTAGATCACCTCAGATTGCACTGTATTCCCTCGAATAATACTACTGGATTAATCTGTTACAATAGTTTACTCTGATTACACAAGATTAATCTAATTACCCTGGATCACTCTTATTATAGTGGATTACTCTGATAATACTGGATTACTTTCATGGAACCGTATTAATCTGATTATTCGGGATTAACCTGATGATACTGGATTACTCTAATTACTTTGGATCATTCTTCTCACACCAAATTACTTTATTTACGCTAGATTACTCTGATTACGCTGGATTACTCTAATTACACCAAATTACTCTATTTATGCTGGAATTCTCTGATTACCCTGGGTTAATCTGATAATACTAAATGACTGTGATTATGTTTTAATACTCTGATAACATTGGATTACTTTGATTACAGTAGATTACTATGATAATAATGGATTCACATAATTAGGCAGGATTACTTTAAATTACACTGGATTACATCGGATTATTCTGAATTACACCTATAATACTGGATTACTAATTAGGAGATTGTGTTACTGGATTACTTCCATTACACTGGACAGTGGATACTCTCATTACCCTGAATTATTCTAATTGCAATGCATTACTCAAATTACACTGTATTAATTGGATTCCCGTGGATTACTCTGATTACACCGAATTACTCCATTTATACTAGATTCCTTTTATAATACTGCATTACTCTAGTTACAAAAAATTACTCTGTTTACCAGGATTACGCTAATAATAATGGATTACTCTGCTTAAACTAGATTACTCTAATCACACCGCATTACACTGCTTACTCTGGATTACTCTGATTACAATTAATTGCTCTAATTACACTTCATTACTCTTATTACCCCGTATTACCCTTATTACAATCAAATACTCTAAGTACACTGTAAATACCCTTGTATACTCTAATTACACTGAATTAGTCTATTTACATTGTATTACTCTTATAATACTGGACTACTCTAAGTACACTGTATTTACCCTGGATTACTATGATTACACTGAATTAATCTACTTACACTAGATTACTTTTATAATCCTGTACAACTCTGATTACACTAAATTACTCCGTTCAAACTGGATTACTTTGAAAAATCTGTATTACTTTTATTCCGCTCAATTACTTTGATATTACTGGATTACTCTGATTACACTGGATTACTCCGATACGATTTTTATTATAAATGCTTACTACAAAATGAGAGCATTTTGAAAAATATGGTGTGCGATTAATTTTGGCGACCCTTTACTAGAAGGACCTTGCAGTTTAATAAAGAGGGTGTGAAAGGAAAGATAGGAGATTCTTAAAAGAGGAATAGGATGGTAAAAGCAGTCAAGATTGTGCCGCAGCGCGGTGTAATATAAACGTCGTAAAATAGGAACCAGGTGAATCATATAATTTGGAGGACCGGCTTCGAAGTAATTCTCACCCCTATTTTCCTTCTTGCTCTTTCTCATGTTTTACAACAACTATCCTTATTCTACGCCAACCACCATGAGTGCACGTGCTGCTCATATCGCGTGTACCATACAAAGCGAGAAAAATGAAAAAGAACAGTCTCTGGAATTTATGAAGGAATCCTAAGTCTGAGTGTTTTAAATAATAATAACTTTTTTCTTATAAAATATTTATAGATTTCTAATTATAAAAAATTGCTATTTAATCAAATAAATACTAATAATTTAAAATACATATATCAAATAAAAATTTAAATGATAAGAAAATTATTTTCCGTGGATGGATGTAGTAAAGGGGACATGTTTTTTTTTGGCTTATAACTTTTTTACATGATAATATTTTTGGTCTTTATTTACATCGTTTTGAATATCTTTTAAATAACTCATTATTTATGAACAAAACATATATAATTACAACAAAACCAAATTTTGCAACCGATTTTTTAAATTTCTTCCAATCTGCTATCAAAAGTTTTATATACAGGTCGAGACGCCTCTCAAAATATGTCCAAACCTATGCAAATCCCAACCTGTACGACACATAGTGCGGCAAAAAAAAAGTCTGAGGCCAATTTGGGTTTCAGAAGACGATTATTTTCCGATTTTAACTTTTTTTAAATGAAAGCTAATCAAATTTTGCATCACACCGTCAATGCCGATTTTTGAATGTTTGTTTATTGTTCTGTTTATTCAATAACAAAAATGAAAAAAAGTTGACTTTTGATGTATACTGGTTTTAAAAATATGCTTTGATTCAATCAAAAATACCTGGAAAACTTAAAGCAGCTATCCATAAAAGATTTCCAATAGCAATGCAAATGTTAAAAAAATGTATGGGTTTTTTTATAATCATATAAGAAAATGAAAATGGTTCTTTGGGAATTGGCAGTGATTCATTAATTTGTTTGCACTAAAATTAAAAAGTGTATGGACAAAAAGAGTCCTAAAGTTGAATTATTAGAAGCAAATAAATAATTAATTATTTTAAAAGCTATTTTTATAAACAAATATCCAATACAGGTATTTTTCATGAAATAAAGTTCTTCAATTAAATCAATCATATATTATTTGGAAATGAAATCTCAGTGTCATGTTTTGTCAACAAATAAAATTTGGTAATTGTTTAAACTACCTTAATTAGCGAATGCACTATTTGCCTATTTCTTTAGGCAAACAAATTTATTTCGATGCTATAAACTGTAAATAACTGACTTATAAATATTTAAGAACACTTTTATGACAGTAAACAATTTTTTATTGCGTAAAACAATTGTTTAAACAATTGAGTGTTAATAACAAATTGTTTAACTTTTTATTTTGTTTTCTAACGATCCACTATTTTTATTTTTATTAACAATGTCGTAAATAAAGTTTACTCAGTTAATGTACTTGTAAACTTAAACAATGGTGAAACAATTATCAAATGCTATTGATATACACCAATTTATCATTGCTAAATAACTGGCTTTTAATTCCGTGAAAATCGGTATTTTATTTACAAATACATGAAATGATAAAAATTTGTTTAAAAAATCGTTTTCCACAGTAATAAATTGTTTAATGTCAGCAAAATATTTTTGAAAGCTTTAAAGTTAGTTATTTACTGTCAATTGCATTGAAGAAGTCAGGTTTGTACCTCCAGAAATACCAAAATAGTGAATTTGTTAATTAATGTAGTTTAAACAATTATTCAATTTTATTTGATTGCCAAATATTATACTGAGCTTTTCATTTCCAAGTAATGTTTGATTGATTCTATAATAAGAACTTTATTCCATCGAAAATACCTGATATGGATATTTGTTTATAAAAAAGGCTTTTAAAATAACAAATTATTTACTAACTTTCTTTATTTTAACTAAAAAACTGTTTTTGTCCATAAATTGTGCAAACTTAGTGCGAATCAAGTGGAGAATCACCGCCAAGATTTTTTAACATTTGTTTTGCAATTGGACATATTTTTTGGACAGTCTTTTTCAGTTTTTTAGGTATTTTTTATTGTACCAAAGCATTTTTTTTCCGATATACTTCAAAAGTCAAATTTTTTTTATTTTTTTAAATTTATACAATTTTTTACTATAAATTACTTTTTTGTTATACTAAAAAATCAACTGATTTTGTATTAAAACTAATGTTTTTTTACAAAATTTGTCTTTTTAGTAAAAAAATAATCTTTTTGCTCAGAATGACTTGTCCAATATTTTTCATAGGCTTCCCCTTTTTTGACCCTCAGTTTTTCGGGACCACTAAAGACAGCCAAAAAATTTATCATTTTAGTTGAAGGTTTAACTATTTAGTTGAAGATTTATGTTTTGAATTGAAATTTGAAAAAAATGTACCAAAGTTTGAAATACGATCCAACTTTTCCTCATCTACAAGTAAAAATCCGTGATCAAGGAAAAATCAAAGTTCTTCGCTAAAATACGAGGCACGGTTATTTCTAACTGGTAATTCGTATAATTTGAGTAATCCCGAGTAATCCACCTTCAATCCGTTTTAATTAAAGTAATTCAAAGTTATACACTTGTAAATAAGATTATTTCGCTATTAAACCACTTAAAATGCGGAGGAATCTTAATTAATCCACTTTAAATATAGTAATCCACTTGCAATTTATTTCTAATGTGGAGTAATCGGGTTATGCTTAGAAGTAATCCACATGTAATCAACTTGTAAGCTAGAGTAATCCGCCAATAATTAGAAGTAATCCAACTGAATCTGGTGTAATCCACTTTGAAATTCAGTTATAATATGTAGTAATCCAATTACATTCAGAAGTAATCCACTTGTCAGCTAGAGTAATCCGCTAATAATTACAAATTATCCAATAAAATCTTGTGTAATTCAATTTCAATCTAGTTCCAACATGGGGTAATCCAGTTTTTTCCGGCATAATCCACTTGTAATCCACTGTCATCGAGTTCATACACTTGTAAATCAAATTTATTCAGGTAATCCTAGTAATCCATTTATAATTTAGTTGAAATATGGAGTAATCGTTTTATACTTCAAATTAATCTACGTGTAATCCAGTTGTAAACTTGAGTATTCCGCTACTCATCAGAAGTAATCAAATTAAATCTGATATGATCCACTTGTAATCTAGTAACGACTTAGAGTAATCCATCTCTACTTCGGAGTAATTCACTTGTAATCCGCTGTAATCGAGTTCATCCACTTGTAATCTAGTTCTAATATAAACTAATCGGGTTATACTTAGAAATAATCCCCGTATAATCCAGCTTTAAACTGGAACAATCCGGTAATAATCAGAAGTGAACTAATTAAATTGTGGTGTAAACCAATTGTAATCTAATTCTAATCAGGGATAATCCAGCTGTACTCCAGTGTAATCCACGTGCATTCCGCGGTAATTGAGGACATCAATTTGTAAATCAAATTTATTTAAGTAATCCAAGTAATCCACTTGTAATAAAGTTCTACTATGGAGTAATCGTGTTTTACTCAGAAGTAATCCACGTGTTACCCACTTATAAGCTTATAATTGGCTAATAATCAGAAACAATCTAATTGAATCTGTGTAATCCAATTGTAATCTAGTTCCAATATGGATTAATTCAACTCTACTTCGAAGTAAGCCACTTGTAATCCACTTGTAAATCAATTTTTTTATGTAATCCAAATAATATTCTTATAACTCAGTTCCAATATGGAGTAATTGAGTTAATCTTACAAGTGATACTCGTGTAATCCACTTATAAGCTAGAGTTCTGGTAATAATCATATGTGATATAATTGAATCTGGTGTAATCCACTTGTAATCAAGTTCCAATATGGGGTAATCCACCTCTACTCCAGAGTAATCCACATGCAATCCGCCGTAATCGAGTTCAACTACTTTTAAATCAACTTTCTCCAGGTAATGTAAGTAATCCACTTGTAATCCAGTACCAATTTAGAGTAACCGGTTTATACATAGAAGTAATCGATGTGTAATCCACTTATAAGCTGGTGCAATCCGCGAATGATCAGAAGTAATCTAATAAAATATGGTGTAATCCAATTGTAATCTAGTTACAATATAGAGTAATTCAGCTCAACTGCGGCAAAATCCATTTTTAATCCGCAGTAATCTAGGTCATTTATTTAAAAATAAAATTTATTTAGGTAATCCAAGTGATCCTCTTTTATTTAAGAATAATCCACAGATAATAAAGGGTAATCTTTAATTAATTACTTTTACTGCAGGTAATCTCGAAAAATTGACAGATGTAATCCAAAAGGCTTATATTCATTTTGTTGCCATTTTTTTCGTTTGTTATTAATTTTTGTAACTGTAAATTTAATTATTTCATTCATTTCAGTTGAAATTTCTTCTTTCTATTCGTTCAAAATTAACATTTCTGTTGAAAATTTAAATATTTTATTTTTATTTGAAAATTTATTAATTGTTTTCACATGAAAATGAATGTTTTCAGTAAATGAATTTCACTTTTTTAAACTATTTCATTTCTTGTCGTAAATTTATATTTTGTAATTAAAAGTTAAACTTCCTTATTAAAAAATCATCTTTTATTGAAAATTTGTTGTTTTTTTAGTAAAAATGAACATTTTTGGTAAAAAATTCGAATACTCAGTTGAAAAATAAAGTTCTTTGTTCAAAATTATTTTTTTATCTGCCGGAGATGCGTAATTTCAGTTAACATTTCGTCTCTTGGGTTAAAAATTTGAATATTTTGTAAACATTTGTTTTCGGAAAAAAATAAGTTATATTCATTTATGTGTTTATTCAAGTGTATCGTACTTTGTTTAAAAGTATCCTTTTTGGTTGAAGAGTCAAGTGTCTTATTAGAAGTTAATTCTTTTTAAATGAAAATTTAACGATTCTATATTTGATTGTAAATTTCTTCGTTTTGATTTAAATTGAAAACTAATTTCTTTGTGTAATAAATTCTGCTTTTTAAAACCATTTGATTCTTTTTGCAAACTTACGCTTTTTAATAGAAAATTTAAGTAATTTGTCTTAAAATCAATTGCTTTGTTATCATTATTTTTTCTTGCTAAAAATCAAACATCTCAATAAAAATTCGTTCCGTTAGTTAGAAATTTGAATACGCAGTAAAAAATTTGTCCCTTTTTATAAAACCTCATGTTTATAATTGAAAATTTATCCATTTTATTTCTAATTAAATAATTATCCTTCTTAATTGAAAAATTAACTATTTGGTTGAGAATTGATATTTTTCGATAAAAAATTAATCTTCTTGGTCAAAAATTCATGTTTGGGGTTGGAAATTCCACTATTTGGTTAAAATGTAGCGTATTTTGTTAAAAATAAACAATTTTTTAAAATTATTGTTCTGGGTTGAAAAGTCGTTTTTTTGTTTAAATTTTATTTTTTAACTGAAAATGCCACTATTCCATTTTTATCGTATTTTTCGGTAGAAAATTAATCTTCTTGGATGAAAACTTAATTATTTGGTTAAAAATTCGACAATTTTATTGAAACTTAATGAAAAGATTACATTATTTGAATAAATGATAAAACAATTCACAATTAGAAAGTCTATCTTTTTATAGTATTGTTTAAAAAATTCAGTTTTCTAAAAAGTTCTTAAACCTTTTGTCATTTCTGAGAATATACTATTGTTCTTTTTTATTGTATGCTATTGTTCTTTTTTATTTCTGTTTTATTGCTTGTGAATTCTCTTTCTTTAAAGCTCCTTAGTCTTTAACGAACATATTATTATCTTTTTATCAATTTTCTCTTAGAATAGAGATAGAAATTCACGTTTTTTTTTTAAATTTTGCACTTTTAAAGTTTTCAGTAACAGTATCATAATATTTAATTAATGTTAAAAGCCGTAATTATTTGAATACCTCATAATTATTGTTAATAACATTCTCTTTAAATAATTCTACAAATTGTGTTTTTTCTGAAATTTTCAACTTTCTGCCCCCTTTTTACTTGAAGTGAGTAAATATTTAACTTTCATTTATCATAAATAATTGTTTAAACGAACTATTATTGCTAAAGCTCTCTTTTTCTACATTATTATTAAATACTTGCATTTTTCTGACATTTTTTATTTCTTGTCCACTTTTCAATTGAATTATAGTAATAATCAATTCAAGTTGATAAAAATAGTTTTTTCAACATTTTATTATTATTGTTAGTAATATTTTCTTTCATTAATAGTAGAAAGTTGCCGTTTTTAAAAATATTTTTCAATATTTTTCTATTTTTCACTTGGATTGAATTCATAATCAATTAAGTTGAGCAAAAATAATGTTTTAAATAAATCATAAATGCTTATATCTATCTAAAGTAGATACAGAAAAAGATTTCAAGAAAAAAACTTTCTAGCATTATTATAAGAGAAGCTTTTTATAAAATATAACCAATTGTTTAAATAAGCATGATTGTTAATTTAAGTGATTTATTATCTCTCTAAGTGGAAAGTGAACCGCAACTGTTTATCACTTATTTAAGAGAAGCTAGCTATAAAAAGTAATAAATTGTTTAAACAACTATATTTGTTAGCTTGCATTATATATTACTTTAATAAGTAAATAGTGGGTAAAAAGTTAAAAATTTTAGAAGAAACCACAACAATCTACAAATAATAAAGAAGAAGAGAGTTATAAATGATAACTTTTTTTTAATAATTATTTTTGTTACAATTTATTAATTATTAACGCACTATTAGTAAAAAGTATACAAAAGAGTTAAAAATGCCAGATAAATTCAAATTCTCAGGATATTTCTATTTACCTAGAAAACCGGGCCATTTTCGGGGAATTTCCTCAAAAGCGTTCTTAAATTTGTTTACACTTGCAATATAAACTTGGGTATCAATATTTTTTATTTTCAACTCTAACTTTATATTACTGGATTTAACTATTTAGTATAAAATTAATTTTTTTTGTAAATTAATTTTTTTAACTGAATATGTATCTTTTGCGGTTAAAAATTCTACTGCTTAGTTAAAATATATACTCCTTAGCTGAAATTAAAAAAAATAAATAAAAATGCATCATTTTAATTTAGATATATTTTTCTTTCCTTAAAAGTTCGTTTTTCTTATTGAAAATTAAACTCTTACCTGAAAATTTAACTAAATTAAATTTTTGTTTGGAACTTCTTTCTTAATTCACAATTAATTAATTTGTTCAAACATTTTCGGTAAGTAATAAACTTGTTTGTGGAAAATTTGTATTTTTTAATGAAATTGAACCTTTTTTTTATTCAAATTAAAATCTTTCTTCATTAAAATATCAAATATTACGTTTTTCATTACCAATATTTTTTATTGAAAATTTAACAACTTAATTGAAACATAAGCTTCTTTGTTGAAAATCTTCTTTTTTTGTTGAAGATTCATTAGAAAATGAACCAAAATTCATTAATATCAATCTTCTAACAAAAAAGATAAATTCTTAATAAAATACATGCATTTTCAACTATAAAAGGTAATTTCCAGCTAAAATTTAAATAATTACATTTTCAGTTACAAAAATAAATTTTGAACTTTCAACCAAACAAAAAAAAACATAATTTTCAACAAAAAATTGAATATCCAACGAAATTATATACATTTTTAACTTAAGATAGAAGTAAGATTATCAGTTAAAAATAAATTAATTTCGAGCCAAACGAAGTAAATTTTTAAGAAAAAAGTTAAATTTCCAATTAAACGGATAAATTTTCAATCATGAAGATAAAATTTCTATGAAAAAAATTTTCGACAAAAATAGAATAGTTCAAATTTCTGTCACAGAAATTGAGGATTAACTAAAATTATGTATCTTTAACAAAAAATACATTCATTAGAAAAAAATTAATATTTGACCCAATAATGGAATTTTGAACACAAAAGAATATTTTTCAAGTAAAAAATACTAAATTTTAACAAAATACATGAAGTTTTATTGAAGAAGGACAACTTTTCAAGAAAATAAAAAATATATAAATCTTCTTTTACGAAAATAAATTTTCAAGTGAAAAAATGAATGTTATACATAATATTTCAAATATTAACCGAACACAAAAAAAATAGTTTAATTTAAATCCAAAATAGATACATTTTTTATTTTGAAGTTAATTCCTTTTTTTACAGATCTTGAATCAATAATTTTTTAATCTTGATTTTTAGTTTAACACTGTGAAAAAATTTCTTTTAAGATCCCCTGGGATCCGAACCCAGGTCTTTGAAATTGCTGGTCTGTTGTTCTTACCCAGTAAGCTACGAAGAGACGAGATTAATTCTTTCGCTACCCTTCAGAGTTGAATTCCGACGTAATTTCTTACACTTGTAAGATTAACTTTTTTAACATTTAAATGTTTTACATTTTTTAATGTTATTGTTTGGACCAGATTAAACATACTTAATAATTTGATGTCGAATTTTATTTTTCTACTGATCGGAAATCAATATTTTTTTAATACTTATTTTTTTTTAATACTTATTCTAATAATTATTAATAGGTACATTTTTGAATTTTCCTTAATTGAAAAGTTACACAATTGATGTACATTCTTGTGGATTGCTCAATAATTATTTATTTAAATTACAAGAATTTGCAAAAAAGTAATTTTGAATTGCGTGCCAAGTGCGGCCAACCAGCGCGTGGCCCTAAGGCAAGCGCAGTAGAACAGGGTTCCAATATTGGCATGACTGAAAGACCTGGGTTCAAATCCCAGCAGAGCTTGATAAATTTTTTTAAATTATTTATAAATAAAAATATTTTTAAAATATAGATTTTCAACTAGCAGACAATTAATGAAATAAACAATTAATATCGAATTATTTAACTAAATTTTTGCACTTTCCAGCAAGACGATTAATTTTCTTCTGATAAAAAGTAATTAAATGATCAGTTAGATCAACCTCATCATCAGATCAATTAGATAATAGTAAACCCATTATAAAATAAATCTCCAGAGTACAATTTCTCTAAACATTTTATTATAACTAATTTAAAAAAAAACGATAATTAATTTATGTTATGAAAAAAAGACGCCGTTTTTCGTCTCTGATTTTAATTCGATCTTTTACACACCTGTACATATTTTCATCGCAACTCATCTACTGTTTTCCAGCAGAGATAAGGCGATAATAAAGCGTCGCGCAGAACGTGATAGCGCCCACTTACAGCGCCGTGAGGCAGGTATATGAAATACCCTTCGGTAAACAATGGAGCAGGTTGTACAGATTTCAGATTTTAGATTTTATTTGTTGAGCCTTGCCCGGCTTATCGTTTCGTGCAGGGTGTCGCATCGAGTGGCCGGCACACGCTCGTCAGAAATCTGTAACCAGGCAAATATTATAGTTTCACCGCGATAACAGAACTGCGGTTTCGGTTCATCAGATACCATATTTCCTTCGCCCTCGCCTCTACGAGGTTCTATAAAATTTTATAGTTCGTGGACGTTCGAATTTTACGATCGGAAGGACACACACCCCTTCTTCCTTCTTTTCTTTTTTTTATCTCAAGCCCAGTGGGTCATCCATGAACTATGTTACAAATTTTGGCATACCCCCCCCCAACCCTCAAAAGTAACTTTAAAAAAAAATAGTTGAGTCTTCTATCAACTTATTTGAAATTTGAACTAAACTAAAAAGATAAGGTTTCTACCGAAAATTGAATTTTGACATTCTCAGTTTGAAAATTTAATTTAAAAAAAAAAGTAAAACGATTTTCTACTAGTTAAATAGAAAAAGTAAGCAAAGAAGAATATGTTTTAAGAACTAATTTCCAACAAAAAAGTTAATTTTATACTGAGTAGTTAATTTTTTAAGTAAGTAGTTTTAATTTTAACGTGAAAGTTGAATTTTCTACTAAAATTGCTAAATAAATTGTTAGATAAAATCCTTAATTTTTAACCAAATAATTACATTTTCTACCAGCATAGTTTTACTTTTAAATAAGAAAGATAGGTTCTCACCTTAAAAAGATAATAAAGTTTAAACCAAAAATTGACTAGTTACATTTTCAGTTTAAAAAATTAGTTAAAAGAAAACAGTTTTCTACCAGTTAAATGTAATAAAAAAAATACCCTAATGGATTAATTTTTTAAAGAAGATTTTCTTTTTACTCAAAAAGGAAAATTATTCATAAAACAGTTGCATTTTCAACCCCGAAAGTATGAAGGTTTAATAAATAAGGTAATGTAAGACTAAATAGTGAATTATTTAAATAATTATTTAACATTTTAACCAATTAGTTTAATTTTGACTGAAAAAGAAAAGTTTAAATTTTCAACAAAAAAAAAAAAACAACGAATTTTCTATTAGTTAAACAGAACCAAAAAAGAGAGTTAAAAGAAAAATTTTCCACAAAATAGTTCACTTTTCTACCAAGATAGAATTTGGAACTTAAAAGATAAGGTGTCAACTAAAAATTGAATTGCTGCATGCTCAGTTTAAAAAATTAATTTTTGAATAAAAGTAAAACGATTTTCTGTTAGTTAAACCAAAAAAGAAAGCGTGAACGATAAGTTTTGAGAAAGACGATTTTTCAACAAAAAACTTAATTTTATACTAAGTAACTAATTTTTTAAATAAATAGTTTGAATTTTTATGTGATAGTTGAATTTTCTGCCAAAATAGCTGAAATATTAAATAGAAAGATACTTTTTGACCTATAGTGATAAGAAGGTTTCAACCAAAAATACAATTACATTTTCAGTTTAAATAATTGACTTTTAGAGAGAAAAATATTTTCTACTAGCTAAACTGAACTAAAAAATACTGCCCATAAGATAAATTTTCAAAGAAGAGGATTAATTTTCTACCTAAAAAGACAAAATTTCTACAAAACATTACAATTTTCAACAAAAAAATTGATTTCATACTAAGTAGTTAATTTTTCAAATAAATAGTTTAATTTTTTCACCCAGAAAAAAATTAATTCAAAACACCAATATTTTATGTTAAAAAATTAAAATTAAAATTAATATTTTGTCGTTAAAGAAACAAACAATTTTCATCACTAAACAAAAACGATTTTTCTATCACTCAAAAACAGACAAAAAAGACAGCCTCAAAGATTATTTAAAAGAAAGAAGATTGAGGTTTTAACCAAGAAGAGGAATTTTCCAGAAAACAGATGAATTTCCCACCCGAAAATATAAAGTTTTAAATAAAAGTTAATTTTATACCAATTACTTAATTGTTTGAATACATGGTTTAAAGTGGTTACATGTTCAGATTAAAAAATTAATTTTTAGAAAAAATGCAATTCTTTACCTGCTAAATTGAGCCAAAAAACACCACCAAAAGATTAATTTTCAAAAAGATGATTAATTTTCTATCAAAAAAGGAAAAAAAATTAATTTTCCAAAACACAGTTGAATTTTCAACAAAAAAGTTTTTTTGTGCCAATTAGATAATTGTTTAAATAAATGGTTTAATTTTTAACAAAATTAAAATTTTGTTTTGAAAATTAATTTTCAACAACAAACAAAAACCAATTTTCTATCAGTCAAATGCAACCAAAAATGAAAGCCTAAAAAGATGAATTTTCAGAAAAAGAAAATTAATTTTCTATCCAGAAAGAGGAATTTTTCTCAAAACAGATGAATTTCTAACCCGAAAATATGAAGTTTTAAATAAAAGTTAATTTTTTACCAAATAGATAGATTTTTAAATAAATAGTTTAATTTTTAATTAAATACTTTAATTTTCTACGAGAATAGTTGAACTTTCAAATGAATAAGATAAGTTATTAGCCTAAAAAGGTAATAAGGTCTTTTCCAAAGCAGTTAAAGTGAAACAAAAAGCAAAACAATGCGAAAAATAAATTTAAAAAAAGATTTTTTTACCCAAAAAGACAAATTTTCCACAAAACAGTAGAATTTTCAACAAAAAAATTATTTTTATACGCAGTAGTTAAATTATCAAATGAATAGTTTAATTTCTAGCCAAATATTTTAATTGTCTATCAAAATAGTTGAACTGTTGCCTAAAAAACATAAATTTTCAACCGAAAAAGATACTAAGGCTTCAACAAAAAATTGAATTGTAACATTTCGTCTTAAAAAAATTAATTTTTATCACAAAAAAAAGAATTATCTCATCTTTTTTTAAATAAATTTTTTTTTAAATTAAAGAAATTGAAAAAAAACAACAACAAAAAGATATAATAAGTTATTAAGAACTAAGAATGACAGTTCTGCCGGGTAAATGGAACCGAAAAATATATTTTGAGGAATGAATTTTCTAGAAAACAGTTGAATTTTTAAGCTGAAAAAATCAATTTTTAAACAAACATAAGTTTCATACTAAGTAGTTAATTTTTTTACTAAATAGTTAATTTTTAACCAAATAGTTCAATTTTATAATGGAATAGTTAAACTTTTAACTAAAAAAGATCAGTTTTCAACATTAAAGGATAATAATGTTTCAACCAAAAATGGAATGGTTACACTTTCATTCAAGAAATTAAATTTTAACGAACAAACAAAAATTCTACCAGCTAAATTGAAATAAAAAAGACAGTCTAAAAATGAGTTTTCAACTGAAAAGAATGATTGCTTGCCCATAAAGACAAATAATCTAAAAAATAGTTAAATTTTGAAACCGAAACTATGAATTTTTAACAAAAAGTTAACTTTATACCAATTAGTTATTTTTAAAAATAAATAGTATAATTATTTTATACCAAATAGTCGAATTTTTTACAAGAACAATTGAACTTTAAACTAAAAAAGACAATTTTTCAACTTGAAAATATTGTAAGCTCTCAACCATAAATGGAATAGTTGAATTTTTATTTGAAAAAAAATAGTTTTAACAAGAACAACAAAAATAATTTTCCTGCCAGTTAAACTAAACCAAAAAAGACAGAAAAAAAGATCAATTTAAAAAACAGAAAAATAATTTCACAACCAAAAGGACGAATTTTCCACGAAAAAGTTAAATTTTCAACCCGAACCTATAGATTTTCAACAGAAAAGTTGATTATATAGAATGAGTTAATTTTTTTAATAAATTTTTTAATTTTAGAGAAAGATGATAACAATTTTCCGCAAAAATCGCAAACTTTTTCAAAAATTAATCATCAGGAAGCGTAAAAAACGTTATCTAAGTCCGTAACGTTACTTTCACTCAATAGCCCCCACCCCCACATTTCTCATAGTGACCCCCCCCCCAATTTTAAGTGTAGTTTATAGGCGACACATTCAGGTACGACTTTCCATTTTTAAATTTAGTGTCTAAAATTAAGGTTCTTACTTTCCTGGAGCATTGACTTTTAAGAAAAAGAGAGACAATCTAGAACAAACGACGTTAACTTGTCCCTTATCTAGACGAGAATCTACTTTATCATTTTTTCTGGAATCAGGTTTTCGAGTATTTTAGATAATTTTGTTTCCAATCCAGAAAAGAACAAAAAATGTAGAAATTTTATTATTTGAATTAAAAGTTACAAGAATGATAACTACTTTTTTTTGTAAATTCTTAGCCAATAAAGAAAATATATTTCATTTAAAATGTTGAATTTACAAGACAAAAGGACAAGCAGTCCAGAAAAAGAATAATTTTGCGATTAACAAGCATTCAATTTAATTTAGTAAACAAAAGAATTCTCTACAAAATTGTTAAATTTTTAAGTCTAAAAAATAATTTTCTACAAAAGCAATTGAATTTTCAAATAAAATAATGACTTAAAAAAAAAGTATTATCATGAAACTAGTTCAGGCTGCCACCGAGAAGTTTAATGTTCAATATAAATAGTTGCAATTCCAACTAAAAAATTAATTTTCATTGCAGCACGACTAATTTTGTAAAAAAATACATGAACTTTAACTACATTATTTTAATTTTAACCCAGAAGATTAATTTTCTACCAATAGAGACGAATAAAAAAATTACATTATTGTTAAAACAGTTGAATTTTAAAACATTAAGGATACATTTTTAACCGAAAAAGAAAGTTACTTATTTATTTGAAAATATTCAAGAAAATAAAATAATTCTTCACAGAACAGTTGAATGTTTTGGCAGATTTTTTGGATTTATAACCCAAAAAATTAATTTTTACACAATAATTGCAATTTCATACAAATAGTTCAATTTTCAGTATTTTAAATTCATTCAAACCAAAAAGATAAATTCTTAACCAAATCGTTTGTTTTTTAACAAATAAAATGTATTTTCTACCAATAAAGGTCCATTTTTGAACAAAAAAAAAGAACGAATTTTTCACAAAGCAGTTGAATTTTTCACCGAATTTTTGAATTTTAACCATAAGATAATTTTCTGCCAAAAATGACAACTTTTTAATAAAATACATAAATTTTTTAAATTTAAACAAAGAAAATTTATTTTCTATAAAAAAGACAAGTTTCCAACAAAATTATTTCAATTTAAAAGTATCAAATTTTATCTGAAACTAGAACAGTTATATTTTCAATCAAAAAAATTAATTTTTGAGCAGAAAAATAAATTTGTCATACAATGATACATTTTTTATAAAATAATAAAATTTTCAACGAAATAACTAAATTTTTATTGAAAGCAATTTACTTTTAACGAAAAAAATTAATTTTCAACCGTAATATTTTAGCTAAAAAGGACACATTTTCTACAAAATACATAAATTTTCTACCAATTTTTTTATTTTTACAAAACAAAATTTATTTCATGTAAAAAAGACGAATTTCCAACCAAATAGTTAAACCTTTTAATTAAAAAGTAAAACATTCCAACTGAAACTAGAAAAGTTTAATTTTTTAAGATTACTTTTCAAGCTGAAAAATAAATTTTTGAGATCAATTTCTAGCCAAAAAATTCAACTTAAAAAAATGTAATAGTAAAAAATCTGAACGAAAAGAATTTGAACCTTGAATAAAAAACGGTTGAATATTATCCAAGAGGACGAACTTTCACCAAAATACGTAAATTGTCAGCCATTTAGTTCAATTTCAAATCAAGATGAATGACGTTCTAAAAAATAGTCACATTTTTAACCATTAAAATTTATTTTTCATCTAAGAGGACGAATTTCATAACAATTACTAAATTTTTCCATCAAATTATTTAATTTTGAAACAAGAAAGATCAATTTTGAAATAAAAAAGGAAAAGTTACATTTTCATTTGGATGGATTAATTAATTTTTAAAAAACTTATTTTTTCAGAACAATTAAATTCTCCACAAACTAGTTGTATTCTTAATCAAACAAAATTTATTTTCCACAAATTAATTGGATTTTCACCATATAGTTCAATTTTCATCAAACAAATAATTCTCAACAAAAAAGATTAATTTTCATTGAAGAAGATTAATATTATACTAAAAAGGATTAACTTTTAACAAAATACATAAATTTCTAACCAAATCTTTCGATTTTCAAATCTGAAAATCAATTTTAATAATTCCATATTACAAAAATAAATTTTCTACCAAACAGTTAATTTTTCTACTAAGAAGTTCAATTTTCATTTAAGAACTTTATTTTTATTGAAACAAATGTACTTTTTACATATTCTTCCAATTTTGATGCAAAGAGATACATTTTCAAATAAAACTTTGCATTTTTCACAACAACAAAAATAAAGAATTTAAGAAAAAAATAGTTCAACTTCCAACCAAGCAGGTGAATTTTTAACCTAAAGTTAATTTCCAACAAGAAATATAAGAGTCGACATTTCAACCAAAAAAATGTTCGTGGGAAAAAACAATTGAAATTAAACAAAAATTAATTTTTAATAAAACACTTGAGTTCTAAACAAAAACATATTAATTTTTAGCCAATCAGTTGCATTTCTTAACAAAAAATCGATTTACGACAAAAAAGATAAATTTTTAACAAAAGAAATGAATTTTTAAACAAAAACAACTATTTTTCATATGAAAAAAAGACAAAGTTTCGACAAAATACATGAATTTTTAATACATTGTATGGATTTTTAACTATATTATATAGATTTTCCACAAGAAAGGGGAGTAGTTATGCTAGAAGTTAAAAAAAAATTAATCTAAAAGCTTTCGAAAGTGCGTAATTCATAATTCTAAGCATTTGGAAGTAAGCTAAAGAAGTTTATATTCATACAAGAAATTGCTAAATGCATAAATCGCGCCCTGAATTTTTTTTATATTAAAAAAATTTAAACCAATAATTAAAAAATATTTGTTTTACTTTATAGAAAACGATTTTTACGGCTTATGTTTCTGGCGATCATGTGCTTCCATTTTTACACTTTTCTTAGATCTTGGGACGCTCTACGTCTTATCTCGAGTAAATATTTAAAGAGATACAATGTTGTACTCCTTTTGATATTTTCCATGTGTTGCACATGTTTTCAAAATATACAGTATTTTTAATTATGGAATATTAGAATCAATAAAAAAATATTTCCTTTGATTATATATTTCTTTAGAGCTAAAGCAGACACAAAATGTATTCAAAGAATATATGCAAATTAAAATAGGAGAACTTTTTTTTAGCTTTCGAATAAGCCCTCGTTGAACCTTTTACAACAAATAGCTCATGAAATATGAATTTGTTAATTAAGGGCGCAATTATGTTCTGTTAATTTCTTTAACTAGAATTCAGCCTAAGTCAGACGAATTTTCAACAAAATAATTAAAAAAGAAAAAGTATTTGTAACAAAGTCGTTGAGTTTTTAACAAATAATATTAATTTTCCACCCAAAAAAAAAACTTTTGCGAAAATAGTTGAATTTTCCACCCGCCACTATTAACATTAAAAAAAATTATATTTTCAATCAGCTTTTTTACCGAAATAGTTCAATTATATAAGAAATTTTATGTTTTTTTAAAACTCAAAACGATCAAGTTCTAGCCAATAACGGAATAGTTACATTTTCATTAAAAAAATTAATTTTCTAGTAAAAACGAAGACATTTTTACAAAACAGTCAAGTTTTTAAGCAAAAAGATTCATTTTTAAACAAAAGATTAATTTTTTAATATAAAGGACCAATTTTAGCAACATAATACGTTTTTAGCCAAAGCGCTAACTTTTCAATATGAAGATTCATTTGATCCCAAAAGGATGAACTTTTAAAAAATTAAATAAATTTTTAGCCAAATAGTTTAATTTAAAATTCAATAAAGTTGAAACCAAAAATGGAATAGTTAATTTTCTAGTTCAAAAAATTAATTTCATGTAATAAAAGACAATATTTCTTCAAAAAAGTTGCATTTTCTACAAGAATAGAGAAATTTTCAACAAAACATTTGAATTTAAAAGTTTAAGAATTAATTTCGAATTAAAATGATGAATTTTTAACGAACAAGATTAATTTTTATCGAGAAGGACTAATTTCTAACAAAATACATAAATTTTCAGATTTTTAGATTTTTTTTCTTACGATTTCTTGAGAAAAACAGAAATTTTCAATCAAACACTTGCATTTTTAAATAAAAAAAGATTAGTTTTTAATTCAAAATGCGAGAGTTAAATCTTTATTAAAATTAAATCAATTTTGAAAACAAACGATTATTCTAAAAATTGAAGTTTCTTAAAAGAAGTTGAATTTCCTAATATAAAGTTATATTTTCATTTATAAAAATTTATGTTTAACAAAGTAGTTCAATTTTCAACAGAAAAAGACGCATTTTTAAAAATAATGATTTTCAAAAAAATACATAAATTCCCAACCAAATAGTAAAATTTCAACCGAAAGATAAATTTTCAGCAAAGAAAGAAAAAAGTAAATTTTCAAGTAAATAGTTGAATTTTTTAAATTTGAAAGAATTAATTTTGAACTACAAATGAAATAGATAACTTTCTATTTGTAAAATATTATTTTTTAACTTAAAGCAAACATTTTTTTCTTTCTTTAAGACAGTTAAATTGTCTACCAAATGGTTACATTTTCATAAAAACATTTAATTAAAAAGTTAATCAATTGGTCAAATAATTTAGTTAGCTGATCTTTAGGGTTGGAAATTTAACGATTCTACTGAAAATTCGCTTTTGTTTGAAAATTAACTTTTCAAACTGAAAATTTGTCCAATCCATTTTTAGTGAAAAGTTCCTCCTTTTTAGTTGAAAATGGAATTATTGGGTTGAAAATTTTTTCTTTCTGTCGAAACTTTTTTCATTTCTTGACTCAAAAAAGTTTCTTTGTTGAAAATTAGTGATTTTTATTCGCAAATTCTTCTCGCTTAATTGCAGATTCAACTTTTGAGTTTAAAATATTTTTTTCTTTCACGTATAAATTCATAATTTGAGTTAAAAGACTTTTATTTCATTAGTTAAAAATTGAACCATTTGATCGAAAATCCGTTTTTTTGTTCTAGATAAGACCTTATACTTTTTTTAATTTTAATTTTTTATTTTTATACATCTTTTATTATTTATGCTCGAAATGCACTTAGAAGGAGCAATTGAGAAAAAATTGGAATTCTTGCCGTTTTTAACGTTTTAAAAGCCTTGAAATTTTGTTGAATGTTACATAATGTTTAATCATTCAAAACTTATTTGGGATGCAAAAATAAAGGGTTTGCAACCAAAATAATAAAATTTTTCGTGATTAAAACAAAAATATACCTATTAACCCTCAAAGTTATAAATATAAAAATTTTTGTAAAAAGCGGTCCAACAAAACAAAATTTTGAAAATTTAGAACGCCTTGTTTTTGCGCATTAACAAAAGATGTTTGAAAAAAATTTTATGTTCGTAATTTTTAGATTTTTTCGACTCGAATTTTTTCTCAAAATTCCGAAGGTTTCAAATTTTTGCAAATTTCTATTTGCAGCCACATAAAAAATCGTTAATGTTGAGTAGATCCCACTTAAAAAAAATTCTGGAAAATCGTAACATTTAATATTCTTCAAAATCAATATACAGTTTGAGGGTCCTCATTTGCTACTTTTCCATTAAGTTTGATTTCTGATTTCCAAATTTTTTATCGAAACTAATTTCGATTGTATTATTTTTTTTCCTTGGCAGTATCTTTTTCATCGTATAAGTCTAACTGTACTTAAAAAGAATGCTTAATTTTTATTTATATATTTATTTTTTTATCACCGTTTGTAGATTCTGTTTCTCAGAATTTGCATAGTTAAAAAAAAAACATTTTTTTGTTTTTTGTAAAATTTTGTAAGAAATACAGGATAAAGAAAAAATATAAATAAAATTGCCTGACTTCCTTCGAATTATGATTTGTCGTCTTTTGGGGTTGCGCATGACAATGCGTCTGTGGGTTATGGGGCCGCGGAGCGTGTATCCAAACTCAACGGTTGTATGTGCAATGTGCATGCACGACAATACGGGCTAAATGCCCGGCTCCCAAACCACCGACTAACAGTTACGAAACGTCCCCGAAACTTTGGTGTACACGATTATCTGGAGGTTATGTCGTAACAATTATGAGGCTGCCACTCCGCAAAATCATGAGAGAGTGAGTGAGAGAGAGGGAGAAACTGACTCAATGAGAGAGTGAAACTGCAAGAGAGGGTCTGCTAACTTGTTTGCTGGCTGCCCTCGCGGGCACGCATACATATGCTCACTCTATTGTCCCTCTGTCACAAATAATTTTGTGGACGCGGGCTAATGGACGCTTATATGGTAACTACGACACTATGAAGAGGTTCAAAACGAAATCCTCCCACTCTCGGAAAATGGAGTGGGTGACAGTATCGCACCTCTTTAGATATTTAAAGAAAATCAAATTCACGTCTAGCAGCTTTTACAGAAACTACATCGACGTCGAAAATCCAATAGAAACTTTTCGTCTTTAAAATTAGACGATTGATTTCAGTTAAAACATTAAAACCACCTTTCACGATTAAAGTTTAGGCGCCCTTTCAGTCCGCCATCTTGAATTTGGCAAATTTGACATCAATTTTGGATTCAGCGACATCGGAAATCCATCAGAAACTTTTCGTATTTTAAATTAGACGATTGATTTTAGTTAAAACGTAAAAACCACCTTTCGCGACTAAAATTTAGGCGCCAATTAAGTCCGCCATCTTGAATTTTGTAATTCATACCTCAAATTTGGGTTCAATGACATCGAAAAATCCTTAGAAAGAGTTTGGCTATTAAATTAGATCATTGATTTTCGGAAACACGTAAAAACCACCTTTCACGTTTGAAGTTTAGGCACTATTTCAGTCTTCCATCTTGAATTTTGCAATTTTCATCGAATATTTGGATTCAGTGACATCAGAAACCCCTTAGAAACATTTTGGCTTTAAAATTAGATACTTGATATTAATTGAAACGTAAATAGCACCTTTTACGTTAAAATTTTAGGAGCCATTTCAGTCAGCCATTTTAAATTTTGAAAATTTGACATCATATTTGCATTCAATGATATCGAAAAGCCATTAGAAACTTTTGTCATTTCAAATTAGACAATTGATTTCAGTTAAACGTAAAACCCACAAGTTTAGGCGCAGTTTCAGTCCATCATCTTAAATTTGGTAATTTATACCTCAAATTTGGGTTCAATGACATCGAAAAATCCTTAGAAACAGTTTGGCTCTTAAATTAGATCTTTGATTTTAGGAAACACGTAAAAACCACCTTTCACGTTTGAAGTTTAGGCATTATTTCAGTCTTCCATCTTGAATTTTGCACTTTTCACCGAATATTTGGATTCAGTGGCATCAGAAACGCCTTAGAAACATTTTGGCTTTAAAATTAGATACTTGATATTAATTGAAACGTAAATAGCACCTTTTACGTTAAAATTTTAGGAGCCATTTCAGTCAGCGATTTTAAATTTTGAAAATTTGACATCATATTTGTATTCAATGATATCGAAAAGCCATTAGAAACTTTTGTCATTTCAAATTAGACAATTGATTTCAGTTAAACGTAAAACACACAACTTTAGGCGCAATTTCAGTCCACCATCTTAAATTTGGTAATTTATACCTCAAATTTGGGTTAAGTGACATAAAAAAATCCTTAGAAACTTTTTGGCTCCTAAATTAGATCATGGATTTTAGGAAACACGTAAAAACCACCTTTCACGTTTGAAGTTTAGGCGCTATTTCAGTCTTTCATCTTGAATTTTGCCATTTTCACCGAAAATTTGGATTCAGTGACATCAGAAACCCCTTAGAAACATTTTGGCTTTAAAGTTAGATAATTGATATTAATTGAAACGTAAATAGCACCTTTTACGTTAAAATTTTAGGAGCCATTTCAGTCAGCAATCTTAAATTTTGACATCATATTTGGATTCAATGATATCAAAAAGCCATTAGAAACTTTTGTTATTTCAAATTAGACGGTTGATTTCAGTTAAACGTAAAAACCACAAGTTTAGGCGCAACTTCAGTCCACCATATTGAATTTGGTAATTTATACCTCAAATTTGGGTTAAGTGACATCGAAAAATCCTTAAAAACTTTTTGGCTTTTTAATTAGATAATTAATTTCAGGTAAAACGTAAAAACCACCTTTTACGTTTAAAGTTTCGACGCTATTTCAGTCTTTCATCTTTAACTTTGCAATTTTGACCGAATATTTGGATTCAGTGACATGAGAAATTCCTTAGAAACATTTTGGCTTTGAAATTAGACGATTGATATTAGTTGAAGCGTAAAAAGCATCGTTAACGTTAAAATTTTAGGAGCCGTTTCAGTCAGCCATCTTAAATTTTAAAAATTTGACATCAAGTTTGGATACTATGATATCAAAAAGCCATTAGAAACTTTTAGTATTTCAAATTAGAAGAATGATTTCAGTTCAAAATAAAAACCACCTTTCACGAATAAAGTTTAGGCGCCATTTCAGTCCACAATCTTGAATTTGGTAATTTATACCTCAAATTCGGGTTAATTAACATCGAAAAATCCTTAAAAACTTTTTAGCTTTTAAATTAGAGAATTAATTTTAGGTTAAACGTAAAAGCCACCTTTCACGTTTAAAGTTTAGGCACTATTTCAGTATTTCATCTTGAATTTAGAAATTTTGACCGAAAATTTGAATTCAGTGACATCAAAAACCCCTTAGAAACATTTTGGCTTCAAAATTAGATGATCGGTTTTAGTTAAAACGTAAATAGCACCTTTAACGTTAAAATTTTAGGAGCCATTTCAGTCCACCATCTTGAAGTTTTCAAATTTCTGAATGCAAATTTGATACCATAAAGCTCACAGTTTTATCTAAATCAGCGAATGACACATCAGCAGAATAACTTGTGAATTTCAGTATTAGGGGTTTGTCGCTCCGGGCAGGAACTCTTATTGCTTCAGTCGGGTATCCATTCCTCCTTCTTTTCCCAATGAGGGGAAATAAAAAGACGTAAAGTGAAGGAAGTGAGGGAAAATGAAAAAAAGAAGTACGGGTAATGAGATAGGATAGTAGGAAATTAAGGGGAGAGGAGTTTTTTAAAGTGTGGGTGAGGGAGTAGGAGAAAATGAAGGGTGAGGAAGTTAGAGAAAATTTAGAATATAGAGTTAAGGAAATGATTGTGAGTGTCGGAAGGTACTGAGAGAAGCAAAGAGAAATAAGTAGAAGGAATGTAGGAAATGTGACGGAAAATAAGGGGAGGGTTACTACGGTGAGGCACAACATGGAAGGGAATTAGATTAAGTAAAGGAAAAGGAAGTATAAACCAACTGAAAATTAGAAGAAGCGATTAAGGTAATTAAGCATAAATAAGGGTAAGTGAGGATAGTGCGCGAGGGTGTAAATAAATTGAGTGAAAGTACGATACGTGAAATGAGAAGAGAAGAAGTTGGGGAAGTGAGGGAAAATGAAGAGATAAACAGTATGGGAAGTAGAGGGAAATTAAAGAAGAAGTTGTAAAGAAAGTGATAGAAAATTATGGATTGGATAGTGGAGGAGGTAATGGAAGGGAGATGAGGGAAAATGAGGAGTGGAACCAAGGTAAGTGGATGAAAGAGGTGTTGGAAGGGGAAGTAGGGGAAAGTAGGGAAGGCTAAGCAGAGAAAATGTAGGCAGAATAACAATCGAGGGACAGGCATGAGGTAAGTGAAGGAAGGGCTTGAAGGTTAGTGGGGGTCAGTGGGGAAGGCGAATAATAGCTGTCGAAGAAAAATAAGAAAAGGAAGCGTAAGTTAAAGAAGGGGTGAGAAGAGGGACTAGAGGAGGGATAAGTTCGGGAAAAGAGGGGAAGCAAAATGTCAAGTGCGATTAAAGATTCTGACGGATTATCTAACATTTCAAAGGATTCAAATGAGTTTAGGGAATTAAAAAATATTCCAAGGAATTTTCAAAAGATTTACCAACTTTTAAGAGATATCAGAAGATTTGAATGATTCCAAGTGATTTTCGAAAGATTCGTGAAATTTCAAGGATATTCTTAAGATTTCTAATTTTTCGAAAAAATATCAGTGGGTTTTCAAAAAGGTCCTCGACAAACATTCGAGTGGATTTTATCGAATTTTGTAAGATTTTGAAAGATTTGAATGATTTTACGGAATTTAAAAGGATTTCGAGGAACTTTTGAGAGAATAAAAAAATTTCAAGTAATTTTCCAAGATTTTAATGCTGTTTATTCAGGAAAGAGTGGTCCTAAGTCGGCACAGCATGAGCTTTGATATAAAACTAGGGATGAACAGGGTTTAATAGCGGTTTAATGTCAGTGGTCAGGTATCACGATCCTTTATCTACAATTTTATATCGCATGTAGAATATTTTCAATAAGAAAACACATAAAATAAAAGGACACCTACGAAAGACAAGTAAGATGCAGCGAAAGCACAATTGAACTAACAAAAAAGACAAGAAAATACGAGTCGTATGGAATTAAAACAATATTGAATTACACATAAATAACAACAAGAGTAATAAAAAAAGGTGCCGACTCAGAACCAACTTTTTGGTGCCCACTCAGGACCTCTACGAATGGTTACACATTTCATGCTTTTACGCACACGAAAAAAATTTGCTTCAAAAAATAATTGAGACTTTTAAAAATATTTAAATACCTGTAGATACTTCACAAGAATTAAAGAAAATGGAATTGCATTTGTACGAAAAATTGATACTCCGCTCACGTTGTCCAGCGAAAACTAAAGTCACAATTGTAAGCGTAAATTACGTCCATTTTTACTATCCTGTCATACGACAAAATGATTTTCCGACTTGCGCGCCATCTCTGAGAAACACGAAAATGCCTGCTTAACCCACAGTGCCGAATAAGGACCACTATCTCTTATTTAACCATTTATGAACAGTTTTAATAAATATCCTAGAATTTCAGAACACTCTGAAGCAATTCATCGAATTTATAAGGTTTCAGGATATTTAAAAAATTTGCAGAGGATTTCAACGGGTTTCGCAAGATTACAAAAGGTTGAAATGTTTTTACGGAAAATCTAACGATTCCAAGGAATTTTCATGAGGTTTCGAAAACTTGAAAGGATCTCAAATGATTTCAAAAGATTACAAATATTTGAGCTTTTTAGGAATATTTTATGAAGTTTTCAGTGGATTTTATAAGATTTTATTTGATCGTAAGGATTTTAAGTGATTTCATAATATGTTAAGAGTATAACCTAAAAAAAATTGTTGGTAATAAATAAAGTACAAACTGTCTCAAAGTAATTCTCTAAGATTTGTTTTTAGGGTTTCGTATTCCCGATCAGAGTTTTAGTCAATTGTCCGTCCATCTATCGTACTTTTTTTCTGGATTGTGAAGTGAGGAGAGGGAAAGTGTAAAACTGAAATTATGAGAATGGTATAAAGTAGAGTGCGGGAATTTGTAAGGTGGACGTGCGAGAGGGAGAGGCGAGGAGTCGAGTAATGAGTACGTGATGAGCTGGAAGTAGTGTGAATGGATGGTGAGGAAGCAGGGATTCAGTAAGAAAGATGGGGGGAAGAAGAAGGTTAGGGATGGTGAAGCAGAAGATAAGACAGGATTAAATAGAATCAGATTCAAAAGCACAGTTAATGAAAGGATCCGAAAGGACAGTATATGATAGGATAGCAAGGATTGAAGACAGATGAGAACTGATATGGTGAGTTAAAAGGTAAAGTAAAATTGAAGTAACAGGGTGAAGCAAAGTTAATAAGGATAAGGTAATAGAAGAAAGAAAGCAGGGAGCAGTAAGAACGAAGGCGGGAAGTGAATAGATAAAGGTTGGAGAGGGAGAATTTGGAGACAGATGGGAACTACGTGGATGCTTTAAAAGGGAAAGTGAGGTAATGGGGTGAGGAAAAGATGATGATAGTATCCAAAAAGACAGTATGGGATAGGATAACAGGGTGAAGCAAATGCCATAATGACAAGGTAAGTGGAGAAATTTAGCAGGGAGCAGTAAAAAAGAAGAAGGGAAGTGATCAGGAAAGGTTGGGGAGGGAGAATTGCAGAATCAGATAGAAGCAAATAAGATCAGATCGGAAAGAACAATATAGAATATAATTGGATGAAAAGGAACGGAGACATATGGGAACTGAGAAGGTGAGTTATAAGGGAAAGGGAAGGTGTGATAACAATGTAGAACAAAGGCAATAAGGATAAGGTATTAGGAGAAAGTTATCAGAGAGCAGTAAGAAAGACGAGAGAAAGTGATGAAGAAAAGTTAGGGGAGGGAGAATTAGAGGATAAGATAGGGTCGGATTGGAAAGGGCAGTAAAGGATATGATAGGATAGAAACAAGCGACAATAAAAAAAACGATGGGAAGTGAATAGGAAAAGGTTGGGGGATGAGAAGTGGCGGATAAGATAGGATGTGATAGGATTCAATCGGAAAGGGCAGTATAGGATATGGTAGAATAGAAAGGATTGGAGATATGGGAAGATATAGGGTTAATTTAAAGGGAAAGTGGGATAAGAGGGTAAAGCATAGCCGATAAAGATAATGTAAAAGGAGAATTAAAACAGAAAGCAACAAGGAAGACGATGGGAAGTAAATAAGAAAATTTTGGGAAAGGAAAAAAGGTGGATAAGATAGGATTAGATCGAAAAGGACATTATAGGACAGTATATTGTAGGATAGAAAGGATCAAAGAGAGATGTGAAGTAAGAGGGTTTGTTTTCAGGGAAAGGAAAAGTGAGGTAATAGGCCAAAGCAAAGACGAGGGGCAGGAGTAGAAAAAGTTTGTGGAGAAAGTTGATGATAGGATGTAAAAGGACAGTATAGGGTAACATAGAAAGGATTGGAGACGGATAGAAAGTGAGAGGGTAAGTCAAAAAGGAAACGGAAACTAAGGCATGAGGGTAAAATAATGGACACGACAAGAAGTGAGTAGGAAAAATTCAGGGAAAGAAAGTTGTAGGCTAAAATAGAATCGGATATGATCAAATCGGCAAGGAAAATATCGGAAAGGACTGGATAGAAGGGACTGGAGGCAGATAAGAAGTGAGAAAGTGATTTGAAAGCAAAGAGGAAAGTGAGGCAGTAGTTTAAAGCCAAGCCGCTTAGGAGAATGGAGTAGGAGAAGGAAAGTAGGGACGGGTGGGAAATAGGAAAAGAGTGGCATAATTAGTTTTTGGGAGGAGAAGGGGAACAAATAGTAATATAAAAACTAAAAGTGTTAAAGGTCTTATTAAATAGCTCACGAAAATCTCTTTTGTAGCATGTAGCCAAATTAGACTAATTTTTGTTGGCCGCAAAAGACATTCAACCTTAATTACTATGTTCCTGACTTTATTTGGATCATAGAACTCGAGATACCCGTTACGATTTGGGTAGACATTTACCGCGGCCATATTGAGAGAGAGGCTCGCTCATAAGCATAGCTAATTCAGACACAACGCGAGAGAGCGACCGCACGAATTAACGCTTGTTTCCAAAAGCCCTAACTTGCCCGCGACAATTCTTGAGTGCTGTCTGCTGCAGAATTGTGCCCTCCTGTCGCCACGCTCGTCCACCCCTTGCACTCCCAGTTTCACTTCCAACCCAACCCTTTCCCCTTTCTGACCCCAGTTTGAGAGAGAAAAGGGGAGAAATAGAGGGTGGGAGAGAGTCGAGTCAAGCAACCACGTTAAACGTTGGTAATGTTAACGTAAATAGATTATAACACTCTGTTAAACAGGCAGCAGGCCTCGGCTCGCGAACAAATTACTCACGGATCGCGTGACACGTTCCCCTGTCCTGCCAACCACCGCACTGCTTTTGGTTATCATTCTACGTACTCTCTCTACGCGTCGACAACGCTGCTCTCGACCTTTGACCCCCATTTCCGGTAACCACACTGGTACCATCTCAAATCTGGACATGCTACGGCTGACCCGCGACTCTGGAAGCCAGCTGAACGAAAGAGATTCAGGGAAGGGGATGATTTAATTGAAATTGTGTTAGTGTTTTTAATTCAAGGGCTTCACTTGGAATAAGAGAAATCAGTGTATGGAAAAATCGCTTTTTTTAGTTTTTAGAATAATTTTTTAGGCTTTAAAAAACGTGACGAAAAGTATGGGGGCCTGCAGAGAATTATCCAACGAAGAATTTCATGTTTTAGACATGGGTTTGACACCCCTACACACACCCACGAGTACCTGAAAACTACCCCTTCGAAAAAATGTTTAATCTTCATGAAATCGACCTTTTGAGCACTTTATTCTGGGTTTTTTACTTAAAATTATTATTATTATTATTATTATAAAAACATTCCTGTGTTGAAATGTTGTCACAGGCTTATACTGCCCAACATGTCGAAGGCATTTTTGGTTAGAGTTAGTTGATGATAGCAGTCTGCCCAGACATCTTGGACAAAGCCTGGTTTTTACCCCATCATTGACGGACTATGCTGCAGTCAAGTACACGATGGGGGGACCTACAGCTTGAGGTGGGTTCCGAACCACCAGAACTTCCGTAAAGGTACATTGAAAAATTTCCAGAGGTACCGGCTCAGGGATCGAACCCCGGACCTCTGAGGTGAAGTCCGAGTGTCTAACCAACTGAACCAACGAGGCTCTTTATTATTATTATTATTATTATTATTATGTGTTTTTATTAAACTTTTACTCGGGTAAACCCGGTGATACATCATAGCCATGGACTAAGTTAAGTGACTGATGAGATTAGAATGTTATAACTTAATTCAAATAATTTAATACGATGGTTGAAACCTCCTGAGATGATGTTGTAGGTATAGAATTACGAGCGGCCACGAGCTTTGGAGGTGACAACAGTCACCTCTGGATGTTTTCTTAGAGCTACCATCTTTTTAGAGCTACCATATTATTATTACTATTATTATAAAAAACATTTCTGTGGCGAAATGTTGTCACAGGCTTATACTGCCCAATATGTCGAAGGCATTTTTGGTTAGAGTTGGATTTTTATTTGATCATTTTGCACGGGGCTCTCCCGGTATATATCATCAGTCACGGACGCATTTTTATAATGCAATCAAGTGATCTGATGAGAGCAGTCTGCCCAGACATATTGGACAAAGCCTGGTTTTTACCCCATCATAGACGGACTGGGTTGCAGTCAAGTACACGATGGGGGGACCTACAGCTTAAGGTGGGTTCCGAACCACCAGAACCTTGGTAAAGGTACATTGAAAAATTTCGAGAGGTACCGGCTCAGGGATCGAACCCCGGACCTCTGAGGTTAATTAATTTTTGATAATTAAACAAATGGAATTTGTTAAAATAATTTTTCTGTTGAAAATTTGTTTTTCCCCTTCAATTATTACTATTATTCTACTGAATTATTTAATAAGATTATTTCATTAATTTTTAATTGTTTAATTAAATGGAATTTGTTTACAATTTTTTTCTAAAATTCGCTTTTTCCTTAAAAAATATTGCTATTGGTCTAGTGGAATATTTATTAACATTAGTTCAATTATTATACAAGCAATTATTTTAATAAATGGAATTTATTAATATAATTTCCTTTCGAATTACAAAAAAAATTATTACTGTGGATCTAGTGGAATATTGATCAGTAATAATCAATTACTTATTAATAATCAATTTAATAATTATTTATTTATCAGTAAAATTCAAGTAATAATTTTTATTAAAAAAAAAATTTCTAAATAAAATGAATCAAACAATGTTGGTAAATATTCCACTGAAGAATTATTAATAATTTTTATTACAAAAAATTATTTAAACAATTTCCATCAGTTCAAAAAATTGAAAATTAATGAATTAATGTTAATAAATAATCCACCAGACCAATAGCAATAATTTTTAGGGGAAAAAAAACTAATTTTCGAAAAAAGTTGTTCAAACAAATTACATTTGTTTAAATAATCAAAAATTAATTAACCAATGATAATAAATATTCTCCTAGACCAACATTAATAATTTTAAGTAAAAAAAAAGATGAGAATATAGTGTTCAAAGGGTCCATTTCATGAAGAATTCACATTTTTGGTTTTAAGGGTAGTTTTCAGGTACTCGTAAGGGTAGGTAACGGGTGTCAAATCCATATGTTTAGTTTCGGATTAACATTTTCCGGGGCCTGGGGCTAACCTCGGAGGGGCCCTCTTAAGGGCAGAGAAAATCCCAATTTTGCTGTAACGTACGTAATTTTCTGGGGTCAGGGACCCCTCAGCCCCCTGGGGCCTGGGGCACTAGCCCCACCGTGACTTTTGAAGTATACCAGCTTTAAAAAATGCTTTTATTCAATCAAAAATATCTTGAAAACAGAAATCAACTAGCCAAAAAATATTTCCAATAGCAATGCAACTGTTAAAAAATTTATTGAATTTTGGTATAAACAAATAAGTGAATGGAAACAGGTACCTAGAAATTGGCAGTGATTCGGCACTTTATTCGCAACAAATTGAAACAATTAATGGGCAAAAAGAGTTTTTTAGTTGAAATGATAAAATCGAACAAATAATTTTTTTATTGTTTAAGCAATTTTGATAAACAAATGTCCATATCAGGTATTTTTTATGAGAAAAATTAGGTTTGGTTCTATCTAATCGATCACATATTACTGGCAAATAAAACCTAAATATAATATTGTGCCACTCAATAAAAATTAACGATTGGTAATTAATTAATTAATAAATGCACTATTTGGCTATTTTTGGGGATACAGACTTAATTTTTTCGACTCCTTGAACAGTAAATAACTAACTTCTAAATTTTGAAAAACAATTTGATGGCAGTAAACAATTTATTACGGTAAACAACAATTTTTTACACAAATTTGTATTATTTTATGTGTTTATGAATAAAATACTGCCTTTTCACGGAATTAACAGCCAGTTATTCAGCATTGATTTTCTGTTATGAATTAATCACATTTGATAATTGTTTAATCATACCTGATTAACAAATGCATTATTTGCCTTTTTTTAGCATTTAATCTTCTTTTTTTGTGTAATCAACAGTTAATAATACATTTTTTAACTTTGTTTAATAGTTCGACAAGGATCCACTATTTTTATATTTATTAACACTGACTTCGGTCATTTTGTCATAATAAATAATAAATAATAACAAATATAAATAATCGTAATAAATATAGTAAGTGGTAATTAAGTTTCTTCAATAAATCATCAATTTTTATCAACTTATGGCAAGGAATTATTTTTTAGTAATTTTAATTATATTTTACTAGGATTGAATGCTGAAAATAGCCAAATAATGCATGTGCTAATTAAGATTGGCCAAAAAATTACCAAAAGTTATCGATTCATAGCAAAAAAGCATTGCCTAATAAATGGCTGTTAATTCCGTGAAAAAACTGTATTTTATTTATAAATTAATGAAATAACAAAAAGTTGTTAAAAAAATTGTTTTTTGCAGTGATAAATTATTCACTGTCATTAAAATGTTCTTGAAAATTTATAAGTTAGCTATTTATAGTTAATTGTATCGAAAAAATCAAGTTTGTACCTCCAGAAATAGCCAGATGGTGGATTTGTTTATTAAAGTGTATTAAAACATCATTTACTTTTATTTAGTGGGCAAGTATTTTACTTAGGTTTTATGTTCAATTAATATGTGATCGATTTGATAGAAATAACTTTACTTATTTCATCAAAAATACCTGACATGGATATTTGTTTATAAAAATTTCCTTAAAAATAAGAAATATTAAATAACAAACTCAAAATAATAAGTGCAGGGTATAATTTTATCTTAATTAATGAAAACTTTTACACTTTTTCACAAAAGAAACCTTAAAGATACTTTAAAGAACTTCTAAAATTTATTTTTAAAATAGGATTTTCGCATTGTTATAAAATATAAATTTAATCAAATCTACGAATATAAGGCGCTTGGGAATATTATTTATATTATGACAAAAGATTGACAGAATTCGTTATTCAAGTATATTTGTTTACATATTTAAAACAAATTTAATTATGCTTGTGTTTCATTTAATTATAAATTTATAACAACTCATTCACAGAACAGAATCTTCTTATAGAAGCTTTATATACTACTGTTCAGAGCAAAACTATAAAATTAAATAGTACTTAATTGTTCAAATGTTTGACTTGTGCTATATTCAAAAACATTTTTAATAGTTTATGCTGTAACTGGAATTTTCTAAAAGTTACAATAACAAAAAAATGAGGTAAAAACCTTTTCATTATAAAGTTGCATTTAAATATCTGATATTATTTTTAAATTTTAATTATTATTGTTAAACTATTGAATATATTATTTAGATAACACAAATAATATTTGAACTAAATACATTTTGATTAAAAATAAAAAACAGTTGAATTTGTGCCTAAAAAGCAAAAGTTTAAAAAAAAAATCTGCATCCTTAACAAAATAACAAATTGCTTTTACCAGCTGCATTGTAAACCAAAAAAGATTAAATTCTTTTTTAAAAGCGACGGATTTTTTACAGAACAGTTCAAATTTTTAACACGATTATATCATTTTTCAATGAAATAAATTAATTTTTCATCAAAAAGTTTAATTTTCTACCAAAAAAGACGAATTTTCAACAAAATAGTGGAATTTTCAATCAAAACAGAATTATTTTTGAACGAAAAACGAATATTTTACCAAATAGTTCAACTTTGAACAACAACAAAATTTTCACCCAAATTATAATTCGAGGGGATAAATGGTTTTTATTACAAAATAACAATCTCGAATAAATATTTATTTTAAGTTTCATATGTTTATTTGCTTTCAAGGTTATTGAAATATCATTTTCGTAAGATTCTTGAGAAAATTAAAAAAGATGTTTGAATATTTTAGATATCTATGTAGAAAAAGTTTAATTTTTCTATTTTAAAGGCTTTTTCCAAAAATTATTGGAAAATTGGAGTCACTTTAAAAGATATTTAGGACTTTTAGAAGTTTTAAAAATTAATATTTTTTAAACTGTCTCGAATTACTTCTAAAATTTTTTAAAATCTTTAAAAATTAAAAAAACTGGACTCAATTCTTTTAGATTTTTTCGAAAATTGTAGAAATCTTTTGAAACGTTTTAAAACCTTTTGAAATTTTCTTTAAAAATCAATTTTTCAAAATAAAAAGAGAAAAGTTTTTTTAGGAATCACAAGAAAAGTTTTTTTATTTTCTTGAAGCCTTTCAAACTTCTAAAACAGCTTTGAAATTTTTATTGGATCGTTAAAAAACGTACATTCTGTTTTTAGTTTTTGTAAATTTTTTCGAAATTTCGTTTATGAGCTTTCTAAATATTATTTAAAATTATTCGAATTTTTCCAAACAAATTCTTGGAATTCTGAAAAATAAATCCTTTAAATCTTCCAGATTCTGTTTTAATAATATTGAAAATCTTTTGAAATTTTTCAAAGTATTTCCAAATATTCTCTTAAAATTAAGTTTTCAAAATAAAATCCAGTTTATATTTTCTCCGAAATTTTAAGACATTTTTTCACTATCCTGAAACTGTACAAATCTTCAAGAAGCGTCAAAATTTTTGTTTCTAAATATTCAAAAACGCACGTTTTTTCGAATTCTTTAAAATGTTTTTATCTCAATTAAATTTTAATCTTTTTGAAAAAGTTATAAATGTCTCTTAATATTACTCAAATTTTTTTTTACACTTTCTAATCACACTCACTGAAAATTTGGCTTTAAACTCTTCCACATTATTTATGAGATTTTAGGAAACAATGAAAGGTGTTTCGAAACCAATGTCAATTTTCTCTTAAACTTAATTTTTTTAAATGAAATATTAGTTTAAATTTTTCCAAGAATTTTAAAAGAAATATTTTTATCATCGTGAAACCTGACAAAATTTTTAAGAAGGTTCAAAAATTTTATTTCCAAATATAATAACTGTACGCTTTTTCTAACTTAAAAAAATGTCCACGGCTCAAATTAATATAGAATGTTTATAAAACTTCTTAATGTCTCTTAAACTTGAGCGAATTTTTTATAAAACTTTGTAATCTTGCTAATTGAACATTCTTGCTTTAAAATCGTTCATTTTATTTTTATAAACTTTCGGACATCATTGAACATTTTTTAACATCTTTGTCAATTTTCTATTAAAATTTCTTTTTTTAAAATAACACCTCACTGTAAATTTTTGCCGGAATTTTAAGAAATATTTTAATTATCTTCCAATCTTTTTAAATTATTAAAAGCCTCTTTTTTATAAATCTTCAAAAATGTGCACATTAAAGTTTTTATATCAAAGTGCTGTGCAGATTTTTTTCATTGATTTTCATTATTATTATTATTACTATTATTATTATTATTATTATTATTATTATTATTATTATTATTATTATTATTATTATTATTATTGAACGTAGCATTAAAATAATTTTACACTTCTCATAAGCCAGAAGTTTTCTGATTTTTTAAAAGGCAAAACAATTTTTAATTTAAAAAATAGCCCTTAAATTTTTGTGAGATTTTCGAAATTTGTAGAACTATTTTGAAATTATAATAATATTTTTAAATAGACTGAAACTTTTGCAAATTTTCTTTAAAAAATAATTTTCAAAAATATAAAGTAATAAAAAATTTTCCAATAATCTCTAGAATATTTTTTTCATTTTTTTAAACCTTGCAAACTTCTTAAAAAGCTTCAAATTTTTTTCGACATCTTCAAAAATGTGTATTTTTTTTTTTAAATGCTGGAAATGTTTTCAAACTTTAAACTTAAAACTTCCAGATTTTGTTTTGACAACTTTGGAAATCTTTTAAAGTTAAACAATCAATTTTTAAAATATGATCTCGAAATTAATGTTTTATGATAAAGAATCAGAATAAATTATTACATGATTTATGAGCATTTTTTTATTATCGTAAAAACTAACATTTTTTTCTCCAAATTTGGTATAAAACGCTGCAGTTTTGCTAATGGAAATATTTTTATTGAAAATCTTTACCATTCTTTTTCGAAATTTTGAATAATAATGAAAAATGTTTGTTCAAATCTTCAAAAATGTGCATTTAAATTTTTTTCTTAAATTTGTAAATCTTCTAAACTGTTAAAAAATCATTCAAATTTTTGCAAAAATGATAGTATGACTATTTTAGAAATCTTATATAACCTTTTTAAATCATTTGTCATCTTTTAAAATGTTCAAAAATATTCTCTTGAAACTCATTTTTCAAAATAAAAAGTCAGTTTAAATTTTCCCATGAATTCGAAGAAATTTTTGTTATCTTTATTCCTTTCAAAATCAGTAAGAACCTTCGAATTTTTTCCAAATATTCAAAAATGTACATTTTTAGACATTTTCTTGAAATATTTTCAAATTTTGAATTAATTTTTCATCTTTTTGATAATTTGAAATGTCTCAAACTAACTGGAATTTCTCATAAATCTTTCTAATCTTGCTAATTACGAGCTTTTGCTTAAAATTCTTTCCCACTCTTTCTTGACATTTTAGAAAATAATTTTACAATCTTTTGGAATCTTTGTCCAATTTCTCATAAAATTTATTTTCAGAATGAAAAATCACTTTGCCTTTTCCCAGGCACTGTAAGAACTTTTTTAATTTCTTGAAACCTCTAAAATTCTTAAAATGCTTCTTTAATTTCTAAATTTTCAAAAATCTGCTAATTACATTTTGTATATCAACATTCTAGACATTATTGAACTATTGATTATATATTGCCAACTGCAGTACCGGAGAACAATTTCCTAAACGTGAAACTAATTTCAATAATGCATTTGAGAAGGCTGAAACAACAAGCTAATATTTGCTCCACATGCAGTCAAACTCGGTATAAAAGTTTATTTACCAGAGTTTTGTTTGCAGTGGCAGTGCGCTTCAGAACAGGAAATTGACCCTCTTATTGGTGGTTCACGAGATAAGGTTTTATGATGAATTTCCTTTCTAACAAAAGCCGCAAGACTTTTTTTGGGAAACGACAACATTCGTGCTATAAATGCACCCTTTGTTCAATTCAACCAGTGCATGATAATTTCATAAAATATTCTCACCTTCCAATCTGCTTATCTCAGTTCTTCAAACATCTAGGACTCTCCCAACCAATACCTCAAATTATCATAAGAATAAACTATATTATCTAATTTCACCTTGAATAGCCCATATTTTTATAATGATATAATTTAATAATTATTAATAATTATGACGTTTATGAATAATTAATTAAACAAAGATAACAAAATTATTATTTTATATAATAATCTATAATTCATTCAATATGCCAAATTGGCATCTTATAAAATTGCCTTCAACATGAAATACTTTAATATTGATTTTAAAGTTATTCATTTTGAGGATGAATAAAGGAGACGACTGAAAAATTCCGAAAAATAAAAGTTCTAAAACTATCAAATTCCTGAATTCGAAAATTCTCGATATTTTATATATAAATTCCAAATTCAGAAATTTTCGATAGAAAATTGCTGGGCAGATTTTTTTCCATTGATTTTCATTATTACAATTATTTCATTATTCATGTTTATTTATTATTATATTATACAATTATATTATTATATTATATTATTATTATTATACATTATATTATACAATTATTATTATTATTGAATAGTCCTTAAATCTTTCAGAGATTTTCGAAATTTACAGAACGATTTGGAAATTA
>NC_046665.1:91601090-91616125 GCF_010883055.1 Belonocnema kinseyi
ATGATCTCAATTTAATTTTTTATAATAAAGAATCAGGTTAAATTATTACATGGTTTATGAGAATTTTTTTTTATTATCGTAAAAACGAAAATTTTTTCCCCCTATTTGGTATAAAACGCTGCATTTTTTCTAATGGAAATATTTTGATTGAAAACCTTTACCATTCTTTTTCGAAATTTTGGAAAAAAATGAAAAATGTTTGTTTAAATCTTCAAAAATGTTCATTTAAATTTTTGTCGACATCTTATGAAATTCACACCCCTCATATTGAAATACTTTAATATTGATTTAAAGTTACTTATTTTAAGGACGAATAAAAGAGACGACTGAAAAATTCAGAAAAATAAAAGATTTGAAACTATCAAATTCGCGAATTGGAAAATTCTCAATATTTTATATATATATTACAGATTGAGAAATTTCCGACAGAAAATTGCTGAATTACAATATTTCCGAAATAGAGAATGCCCGAAATTTAATAAACATTGTTTTGTTTTTGAAAAATAAAATAATCACATATTTGTATGCAAGAATGTTTCTTTAACGTTTAAAGCTTCTTAAAAGTAATATCAAAATTTAATATAACAATAATTGAAAAATTATAATTCTAGATGCAAAATTTTAGTTCGAAATGTGAATAGTATTTGTCTCAAATTATAAAAAAAAAACTTTCTCCCAAATAAAATTATTAATTTTAATAGTTCTTTTTAATTGTCAAGAAAAAATAGTGCTGCATTGAATCCTAATTAGTTTGTTTAGAAAATGTTATTAGTTTTATAGAAACTTTAGGTAATTTTTTTTTCTTTGAGGCAGGCGTGTTTTTACATTAAATTTTCATACAATTTCTATAAAATTATTGTGTTTCTTAATTGTAATTTAATTTACTACACTACAATTCGCAAAATATAAAAATTTCGAGTTTTTGAATTTTCGACATTTTATAATATTACCGAATTTAAAAATTCCAGAATAATAAAATTTACGATAGTTTATAGTATTATCGAAATTCAAAATTCTCAAATAATAAAATTCCTGACATTTAATAATGTTATCAAGTTTGAAAAATGAAGAATAATAAAATTTCCGGTTCCCATGAAATATTCGAACTAGAAAATTCCCGAATTTAATCAATTGAACATTTTTTCAATATTAAGAGTTTTTCACAATGATTGTTCTTTTATTTAAAAGAAAAATAACTAAGAAAAATATTACCTGATAAAAATTGTTGGTTTTAAAATTGAGCACACTAATTTAGAAAAAAAAACAAAAAAAATTCTTAAAAATCGAACATTTCATTCGATACTCTCAAGCTTGGTAAAAAGCTTCGAAATTTTATTCAATAACTTCAGAAATGTTCATTGTTTTTAAAATGCTGAAAATCTAAATGCTATATTAATTAATCGTGCCAAGTTTGTTTTCGGTTCAGAGATAATTTAGGGATACAATCTTTGTTATTTTAGGGACAAAAAGTAGTTTTATTCAAACTTTAGAAATTAACAAATATTTTCTCTTTGGTAAAAATATTTCATTATTGCATTATTAATAAGAAAATAATACTCAATTAAAAACAAACAAATTTTCTTAATGTTTATATTTGGATATTTTATAATTTTTCAATTTTCTATCTAGAATTTTCAAATTCAATAATATTATAAACTGCTGAGAATTTTTTTATTCGTGGAGTTTTCAAGTATGTAATATTAAAAGAAGTTCAGAATTGCTATTATTGGTGAAATTTCAAATTACACATTTTCATATTCCGGCAAGTTTCTAATTCCAGGAATTTTCTTATTCGAGATTATTTTTCTAATTCAGAAATAACTCAAATGTTAATTACGATTCCTTGAAACAAAATTTTTTGTTAACTGAAAATTAAACTTTTCATTTTTTTTGCAAGTTGAACGCTTTTAGTTCAGAGTCCATTGATTTTTATTAGCTATAATTTTAGTTCAGATTAAATCTACTTTCGTTAAATATTTTTTTATTTAATTAAAGATCCTGCTATATTATTTTTAATTTTTAATTGATAATTCATTTTATTAACTGAAAGAGTAAGAAATCTTTCCTTTTCTGTAAATTTATCGTTTTCTGTTAACAATTTTAAAAAAATCAATTTTTTTAACTGCAAATTTAAGTATTCCATTTTTTTATGTTTTTTATAATATAATTAATCATTTTTGGTTAAAAGTATAACTTTCATTCAATTTGAAAGATTAACATTTTTCTTTAATAATAGTTTTTAAAATTATTTAGATTTTCAATTTAGGAAAATGAAAATAATTAAATAAACAAAGACAACCAGTTATAAAAAAATCTAAGTTGAATAAAATTGTACACTTGAATAATGGATCAGACATATTTCGGGTTTTAATTAAACTGAATTAAAATTAAAATTATTTTTTTAAACTGAAAATTAAAATATTCTTTTCCTGGTTTAAATTTTATAGTTTTTAGTTGAAAATTTAACTATTAGGTTTAAATATAATGTATTATGTTGTTTTTAATTTGTCCTACATATTCATTTAATGAGTTAAAAATACATATTTTTGGTTGAAAATTGATCCATTTTGTTGAAAAAAAAATTTCTTCGAAACTACATTTTTTGAGCTGACCATGTAACTATTCCATTTTTGTTTTAAAATGGATTACTTCTAGTTCAAATTTCAAAAACTTCTTTATACTGTTACCTTCTTGCTGAAAATATAGATGTGTTAATTTATATTCTTACTGTTTTGCAGAAAATTAAAAATATTCATTAAATTTTAAACATTTTTATTTTGACAAATATGAAACTGTTTAATTTATAACGTTTTTAAATTAAAATATTTTAATATTTCCTTTTTAAATTCCAAACGCTTTTTATTCGAAATTATTGATTAAGTATCGTTTAAAAACTGTGTTACTCCCGATATTAAAAATTTTGTTTATAATGAATTTTTAAATTGCTTATATTTTTAAGGTGTGGCAATAAAAATCACAACACATAAATGAGCGTTTTGCCAATTTACATTTACTGGTAGTAATAGCATAATTAATAATAATTTAGACACTGATAATTAATTAATTAATCAAGAATAAGGAAGTTATGAATTAAATATGATTTGAATAAAATTGTGCACTGCAGTAATACAGAGGAAATATTTTGAGTTTTAATTAAACATAAAAGATGCAATTTCGGTACAATGGTCAAATTAAATATGAAATGCAAAATAAAAAACAATGTCCTCAATCTCTTGAGCATCTCTGTTCCTGAAACGAGCCAGTTCGTCAACTTGGCCTCAGCGTCGACTTGCCTCATTTTTTTATTTATTTTTTTTTTATCGCGAGTGTATAATTGACGTCGAGCAAGCAGCGGAATCTTTTTATTTCTTAATGGAATAATAAGCGTTTGGAATTTTACTCTCTTTTGAAGTTACAACTCCGTTTTACATTTATTTCCATTTCCTCGTGGGCAGCCACTTCCTCGAGTCAGTACTTCCGTTTCTTAGCATTCTCACGCACAGAATACATATATTCGTACAAGCAGAAACATTTTTATGATCGACACATCCGAAACTTTTCGGTAATTATCTTGGAGATGAACTTCTGATGCACTTCAAAAATCTCTTTATAGATAATGTCGCCCTTAAAAAAGCCGCCCATGAAATGATCATCAATTTGAGGTATTAAGGGGGGTGGGGGGTGTTACGCAAAAATAAAAAAATTAATTTAATTAATTAAAAATTTTAGCTTATGATCGATACTATTCGAAAATCATTGAACAGGCAGAAATTTTAAACAGGTTATTTACAAAAAAAAACTAAATTTGTAACAATAACAGATGAGCACAGGGACGAGGATTAAATTTTCAACCTATCATATAATAATAATAATAATAATAATAATAATAATAATAATAATAATTTGGTGGGTTGCCTAGCACTGACCTTGTTGCTAAATTTGAGCTTTAAAATCATAAGCATTCAGGGCTGTCTGAACCGTTTCCAATGGGAATGCATAATATTGCGCAGTATACTCGATTAAGTACTCGAGCACTGCGGCCTTTCCAAGGCTAAAGTCGCAACTAGATCCACTTCTATGGGACGTAAAGTGGATATGAAACTGAATCAAGTAATTAAATAAAACTTTCACAAAATTTCAAATATGATAGTACAACATTTTTTAAATCTGAAAAAATTACAAAAACAGCTCTTTGGGTAAGTGTTTCATAGTAATAAAACTGAGATAGTTCTCGATTTCTATCATACAAAAAAAATTTGAAACGAAATTTTGCGAATTTGCAGTAGTTTAAATGTCCAATCAAACAAATGTTCTAAAAATTATGCACATTTTAGGAAATGTATAAAAAAAGTTCTGTGTTTTTTTTTCAATAATAGAAACTAAGAAAAGGAAAATAAAAACGAAAATTTTCATTATGACCCGAACCCCCCAGCCACCTAACTCTTTCAATAAGAAGGCTGACTTAAATTTAAGGAGGTGAGGGCATTCTTTGTTAAAAATTCGACTATTTAATTAAAACTTTTATTAATTTTTAAATATGAAACTATTTTGCTGAAAAATTTTTTTTTTCAAGGACTCTACAAATTGGTTAAAAGTTTAACTAGTTTCTCAAAAATTTATATTTTTGGATGAAGCTTTATATATTTAGTTGGAAATTTAAGTATTTTGTTCAAAATTCCCGTATTTTTTGGTTGAAAATTAGCTTTTTCTAAATTGAAAATTTTTCAGTTACATTTGCAGTTCAAAATATACATTTTTTAGTTAAAAAATCAACTATTTGGTTGAAAGTGATATTTTTTAGTTGAAAATTGAACTATTTTTTTGAAAATTATCTTCTTTAGTTTAAAATTTATTTATTATGTTAAACATTCGTGTTTTTTGGTATAAACTTAATCTTTAAGTTCGAAAATAATATTTTTCGTTAAAAATTCATCTTTTGTTGAAATATCATTATTTAAACTTTTCTTTACTATTTTTTATATGAAAATTCATTAACCTGGATAAAAGTTAAACTAATTTGTAAAAAAAACTTTTTTGGTTAAGATTTATCATTTTAGTTGGAAATTAATCTTTGAAGTGTACAATTCAACCATTTTCATTTCTAACTGCCAATATAATCATTTCATTTCTTGTTGACAACTTGTATTTTGAATGAAAATTCATTTTTTTCAATTGGAGATTAAACTTTTTGCTAAAAATTAACCTCTTTTGGTTACATTCAACTGTTTTTTACTTTCGAAATAAAATATTTTTTGACTGAAATATCAAGTATTACAGGTTTCGACCTGTTCTTTTTTCAACTGTTTGTTCGAAAATTTATCTTTTCAATTGAAAATTCAACTATTTTTTCATCAATTACTTTTCTATTTAAAAAATACTCTACTTATTAGAAAATAAACTTCTTTGTTAAAAATTCATTCTGTCGGGTAAAATATTAAACTTTTTTGAAAAATGCATCTGTTTTGTAAAAAATCGTATTTTTGGGTAAAAAAAACTAATAATTTTTTGTTTTTAAATTATCTTTTAGGCTGTGGATTTAACACTTTTGCCTGAAATGTATGTTTTATGGTTCAATTTAACTTGTGAAAAATTCTTTTTTTCTTGTTAAAAATTCATTTTGCAAACTTAAAACGAAAGTATTCCATTTTTATTTAAAACGTTATATTTTTTAGATGAAAAATGATCCTTTTTAGTTAAAAAGTCAAATATTACTGTAAGAAATTCAACTTTTTTTTAAGATGGAGCTATTTATTTAAAAAATTATTTACTTGGTAGAAAATTAAATGTTTTTTTAAAGTTCGTAGAGTCCGGTGGAAAATTGAGCTATTTTGTGAAAAAAAATGATCTTTTAAGTAGAAAATTATTCTCCTTTATGGAAAAATCATTATTTTTTGAAAATTAATATTTGCAACTGAAAACATAACTATTTCATTTTTGGTTAAGAAATTATATTTTTTAGTTAACAATCCAACAGTTTGATTAAATATTCACCTTTATAAGTTTCGAATTCGACCATTTCATTTATTATTCACCTCTTTGGTAAATTAAATATTTTATTATAAATTCTTTTCTTTTGTGGTTTAAAATTAAATTTTTCAATTGAAAAATCAATTTTTGTTTTAGAATTAGTCTAATTTTGTTAAGAAATCTTTTTAGGTTAAAAATTTAAATAAATTGGTAGAAATTTGAACTATTTGGTTAAACCTCTAATTTACTGGTTAAAGATTGAACACATTTTTATTGGTTGAAAATAACATTTTTCTACTGAAAATTTAACTGTTTCATTTTTGTTTAAAAGTTCAACTTCTTGATTGAAGATCTAACTACTTGGTTCAATCTTGAATTAATTTGCAATAATTTCTTTTTTTAGTAAAACACCCATTTCTATGAAAAAAAATTTGTTTAGTCAAATTTTTAAACTGCAAACAACCGTGTATGTTTAAATATTTATCGTCGTTGTAAATTCTTCTTTTTTGTTTGAAAATCAATTTTCTTCAATGAAAATTCAACTACTTGTTTAAAACTTTAAAAATATAGTTAAAAAGTCATTTTATTAGTTAGGGATCAATCTCTCTAGTTAAAAAACGTTTATTTTTTTTATTCTTTGAACTGCAATGTCTTTTCCATTTTTGTTTTAAAAATGCTCTTCTTGATTAAATATTCAAGCATTTAGTTGAAACTTGTGATACTTTCTAAAAATTAAGTTTAAGAGTAGAACATCTATATATTTGATTAGAAATTGTTTTTATTTTTGATAGAAAAATAATTTTTTTAACTGCAAAGATATATATTTTATAGTTGGTTAAAAATTTATTGTTATTGTAAATTAGTCTCTTTTGTCTCAAATTAATCTCCTTGAATGAAACTTAGTTACTTTGTTGAAACTTGAACTAATTTATTGAAAAATCATTTTATTATTTAAAGATCCAGCCATTTAGTTAAACATTTTAAGCCCATTTTTTTTAACTGTAAATTTATCTATTCCATTTTCGGTTGGCTATTTAGTTCAAAACGAAAATTTTTCTTGTCTTCACTTGTTTCATATTGTGCGTTACTTACCTCAAATTGTTCATTCTCGCGTGACTTTTTTGAATTATGTAAATGCTGTAACTCTGGTAAATTTTATTTCTATCAAAAGAAAAGTAATTAGCAGACTTTTTTGTGGGTTTGAGTACTATAAATAGTTGTATAGAGAATCTTTAAATCTTGTAAAAAACAACAAAAATAAAAAAGTTAAATTTTTGGACACACGACAAACTAAGAAAAAAAAGATAAAAGTTGTTCGCCCAAAAAGGAGCTACAAATTTAATATTAATCCATTAATATATGAAGCATAGTTTTTGTTTATTCCTAAAAAACAACATTAAAAATTTATCAAATTGAAGTTTTGCACAACCGACACAAACTATGAAAAAAAAGAATTAAAAAATTTGCTTATCCAAAAAAGCTACAAATTTGTTATAAAAAATTGTTTAACAGGACGCGTCGTTTTTTTAGTCATAAAAAATTGGATTATAAATAAAATAATTTAAGTTTTTGAAAAAACGGCACAAGATACTAAAAAAAAATTAATAAACAAAATTGTTGACCCAGAATGGATCTACAAATTTCCAATTAATAATTTTTAGAAAGAACGAGTAGGTATACTTTTAATCATGAAAAACAAGATTAAAAATATAAAAAAAGTTTATTTGCCTATTTTTTGGACCTTGCTAGCGACCTGGTGAAAAAAAAATGTGTAAGGTATCAAATTACTCTTCATTGAAAACCAAAGTGAGCATCGCTTTTCGTTTTTTTTTTTAATTTCAAAAAATTACCCCAATGCATGGGTTCAGAAGACCCCAAAAAAATTAAAAAGTAGGAAATACTACTAATTATAAAATTATTCCTCCTTGTATTTTTTCTATAAAGTAAACCTTACAAAAGTAGAATTACGTATTTTCTTGATTAATAAGGGGTTGATGTGGGTTAAACATTCACTCCAAAAGCTTTCCATGGGGCAAAATCATCCCTAAAACATAAAGAAAAATAAAAATGTACTGAAATTCTGAAAAAATATATTTAAATGTTTAAAGCCATAAAATATATAGCAATATAATATTTTGTACGTCTAGATAAGAAAATAGCTTCTAAAAACGGTAAAACCACCGTCAATCAGAAAAAGATAATAAAAAATCTTAAAAATTAAAAAAAAATTTTATTTAATATTTTTTTTACAAAAGACTCCTGATAACTCATCCTTATAATCCTAAAAATTTTTGATCCAAATTAACCCCTCTGAAGGGGGTGAAATCATGCACTGAAAATAGTAAAATTCAGAGACTGTTTTTGAAAATAATTTTTGCAAAATATAATTTTTACTTAAAACGTAAAAATAATCATAGTAATAGATTTTATTTGTAATAGGCGAACTTTATATGAGTAATAGGCTAACTTTGGGGTCACTATTTTTATTTCTTTTAATGTTTTATGGATGATTTTATCTCATAGGAAATCTTTGAGGTTTATTTTTAACCCACATTAACCCCTTATCAATTAAGAAAAAATGATTTTATAATTAGTGGTATTTTATATTTTTAATTTTGATGGGGTCTTTCCAACCCCTAAATAGGGGTAATTTTTAAGAAACGAAAAGCGATACTCATTTTGATTTCAATGACGATTAATTTGATACCTGTAACATATTTTTATTTTTTTCACCAGGTTGCTAGGGAGGTCCAAAAAATAGGCAAATTTTGGCGCAACTCTTTCCACGAACCACATTTTTTTTTGAAAATGTAACTGTTTGTGATCAAAGTTAAATTTTTTTGTAATAAAATTCGACCGTTTGGTTAAAAATTAATCTTTTTAGGATGAAAATTCCACTATTAGGTTACAAATTCAACATTCCAAAATCTATTATTGTCTAATTTTTGAGAGAGCATTCTGTGCTTTGAAGTCTATTAAAATATTATATTTTAATTTAGGCCTTTTTTAAATAGAATTATGAGGGGGGGGGGGGGGGCAAAAAACGAAAGGGAAGAAAAAAGTTATAAAACTAGGGTAACGTAGTTTTTAAATAGCCCTACTTGAAACTTGATAACTTTGCCAAAAATTTCAAATAATATACCAATTATTTTTCTTATTAGTTAAGACGAAAAATGTCTAATTTCTAAAAAGAACAGATCCAAAATTTCAAATACAAATTCGAAATTCGCACTAATACCGTCCGTTATCTCTTTTTAAAAAAATCGCTAAATTTGTGTATCTCCTTTAACCCGGAAGAATCCACAGGTCTAAAATTTATTTGAAGAAGGGCGATTTGCAATAAAAAGATCCCTGCTAGTGCCAGTCTTATTAAGGTTCCTTAAGTGCTGAATAACTCGGTCATATATCTCTGATACGACTTCGTAAGAGATTTTTTCCCACAGATCTAAAATGCACTTTTGACGGATGAGGAGTCATGAAAGGCAGCCACAAATGGCCCTTCTTTCGCAAAAGTTTATCCGAAACATGTCGCACTAAGGCACAAACTAATGCATTTTTACGGGATGGGGAGGTGAGAGGATAAAATCATTTATAAGCTATAAATGGGGGTTATTGGCAAAACCCCCCTTTTCATAACAATAAAACTACACTCTTACTCTGCCCAGACACGACCAGTCACTCTCGCGACAGCTTTTTTATATCTTATTTACAACTCTTTTATTCGCCGATTCCATCTCAATCAGACTCTCTTCGGTCTCTAAAATCCCTCGCATGAGAGGTCAGACGTAAAAAGTTTCTTTTCTTGGAAAAAGGCTTTTTCAAAAAGGAGGGTCAAATATAGATTATTAAAACGTCTCTGACATTTTATTTCCAGAAATTACAAATATTAATAATTTAAAAGTAGACTATTGACCAAGTTTCGATATTGCCTTTCAAAAACGGTTGAAACAATAATTAATTTTCATAAATTTGATTCCAAAGTGTTTGAAATCTAACGCCCTCCTATACTCCCCCTCCACTCACTTCTCCCTTCGCCAATTGTCTGACTACTTCCTGTCCTATTTTTCTACCCCAGCGATCACTTTCCTTTCCCTACTCTCCCTCATTTTTAATAATTTCTCCCTCTATCTTCATTTCTCCCCCCTTTTCTCACGTATTCACTTCTCAATTTCCCCCCTTCCCTTATTAATCTTCAATAACAATGCTCCCCTCTGCTTATTTCACCCTCCCCTACTTTCTCGGTACTCGCTTTACAAGTCGCTCCCCGATGCTCAACTTCCTTCTTCTCTACTTTCCCCTCACCCCGCTTCACGTTTTGACACACAGTTTCCCCTATTGCCCCTTTCTATTCCCCACTGCCCACCTAACTTACCCTAATTTCTAATCATTTCCCCCCACTTCTCCTCAATTCCTATAACTTTCCTTGAGTAGCCTTCCATCAGTTTTACACCCTCCCCTAATTCCCTTCAATTCCTTTACGGTCTTTCCCATTGTTTCCTCTCACTTCTTCTACATCCCCTCCTCTTCATTTCCCCTCTTCCAGTTCGCTTATTTGCCCTACTTCCTCTTCCCCTACCCCAACCATCATATCCTCCACACTTTTTCTTCCTAAATTTCCCTACTTATCATCAACTTTTTCTAATTTTATTCTTCATAGAAAAAATTAGGATGGACGTTCGAGCAGTAGGATTAATTACTTTTTTTTGGTTCAACATAGCATACAACCCATCATTCTGATAAATTTTTCCCGAGTATCCTCAAACCCGATTTATGACTAAGTTTTTTAGCTTTTTTATCAATAAATAAGAATGAGAAAAAAATGGCAATTTTTTATTTCTCCTAAATTTTTGTTATTTTTTATATCAGGTGTGTTATTATGATGTGATAAAAAAATCGCAAGAAAAATATTAAAAAAAAATTTGTTTTCTATACTTTTTAATAATTATCCATTTTTACAAGTTATATTGCAAGCAATCTAAATAAAAACAATATGTTTATACGGAACTCATCTCAATATTATTATTGTTAATATTAAAAATAAATTCAATAAACATTTGCATTATTCGGGTATTTGCCGATGGAATTTTTTTCTAGTTTACACTCTTCAATTAAGTAAATTTATGATAGTTTTAATAACATTTATTACTAATTGATAAATTTGATTATTTTCGAAACCAAATTTAATAAACAAATTCATTATTAAGGCAATCCTCTAGAGAAAAATTCATTTTCTATTGTCAGTACTTTCAACTAAGAACCTTTTAATGGTTTTTTTTTCTACATTCATAAGAAGTTGATCAATTTTATGATTCTCTGACAAAATAATTTCAGGAACATTCATAATGATTAAATAACTTTTATAATTTGAAAATTGTAGAGGAAACCACATCTAGCACTATTATAGGAGAAAATAGTTTCTAACAATTAAGAAAATGTTGCGTTATTCAGAAGTAATATTAATAAAAATGATTAAAAATTGTTTAATCAAATAACTTTATCGAATTTCATTTATTACTGCCTCGCTTTACTGAAAAGTCAACCAAAATTGATTATTTATTGAAATCCGCAACTTCTTAGCATTATTCAAAGAGATTATTATTAAAAAATTTTTTTTAAATTATTGTAATGTTGTCAAGTGGAATAAATGATCACCACACTCTAATTGAAGAGTGGGCCAAGGATTTAAAATATTATAAAAAATTGCAAATATCTAGGATTATTCTAAGAGGATATCATTATAAATAGTAACGAATTGTCTAAACGATTATTTATGTCAAATTAAATTGAATTAAATTAAATTACCTTGACCCTCCTCAAAAATTAGAAACAAATTTAAGAATTTCGAAAAACGACGACTTTCTAACTTAATTCTAGAAGAACATGGTTCAAAAATAATAAATTATTTAAATAATTAGGTCAATATTTAATTATCAGTAGAAAGTACAAAATACAAATGAAAATCACTAAATCCGATTTTTCATTTATAGCTTTTTTTGGTACCTTACGAAACAGAGTTATGGGGGTCATATTTAAAAATTAATTATGCATTTGTATTCTGTATCTAGTTTAGAAGAATAATGTTGAGTTTCAACTCGATTTATATAATATTGAAAATTCGGAATCAAATTTACAAAAAAATTTTTTTTCTTATCAGAAATACGTGTTAAACGGAGAAAAAAATTTTTTAATGCATATTTGAACCACCTTAGTGGTCAGTCATTGTATTTTTCAAAATTTTTTTAAAATTTAAATCTTCATAAAATTCATTATTTATCTAAATAATAAATAAAAACTGGGAAAACTTGAAAAATTCCTTGAATAGCCAATCATTTATTTATTATCAAAATAAATAATAAATATTGTAAAGGCTAAAATTACCGCAGTAAGTCAGGCGTTAAAAGTAGGGGACAATTTATGTTTTAAAAAATTAACATAGATGTTTGAAAACACGATGATTGGCCCCTAAATGAATTTTCCCAGTTTTTTTTAGTATTTATTTAATATGCAGATAAATAATAAATTTTATCAGCTTGCAAATTACCATAATAAGTTAAGCGTTGAAAGGTGACAATCTATATCTGAAAAAATAGCAATAATGTTTGAAAACACCATTAATAGCCACTACAGGAATTTTCTTGTTTTTATTTAATATACAAATTAATAATAAATTTTGTGAGGATTATAATTACCATCATAAGCATATGGCGTTAAGTTTCCTAGCTAATTAACATTTGAATAAATGACCAATAATGTGTGAAAACACAATAATTGGCTAAAAAGTAATTTTCCCAGTTTTTATTTATCATCCAGATGAATAATAATCATCATAAATATTTATATTATCTTAGTAAGTTAGGTATTAAAAGTAGTAGAGAATTTATATTAAAAGATTTATTAAATAATGTTTAAAAGGACTTTTTTGCCTAATTTTCCATTTTTGTTTATTATTCAGATAAATAATAAATTCTATGATGGTCTAAAATTGTCATAGTATATTAGGGGTTGAAAGTAGTAGACAATTTATATTGGAGAAATTAGCAATAATGTTCGAAAACACCGTGAGTAGCCACTAAGTGAATTTTCCAATTTTCATTTATTATTCAAATAAATAATAAATAATATAAAGGTTCAAATTGCCACAGTACTTCAGAAATGAAACGTAGTACACAATTTATATTTATAGGAATTAATAATAATGTCTGGAAACACAAGGATTGGCCACTAAAGGATTTTTTCAACTTTCCTTACTTTGGTGATTTCCAAGGTATCAAGAGTCGTTTTTTTAATTATTCAAAGTTAGACGCAGGACAACAAATTTTGAATTAAACATTTTCACTTTTTTTTTATTTTTCAAAAGAAAATGTTTAAACTATTGAAAAAAAACACTTTTGCTTATATTTTAATTCTTTTTTAAATATAGTTTACAATGTGTTTCAAAGGCCTTCTAAAGGCAGGATTTTCCAAATTTTTTAACTTTTTAATTATTGTGTGCTAATAATGAAAGTAGACAAACATAATTGTTTATGTAATTGGGTATTATTTTAAATATTCGTCTTGAATATTCAACATTTTGTCCACTTTTCGAGCAGTTTAAGGTAATAGTTAACTCAAGTTTCAACTCGATTCACCTGATATTGAGGATTACGAACAAAACTTTAAAAAACGTCTTTTTTATAAATACATGTTAAGCTTCAAGATTTGACATGAAATTGTTAATTTCATAAATTTTTCAGGGATTGTTTAAAAGATTATAAAATCGCATACATTCTGTATTACTCTTAATCCAATATCAATTGAATCATCAGGAACCATAAGGGGCTAACCCTTATTCAGAAAATTTTTCAGGAGAACGAAAAAAGTCTTCACCTGTAACGTCATGGTATGGCCTTTTAAGAAACTTTGTTATTTTATTAAGGATAGTAAAATTAAACTATTTCGATAAGTCACAAAAAGTCTCAACTTTACAATTATTTCTTCAATTATTATTATTTTTTCAACAATTGCTGTTTGTTTAAACAATTTTTTTCTCGCCTGTTAAAAAGTAAGAAGTCATTATTTTTCGGGATAAATGATACAGTTGATGAATTTGAATAATGATATTTCAAACTGAACATATTTTGAAATCAACTATTTGAACCATTATTTCGATTAAAAAATTTCTCCCGAGTTTGTTCTCAAGTTAAGGACACAATTAACGAATTATAAAAGTGATTTTTTCAGGATATTTGTCAATTATTTAAATCATTTTCATTCATTTAAAAAATGTATTCATCATGTAAATCGTGAAATATGTTCATTTAAGTTAGAAATATTATTATGGAAATTAATTAACATAATTTACATAAAAAATATTTTGCATTTTAAAGAGTTATTGAGTATGAATTATTCCTTGAATATTCATTAAGAGTCATTTAAGCTATAATTTCCAAAAAATTATTGAAATATACTTATTTTCTTTCATTTTTCTGAAAACCGAACTTTTTTCAGTTAAAACCCCATCATAATTTCAAAAGCACGGGGACACTAGTTAATGTTGACCGATTTGAAAAAAATATGGAATTTATTTTTCCCTAGAACAAACAATTTTAGAAAGGGAGTAGGGGGCATCGACCGCCAAAAAATCGAAAGTCTAATTTTTACAGGTATAAATGTGAACACACTATTTTTGCACTGATTAATGCCTTTTTTATAAATCTTAAGGCCTTTAAAAAATGACATTTCTGAAATTTACAAAAAAAAAACTTTGTTGTTACATAAAAAATTATTTAAATGATTGTTGAGAAGTCGCTTGTCATGAATCTTTTAAAAATTGTATTACATTCTAATTTTCTTAAAAATTCAAAATCTGATGAAAATTGTAAATTAAAAATTGATTATACGTTTCAATATTTTTTACATAAAATTACCATTTTTTAGATTTTAGTTTACTACATGTAAACGGAATATTTTGACCATTCATAAAATTCAGCAAAGAAAGTGATGTCACTGAGGGAGTGGATACGCAGTAATTCCTTGCCATGAAATCAAAATGACATGTAGTAATAAATAATAAAATAATATATATAATT
>NC_046665.1:91616225-91627417 GCF_010883055.1 Belonocnema kinseyi
ATATAAATAATATTAATATATAGTAATATTAATAAGTTTGCTTAGTTAATTTGTTAACTTAACTTAACTTTAAACTTTACTTAACATTAATATATTTAATAATAATAGCAAGTAAACATGTGTTAAATTCTATAACTTTTCGTCAATTTTTCATGATCTTCTTTAACTGAATCTTCATATTCAAAATAAAGATTATGTACTCTGCATATCCCGTTCCAGGCATTATACATAATGCATAGGTATTATATATCTTGCATAGGCAAAGTATATAATGAGTATTCGATTATACACTAAAAAAAATTGTTCTTGAATCAAGTAAATGTTAGTTGATTTAAGTCAATCGTATTCTTGAAAGTATTCTTAGATAGAATATCGCATTTTATTATTCTAAAACTTTATTGCGTTACCTCATATAGAGATGTATTCAAATGCAGAACATAGTTCACTTCCAAGAAATCATTTCTGGTACACTTCAAGAATATATTTCCTTAATATAAGAATATGAAGGATCGGATCAATAGAATGAGCCTCAACTGAACACTATTTCTCAACGAAAAAAAAAAAATTATTTTCGAAATTATTATTATATAATCTTCATTTTTAAAATTATTAAAACACGTAATTCTCGCACACTGTTGCTTACAAATATAATCGCACGCTTAACGTCTTTGAAAAATCGCACTCCACGAGGATTCGAACCCTACTTAAACTACCTAAACTAGTGTCCTAACCACGCTCTCTACCGACATCGCTATCGAAGCACTTGCATCTCGCTGACAAATTCTCGATTAAGAATTTCAAGGCAGTGTCGTACGAAGTGTTTTGGTGAGCCTCAACCATCTTCAAATTAAACGTTGTGGAACTCAATGTTTCTTTTAAGAAAACATCTTTCTGATGATACTTGAAAATTTTTGAGAGACCTTAATATACCATTTTTTATTTATAAAAACTTCAGAATTGAATTTTACTTATTTCAAAAAAGGCTCTATACTTTTGTTTTCTTAATATATTTAAAAATGTTATAAAATATCTAAAAGTAATAAACAATAAACAAAAATTCTCCATAAAATGCACAGTTTTAAATTTATCCAACTTTTTTATTGTATATGATACTTTCTTACTCAATTTTTAATGAAAGGTAAAATTTCTACACGAAAATTTACATAAACCACAAAGTTCTTAATTTATCGAATGCTTTGATCATACATTGTTTACTAAGATTTGAATATGGATTTGCTTTCCTAAAACAACAATTTAAAATATGCAAAAAATAATTGAATTTCACTCATTTTACAAAGGGCTCAATACTTTTTTCTTTAAAAATGTAATCCGCTTAAAAACGATCTAAAGATTATAAAAAATTAATAACTTTTGAGTTGAAAAACGCTTTAATAACCTCAGTGACAAATAAATATTTTCTGATTTTTAAAAACATTTGTAAAACGCACAGTTTTCGATTTATTTAATTCTTTTATAGTACTTTTTAATTCAGTTTCTAATTTAAAATAACAATTCCAAACAAAAATAATTTAAAATATGTAAAAAAGAATTGATCGCTAGTTAGAATATTACCCATTTAAAAAAGTGCTCGATATTTTATTTTTATTTCTAGTATAAAATACTTTGAAATCAAAAGAAAAAAGAATTCTGTAAAGAAACGTTTGATGCAAGAACTTTTATTCGAAAAATTTCTAATTGTCAATTTTTTAATTATTCTTTCATAAAATGAAATGAATATTTAATAAACTTTTTAAAAGTGTTATTGAATTCTTTTTCCTTAAATATTTTTCTTTATAAACGCAGAAAATTTTTTTAAATTATCAAGAAAATGTAATAATTGTATTTTTAAGTATTTCTTAAAGCTTATAATTTTGTTTTATGCTGTAATATATTAATTTTTTATTATTTACAAAAATGTTTCACGGTTAAAAAAATTCTAAATAATTTAATTTTAAGTAGATTAATACATACAAATAATCAGGGAAAAAAATTATAGACGCAGTACATTTATAACCTTTTAATAATTTTCGGAATGAAATTACTTTTGTGTCTTGCATAATTATTTCACATTAATGACACCTTTATTAAATCTATTTGAAAATTTTAAATTCTTACCCACAAAAACTTACCGACGCAATAAACTTATAATTTTTAAATAGTCTTATGAGTGATTTGATTTGTGTGTTGGCGTAAAGTTTGTAATTTTTCAAAGTTGCAAATTCCTATCTAAATTTGCATAAATAAAATTGATTTTGTTCACCAATGTTTTGAATTTTATAAATATTATTGTATTTCAAAATAATTGTTAGCGGCGAAGAGAACAAACTTCATATCATGCCAACTTAATAAAGATAATTTTGCAGTAAGAAGTAAATTAATTTAGACCAATATAGATATAGGTATATGGGTATAGGTATATTGGTTTTTTCAAAATAAATCTGACATTCGTTTCAAATAAATAATTATTTGAAGAAAAATATTCGAGCATTATTTTAAGAGAAATTATTTCTTCGCTGAATGCATTCATTTTCTCGTCTCAAGAACATGAACATTGTTTCAATTAAATTAGTAGTCAAAATAAGTATATGAATTTACTTGGATCAAGAATTTTGTTAGAGTTTTAGTTACTTATCATGAGAATATAATATTCTTAATTCAATATTTTACTAAAATTCACGCAAATAAGTATAATGAAACAAATTGACTCGATAGTTTTTTGCTTAGAGTAAATATATTCTTAATTCAAATAGTTGTCAAGTTGATTCAAGAAAATCGGTCCTTTGTAAAAAGAAAATACTTGCTTCTTTCAAGTAAAATCAGCCAAGTCAATTAGCCTACTTGATTCAATGCAAATTTTTTTTCAGTGTATCATAATGTTATTGAGGGATCATCCATAAATTAGGTGACCAAATGTGGAGAGTTTCTAACCCCCCCCCCCCATGTTGAAAACCATTGATTTTTTATGACCCCCCCCACAAAACTAAAGTATTTGGGTAAAATTCGATTTTAATGCTGATTTTTTTTTGTATTTGTATTTTCTATTTCTTGATTCAAATAGTTGTACTGATTTTATTATTTTCTTGATTCAAGAAAATCGATCCCTCGTAAAAAGAAAATACTTACTTGTTTCAAGTAAAATCAGCCAAGTAAATTAGCCTACTTGATTCAATGTAAATTTTTCTTCAGTGTATACGTTGCCTGAAGCGGCCAGGTATTATATATAATGCCTAAGGATTATATGTAATGCCTGGATTATATTCTTTGCCTGTAACACATATATTTAAATTACCATAGTAAGATAGGCCTCGAAAGTGGAAGATATTTATATTTTTAAAAATTAGCAATAATGTTTAAATACACAATGACTAGTTAATTATCCAAATTATTAATAAATTTCATAAAAATTTAGATTACCAAAATGAACCAGGCGTTTTTCAGTTTTCATTTTATCCAGATTAATAAATTTTCTAAAGGTTTAAGTTCTCAAAGTAAGTTTGGTGATATAGGTATTAGATTATTTATATGTAAAGAAAAAAAATGTTTTCTTCAAATTGTCTTGGACTGGACTTCCTAAAGTTTCTCGATCTCATCTCTTATCGAAGTCGATATCTCGAAGCACGTACGATTGCACGTGTATGTAGCTGGATGTGTATGGTTCCGTTGGCAGTTACTATTAGAGCCTGGAGCGATATTACTGGCGCAATATTCAAATCCATACCACGATACGATGGAGTAATGTCTGCTTGGTATAGATTGCTCGCCTCAGGGTCTTCGCTCACCGCGTTTCGCGAATCACAATAATTCCAATATTGCCTTCTGTATGCGCTGATCATTTCGCTAAGTACAATTGAAATGCGACGACAAGGGCAATTCAGGAATGTGCTACAAATTTCCCTTATTTCGAGTCTTTGGATTAATCTTGAAATTAATAGACTTCCTCATGTCATTTCAGAAATTTCGAAAATAATACTTTAAAGTGACAGGTAAAATTTAATTTTAATTGATGTTTCAAAGATGTTATTAACATTTGAAGTCAATTTTTTTCAACTTACGATTAATACCAAAAATACGAACATTATAATTTAAAAAAAAAATCTACCTCAGGCCGGATTTGAACCGGGAATGTCACTATCCATGCGTAAGAGTTAACCAACTTCGCAAGGGAGCGATTTTTTCTTGTTCTTAGGGACCATACTTAAATTATGCAACAAAATATTTCTACCCCCCCCCCCCCGTTGCTGTCAGTAATTTGTAGTTTCCAGAAATATTTTACTAGATTTGCTAATAAAATTAAACAGGGTGTTCGAAAACATTTTCAAAATTCTTCATCGTTAATATTTAAATACTAGCATTTTAATCTTGTAGAACTTTTAAAATACTCTTTTATTAAGGGAGTAAAACAGTATTTGAGGTACAACTTAAAAGTTTTCATTTTTATTTATTTATATTTAACCAAAAATAACCCCTGACTAAAAAGAGATACTTTATATTTCAATAAGAAAGTTGGAATTTCAAAAAAATGTAAACTAAAATGACGAATTTTTAACAATTTATTGTTGGTTTTTCGGTCACGAAAGAAAATAAAGTTTTTCTAAATTGATGAACTTTCAAACCAAAGGACGAATTTTTTCTACAAAGATTGAATATTTAAAAAAAAATGGGTTCATCAAAAAATTAATTTTTCACGAAACTGATGCCATGACATTTCAAGCCAAGAAAATTATTTTGTTACCAAAAAGGAGAATTTTTAAATAAAAAGGGTCAGCTTTAAAAATTTTTTTGACTAATAAAATTTTTAGTTGAAATTTTTATTTCTAAGCAGAAAAACTTTTTTTCCAACTTTTATCCAAGCAGTTGATTTTTCAGCTAAAAAAGATTAATTTTCTACAGAATAGTTCAACTTTAACCAAAGAGATAAATTTTAAACTAAAAATATAAATCTTTAAAAAAAATGTCTTAGCAAATTGATTCAATCAAATCTTCAAAACACAAACAGTTAAATATTCAAGTAAAAAAGAATCATTTTCAACTAAAAAGTTGCAATTTTATTAAAAAAATTGAATTTCTACTAAAGAAGATGAATTTTTAAATTAAAAAGATAAGTTAAAAGAATGGTTGAATTTTCTGTAACGAATGATTTCAGTTGACTTTCCACGATTAAAATATGAATTTTTAAACAAAAAATAAGTTTCTACGAAAAAAGTTGAATGTTAAATCCAAGAAGACTAATTTTCAACTAAAGGATGACCTTTTGACGAAATTGCTGAACTCTCTTCCCAATAGTTGCATTTTTACCCAAAAAGCATGAAATTTCTCTTAGAAAATTTGAATTTTAATACAAAAGACGAATTTTTTAACCAAAAGTATTTATTTTTAACAAAATAGTTCAATTTCCTACCATATAATCAAATATTTTTTAAAAAGAATAAATATGCTTGTTTAAATAATCTTCCAAGTTGAATTTTCATCAAGAAAAAAATTCAGTGTTTTAACACCAAAACATTAAATTAAAGCGAAATTGAAATGTTTTATGAAATATTTGAAGTTTCAACAGAAAAGCAGATTTTTCAGTCCAACAAGGTTGACTTCTCAACAAATTTGTCGACTTTTGAACCGAGAAGTTGCATTTTTATTCCAGAAAGATGAAATTTTTTCTAAATACTTTGATACCAACACCAAAATAAGAATTGGAAACAAAAAGTAAATTTTCTAGGAAATAGTTTATTTTTCATCAAAACAGTTTCAGTTTCATACAAAAAAGATTTAATATTTTTACTAAAAAATATGAACTTTTAAATGAAAAAGACAAATTTTCGGAAAAAATACTTTTCATTAAAAAAAGGTATTAATCGACTTATTAGTAACAAAGTATGAATTTTAAACAAAAAGTAAATGTTCTATGAAAAGAATTGAATTTTTAACTCAGGAAGATGCATTTTTTACAAAAAATTTAGATTTTTCACCGAAAAGGATGACGTTTTAAGAAAATTATTCAATAAGTTTACTGTAGAAATTTTTAGCAATTAAAATCTTTTCTTTTTCAAAAATTATTGTTTTACCTAGTACAATTGAAAAATGTTTTTTCTAGTAAATGCGTGTTATTGTTGTGAAAATTCAATAATTTAATACCAAGTTTAACAATTTGGTAAAATATTTAGCTATATAGATAATGGTTGGTGAGCTTTGTTAGAAATAAATAAATAAAAAAATAAATAATAAATGAAAAAAAAAAAAATAAAAAAAATAATAAATAATAAATAATATAAATATATAAAAAAAATAATATATATAAAATAATAAAATAAATAAAATCAATTTTTTTTAAATTTAGATGTTTGGTTGAAAAATGGAATATTTTGTTAAATTTTGTGTTTGAATTTTTACTTAAAGTTTTAAGATCCTATTTTATGCCTAAGAGATATTTTTATTTGATAATTTATTATTTTCAGATGAAAACTTGTTTACATTTTTAAAAATAATCTATCTGGTAGAAAATTGACCGATTTTCTTGAAAAATGTGGGTTTGATTGAAAACTAATTTGTTAAATTGAAAATGCAACAAGTTTTTTTCGAAAACTCATATTCCTATATTCAAATTTATATTTTAAATTTGAAAATTTCACTTTTTTTTAGGAAACTCATCCTTTTTCGGAAGAAAATTAATCCTCTTGGTTGAAAACTGGACTATTTAGAAAAAAGTAATTTAATTGTTAAAATTTTTTGGATTTTAATTTTATTTAGTTGACGATTTAAGCATTTTCCTTTGAATTAATCGTTTTTTAAAATTCTTTCCAGTTTAAAAGTTAAATTTCTTAATAGAAAGTTTAACTTTTTCTTGAAAAATAATTCTTTGGGGTTAAACATTCATAATTTTATTTAAAAATTAATTTCTGGATTAAAAAACTAAACAAATTCGTTAGAAATAAATTTTCTGGGTTGAAATTATGTTTTTAACTAAAAATTAAACTGTTTAATTTAAAATCATCTTTATCGTAGGAAATTCATATTTTCTGCTTAAAATTCAACAGTTACGTAGAAAATTCATTTCTTTAAATTCAATATTAATTTTTTAAATGAAAATGCAACCATTCCATTTTTGGAATAAAATTGATCTTTTTTAGTTTCAAAATTCCAGCCCTTGGTTGAAAATTAATTTAATTTATTAAAAATTGGCCTTTTTGTAGAAAATTGATTTTCTCGGTTAAACATTCGGGTTTTTTGTTTGAAACTTTGAAATTTTGGATACAATTTTTTTCTTTATCAAATAAAGTCTTCGTGAGTTGAAAATTCAAATCTGGTTAAAAGTTCGTCCCCTTGATTTTTTTGTATAAATTTAATGTTTCTTAGTTAAAAAAATTTTTCAGTTGAAAATTCGCCAATTTTGGTCAAATTCAACTCTTTTTCATTTTAAATGAAAATCTTTTGTATTTTTAAATATCAGCTATTGCATTTATAGTTAAAAAGTTGACTTAATTGGCTGAAAATTCAACTGCTTGATTGAAATTTAAACTGTTTAATTAATTCATAAAAAATACTAAATCAAATATAATAATATAATATAATCAACTTTTTGGTCATTACTTTTATGATAATAAAATACTAAATAACTCAGGCGGAAAAAAATTATATAGAAAAAGTTGTGCTTAATTTTAATATTCCGTATACATTATTTTTCTAAAAAATATAAAAATTATAAAGAACTTTTTTTTCACTAAGTATAATTTTTCTGTCTTGGAAGATTCCTCTATATTTTGATAACGAGTTTAAATTTGGGTAAAGCATTACTAGAAGCACTCATGTACCTGAAATTTATTATCGTCTCCACACATATCAGGAACGCCGGGACCATACAATCTGAAGATAAAACACAGTAATTCATCGCAACAATCTGTACCTGTTTCACAGTCTATACTGCGTTTGTGGCAGTAAATAATAGGCCCAATGACAAAAACTCAAACAGAGGAGAAAAATCACAAACATTCTTGATAAGTAAATTTCTTCTTGACTGGTATTCTTTATCAAATTAGAGGCGACCGAGATTGTAAGTAGATTGAATAATTTTGTAGTTTTAATTACAAAAATATCTTTCCGTTAACTAAAAACCAAATAATTTTTGTTTTTCATGGAGTTCCTTTATAATTAATTATTAATGCAATATATTTTTATATATTTTGTTTGTACAATTTAGAAAAAAAATAATGAAGAAAAAGAGTGATAGGCTTAAATAAGGGAACGTCCGTAAACTTTTTTTTGCTCATTAAAAATTGATCTTTTTGTTTGAAAATTGAACTCTTTTGTTAAAAATTATGTCTTTGGTTAAAAATGTAACTGTTTGGATGAATATTTTTTTGTTTTGTTAAAAATTTGTCTTTTTTGGTAGGAAATTAATCTTTTGGTTAAAAACTCAACCTTTTTACTTGAAAATTCAAATAAGTTTTAAAGTTGAACTGCTTTTTTAAAATGCAACTCTTTTTACGATTTCAAATTTTAGTTGAGAATTCATCTTTTTGCTTGGAAATTGAACTGTTTTGTTAAAAATGCCTTTCTTTTGGGTTGCAAAATTACACAAAAATTTATTACTTTTTTCAATGTCAGTCATTTTGATTGGGAACTTCATTGTTATTTTAGAAACATTCATAATTTGTCAATTCATTCCTTGTTTTTTGTTACTAACAAATTTGATTAAACTGTACACTATTCGCTCATTTGTCGATGGAAAATTAGATATTTCTTTTAGATTTAGTCGATTTTTTTCCATTATCTTCAATTAGTGATAACAAAAATTTTTAATCTAAATGAACAATCAGACTCGAAAATTTGTTGTAAAACCTTATCTTATTTCTAATCAGGAAAAAGTTGAGCTAGTGTGTAAATTTTTTTTAGCTAACGGTCTATCTCTTTGGTTTAAAATATAATTATTTGTTAAAAATTTTTATTTTAAAAAAAATTAAAATTAACTTTTCTTAACTAAAAATGTAACTTTTACTTTTAATTTAATCTTTTCAAGTTAATTATTCATATTTGTTGACAATAATATTAACCTTTTTGTTCAAAATTTATATTTTCGAGTGGAAATTCAACTTCTTTACAGAAAATTCATCTTTCGGCTTAAAATTTCAACTATTTGGATGAATTTTTTTATTCTTGACTGAAATATCTTTATTTGTCAGAAATTTGTTCTTTTGGTTCGCAAATTTAATTTCTGGGTTGAAATTTCAACTACTTTGTTAAAAATACAATTCCTTTTAGTTAATGATTCATAATTTTTGTTGAAAATTTATCTAGCTTGTTAAAGATTTCACTATTTCTTTGAAAATTCATTTATTTCTAGCTAAATTTTTTTTTACTGAAAATCTATTTTTTCTATTTTTGGTTACAAATTTTAATTTTTTTATTTGAGAATGCATATATTTTGTTAAAAATGTATTTTTTGGTGGAAAATTCAACACAGGTTGAAAATCGAACTATTTGCTTAAAAACATTTTTGGTTGTTGAAATGTCAACTATTATATTTTTTGTTTGCATTTAATTTTTTTTTATAATTCGAATGCTTAAATAAGGGATCGTCCATAAACTTTTTTTTGCTCATTAAAAATTGATCTTTTTGTTTGGAAATTGAACTGTTTTGTTAAAAATTATGACTTTGGTTAAAAATGTAACTGTTTGGATGAATATTTTTTAGTTTTGTTAAAAATTTGTCTTTTTTGGTAGGAAATTAATCTTTATGTTAAAAATTCAACCTTTTTACTTGAAAATTCAACTAAGTTTTAAAGTTGAACTGCTTTTTTAAAATGCAACTCTTTTTACGATTTCAAATTTTAGTTGAGAATTCATCTTTTTGCTTGGAAATTGAACTGTTTTGTTAAAAATTCCTTTCTTTTGCGTTGTAAAATTACGCTGGTAATTAAAAATTTACCTATCCCATTTTTGGTTAAGACTTCTCGAATTTCGTTATAAATTCCTCTTTTTTGCTGAATAATTAATCTTCTTGTTTACATTTTTTTGTTCAAAACTTAAGTTTCTGATTCAGACTATTTTTTTTTAATTTAACTTTTTAAGTTGAAAATTTAACTTTTTTGGTTAAGAATACTCAAAATTAGTAAAAAATTAGTTGTTTTTTTTTAAATAATCGTTTTGTTTAAGAATTCATCTTTTCGCTAAAAATTTAACAACTTGGTTTCAATGTTGAACAAATTTTAAAAAAATAATATTTTTGGTTGACGATTCAAAACTTTAGATAAAACTTCCTCTCATTGGTTGTTAATTGAACTGTTTTGTTGAAAATTCATTTTTTTTGTCTGTAAAATTACTCTGCTAATTGAAAATTTACCTATCTCATTCTTGCTCAAGAGTTCTTGAGTTTTGTTGAAAATTTGTCTTTTTTGGTATAAAATTAATCTTTTTTGTTTCAAAATTCATCTTTTTGGTAGAAATTTTAACTTTTTGGTTGAGAATTCTCGAAATTTCTTAGGATTCCTTTATTTTAAATTTCTTTGGTAATTGAAAATTTACCTATCCCATTTTTGATTGGAAATGTTTTTTTTTCAGTAAGAATTCAACTTTTGGTAAAAATTGAACTATTCTGTTTAAAATACGTTGTTTTTTGTTAAAAATTAATCTAGTTCATTTGAAAATACAACTTTTGGGTGGGGAGTTCTTGTATTTTGTTAAAAATTGGCCTTTTCGGGTATGAAAGTAGCCTTTTTAATCAAAATTTCATATTTTCGATTTGATAATTAAACTCTTTTCTGTAGAAAGTTCGTCATTTTGTCTTGAAAGTTTAATTATTCAGAAAAAATCCACCATTTTGTACAAAATTCGTTTTTGCATAATTTAACATAATTGTTTTTGTTTTAATTGAATGTTTAACTATTCCATTCTTGGTTAAAAAATAACCTTCCTTGGTTAAAAAATTCAATAATAGCCGGATTAACTTTCACATAGAACCCAATAAGGCATATTCGAACGCTTGCTCAGAAAATAATTTTTTTATTTTAATTGTTTATTTATTAATGAAGTTATAATTAACCACATGGCCACGTAGACAATATAGGCATTTTGGCAACTTGACTCGCTATAAGCACACACAAAAATCAGTATAAACCTAAAATCGGTTATCCCTGAAGGCTGCGTTACTTTCGGAAGGGGGAGGGGGGTCTTAAGTAAATCAAATGTTGTCAACGAGGTGGTGG
>NC_046665.1:91627427-91627990 GCF_010883055.1 Belonocnema kinseyi
TTGACCAAAATTGGTAGCGTTGTTTATAAGTGATCTCTAAGAAGTTCTCGCTTTTGTAATTTGTATCGCATGAATAAGCAAAAAAAAAAGATACATTTTTCACATTGCAACTTAAAAATGTGAAGCCAATGACTGAAAATTATTTATAGATATTTTGACATAGCAGAGTTAGATAAACATGTGTTCATAAAATATTTATCCTCTTCCACCTTCTCTTTCTCCTTCTTCTTCTCCTCCTCCTCCACCTCCTCCTCCACCTCCTCCTCCTCCTCCTACTCATACTTCTACTTCTACTCCTACTCCTGCTCCTAGTTCTACTTATACTCCCACTTCTTCTTCTACCCATCTACACCATCCTACTTCTCCTCCTACTCCTACTCGAGCTGCTACTCTTTTTCCTCCTCCTTAGTATTATCCTTATCTTTTTTTCATTATATTTTTTCTCTTCTTTTTTTTCTTCTTCATCCTTCCGACGTCATTATCATCATTGTAAGGGGGTCAGGGGTGCCTCCTATTTGGAATCACGCCCGCATTAGAACTTTTCGATGGTTCTTTTTCGGGGG
>NC_046665.1:91628000-91637640 GCF_010883055.1 Belonocnema kinseyi
AAAGGGGTTTGATCGTAAGTGGTGGGAGGAATGTGGTCCTTTTTTAAGATTCTGAAAATATCGTTTCACTTCAATGCAAAGTAAAAATCACTACTTCAAAATTGAATATTTAAATCCAAAAATAATTTTTTTTAAACGAGTATCATCATTCCTTTCGCTTTCTGATCTAGTTAGAGGAATAAAATCCCGAAAAAGGGAAAAAGAGAGACTGGAAACATACCGATATCGGACGGCGGCTGTCACTTGCGAAAGGAGCAACTGTACAGAAACCGAGTTTTTAATTTGGCATGTGTCACGTGACAGGGGTCGGAGGCATGGTGCTGTTGGGATTGTGGGGGCGGGTAGATCTGGAAAACTCCGTTGCGGGCCGTCGTTTAGGGGTGGAAATGGGTGGTCGAGGGTGGGGGTCCGCCACCCGAGCTTGGGGCAGAGCTGGTTGGAACAGGAGTGGAACGAGCAGCCAGATGAATCTCTCTCGCATTGTCTGCGTTTGAATGGATATACCCACCCGGCCCACCTCTCTATCTCTTCACGGACTTTTTGAGCGTTATTTTTAGCGACAAATATTATTGTGTCGAACAATGATCATCCTCAGAGGCAGTTCCAGGCTGTCCGCTGGACGATTCACGATTTTCCTTTCGTAATCTTCGACATTGTTTTTTAGAATGGTGCCTCTAGCCATATTGGAATTGCTCATGTCGAACCACTGCTTCCTACCGTTATTATGAAATTCTTAAAATCCTGGAAATAGGGGTTTTTTTTGTTCTCGAGAGAAGAATTAAGAAAGAAAGAAAATTGTAAAATAGTTCGGATTCTTTTTACAAGGAAAAATGTGTAGAAGAAAAAACTGATAAAATTCAATAGAACTTTGTAGAGCGTGATTTATTATTCAGTTTTTGAATTTTTTATTGAAAAACAATAGTGACGAGAAAAAATAAAGTTTTTTCTATTTCACGTTTTCGATGTTAATCAGTAATAGGAAAATTGTTGTAATGGTCTTTGTTTCAGAGAATTACAACACACATAAAATAAATTAAAACACAAAATGAAAGGCCAAACTATTTTTTGAGAGTATTTTCTACCACTTTTTTTAATTTTAAGTTTTTCAAAGTTACATTGCAAGAACTTCGGATGAAGCCAATATTATAATGAAGCATATTTCTCTTGAGATCATTCTTGTTAATAATAAAAACAAGTTTAATAAAAAATGCATTACCTAAGCATTTGTCGAAGCAAAAATTAGTTTTTATTAATGACACTCATTTTAACTAGAAATTAATTCATGATATTTTCAGCAAAATTTATGATTTGTTGATGAATTTTGTGTTTTTTTTTTAAACAAGATTTAATAAACAAATGCATTGATTGAGCATCTGCGAATAGAATTTTTTTTCTATGTCAGTAATTTTAATTGGGAGATTCATGGTAATTTCAGAAACATTCATAATTAGTTACAATTTTTTTTTAAAACAAATTTGTTTTAAAAAATCATCATTCGAGCATTTTTTAACGCATTTTTTTTCAATTTTTTTCAATTAGGAAGTCAATCATAATCTCATCAACACTCATAGTCAGGCTATAAATTAATATTCTGCTTTAGGCACTAATAAAAAAATTAATTTTTCATGCATTTTTCAACGGAAAAATTTAGTGCTTTTTTCAATGTCAGTCATTTTGATTGGGAACTTCATTTTGATTTTAGAAACATTCATAATTTGTTAATTCATTCCATGTTTTTTGTTACTAACAAATTTGGTTAAGCCGTACACTATTCGGTCATTTGTCGATGGAAAATTAGATATTTCTTTTAGATTTAGTCGATTTTTTTCCGTCATCTTCAATTATTGATAACAAAAAATTTTAATCTAAATAAAGAATCAGACTCGAAATTTTGTTGTGAAACCTTATCTTATTTCTAATTAGGAAAAATTTGAGCCAGTGTGTACTTTTTTTTTAGTTAACGGTCTATCTCTTTGGTTTAAAATATAATTATTTTGTCAACATTTTTATTAGAAAAAAATAAAATTAATTTCTCTTAACTAAAAATGTAACTTCTATTTTTTTAATTACACTTTTCAAGTTAATTATTCATATTTTCAGGCAATAATATGAACTTTTTCGTTCAAAATTTATATTTTCGGGTGAAAATTCAACTTCTTTACAGAAAATTCATCTTTCGGCTCAAAATTTCAACTATTTGGATGAATCTTTTTTATTCTTGACTGAAATATCTTTATTTGTCAGAAATTTGTTTCTTTGGTTGGCAAATTTAATTTCTGGGGTTGAAATTTCAACTACGTTGTTAAAAATACAATTCCTTTTAGTTAATGATTCATAATTTTTGTTGAAAATTTATCTAGCTTGTTAAAGATTTCACTATTTAGTTGAAAATTCATTTATTTCTTGCTAAAAATTATTATTTTTTTACTGAAAATCTATTTTTTTTATTTTTGGTTACAAATTTTTACTTTTTTATTTAAGAATGCATATATTTTGTTAAAAATGTATTTTTTGGTGGAAAATTTAACACAGTTCGAAAACTGAACTATTTGTTAAAAAAAAATTTTTAATTGTTGAAATGTCAACTATTGTATTTTTTGTTTGGATTTAATCTTTTTTTTTAATAGAAATGCTTTTGGTTGAGGTTTAAACTTTTTTGTTTTCAAATTCGAATATTTGGTTAAAAGTTTATATTTCTATTTAGGGAATCATGGTATTTACTTAAAATTTTAAATATTTTGTTGAAGATACATGAATGAAGAAAAACGTAATGTTTTAGTAGAAAATTCAACTATATTGTTTAGCATTCATGTATTTCGAAAATAAATTGTATCCTAAAAATCCAAATTTCTTCCAAATATTCAATTACGTAATTAAAAAGATAATGACTATATATTATAAGGCTAATTATTGATTTTTAATATTGTTATTATTATTATTATTATTATAAGTTAAATAATGATATTAATGTATAAATAAAATTTGCAACTTTTAAAATTGCTTATGAAATTAATTAATTATATTAGTAAAATAAAGAATAGAAAAATATGGATACAGTTCAAACTCTTTTAAAATACTAATCCTTATTTTCAACTATACTAATATTAAATTACATGTTTTCTTTTTATTACTAATCACAGCTGCTCTTATTGTTACTGAAAAGTACTTTCTTCCTTTTATATTCATGAAAAGTATCAAGTTATCTTGAAATTTTTTTGTATTTTTGATTTTTTGCTATACATAACAATGCAAACACAGGCCTACCTGATCGAAGCGCCATCTATTGGATTTATTTAAACTACAATATCCTTTCAAATTTCTTTTCTGAATATACTTCTGGGATTCCCCACGATCATTTTGAGCCCAAAAAGAAAGAAATCGCTTTGGCCGTTTTTGAGAAAATTATTTATTATTTTTTTTTTTTGAAGAGGTTAATCAACATATTTTAATAATAATAAGTTAAACATGTAATTTGATTGGCTTGAACCATTCAGTCTAGCGTCCGGAAAAGGGCCGGAGAAGATAAGCATCTCACGAGAACTGAAACCCTTATGTATTTTTGAAAAATGGTGAAAAATGTGAAAAAAATCAGTTTTTTAAAAATTGCTTCATCCCGGTTTATGCTCTGTCCTAAATGCTCCCACAAAGATTAAAGTGCTTTAAATTTTCTGCAAAATGAAAAAATTGGAATGTTCTATCTCTAAAACTTTGGGAGTTACGGTAATGAGCAGTGGATCTTCAGCGAATGATTTGAATAAAAAATATATTTTTACATATTTTTAGGGAAATAACTTATTTCCTATGCATATCTGGTAAAAACTGATCAATAATTAATAGAAAAAGACTTGGTTTTCAGTAGATCCAAAAAAAACAAACATTTTTCTAGCTTTTCATAGAACTAAAATTGTGGCCTTTTGAATATGACCCTTTTTTATGAAATTAGTTTTACATCAATTTTATAAATAAAATTTCTCGTTTTTCAAAAAAAACGCATTTTCTTATCATTTTAGGTGAAATTTACGAAAAACTTTCTTCTGAATTGCTCGAGAAATTATTTCTTTTAAAAAATGAGACATTTTGTTTAAAAAAATTGATGTTAAAAAAATTCATAAAAAAGGGTCATATTCAAAAGGCCATAATTTTGGTTCTATGAGAGCTAGAGCAATATTCAGCAATAGTGAGATACTATTTGGAAATACCTAGTAAATAAAATAACCTCTAGTCTTAATATAAGAAAGGTTTCGGACATGGCTTGGATTGGCCTTGATCCTCCATCGAAGGAACCCCCACTTAAACAGACAGGGACGCGTGAATATTTTCGTTTGGACTTTAAAGGATCTCGCCACTTGACGCAACTAACGCGCTGAGAGTGTGACCCTCTGCAATATCTTTAACCGGGGTTTCTTATACCGGGAGATGAGTGTAATAAAAGAAACAAAGTTGGAGAGCTTCTAGCCTGATGACATCAATAGTGAAAGGGTTAAAAAAAAAAGAGAGAACTGGTAAAGAAGGGATTTTTGCGTGTGGTGGTAAGCGAGGATAGTTATCGAGATTCCAGATTGCTGGGTATATCAAGACACGATGAATGGCGGGTGAATCCATCCGCCTGTTTCCTCGCCTGAAGCGAACGCGATGAGGAAATGCGAAGCTGAACGGCTGTCTGATCGTCATTGTTGCCACTGACATTAGAGTCCGACGACATGTACATCTGCATTCCAATGACAAGTATTTAACGACCATCGTTCAACTGACAAGCATAAGGTACTACCGAACTGGCTGTCGAGTTTGCAGATTAGGACAGACATCTGATTATAAGAGTTTTTGAAATATCACTCCAAGTTTCTAACATTCTTTTATTTTTTTGTTACAAATTTGATAATTCTTAATCAGGATAATCGCTACAAAATCTGGACACATCAGGTTGCACATTACTGATCTTTAGATTGTATGATGATGGGCTGCAACCAAAAACTGTTTTTAAAGGAAGTTCCTGCAAAAAGGTATCACGTATTTTTCGCATGGCCCCTGGGACAAGGGGGCAAACAATTAGATACATAGTTTAAACAAAGTTTAAACAATTTTGACTTCATTTTTTCAAAAATGTCACCCTACTTATCGACATACAGACATAAGTTTAATGTCAGAATACTTCTATCGCGTATCTTTATTCAGCAAATTCAATTAAAATCCAAAATTTTTGCATTAAACTTATCGTAACTATTTCCAAAAAAATTTCGAAAAGCAGACATTTCTTTTCATTTCTGAGTATTCCTTCATATAAGAATACTAGCAGACCCGGACACTCGTTGCTGCGGCTCAGTTATAATACGTAGAATTTATATTGTACTAAAATTGGCGCCATCTATTGGCTGCTTATCCAACCTAGATAACGTGAAATGTTGAAGTGTCGGTCAATAAACTTGCTTACATCGCCATCTGGTAGAAACTTATGAAGTATACAAATGAAAACGTTTAATTTGCAATAAAAAAAGTTTTGAGGTAACTAAATGAGATAAAAAGTATCCTATCTTTTAAGTTGGACCAAATTGCACACAGTATGCAAAATTTCATCAAGTCGGTTAAGCAGTTTCGGAGTTTAGCGGTGACAAACATCGTGACACAAAAATCGTAAGCCCTTGTCGAACCTTGTATAACAAATAGTTTGTGAAAAATAAATTCGTTAATTGAGGGCTCGGCTTCACTGAGAAAGCGGCCTAATTTCTACATTTGAATCAGTCAAATATAACTGATTGTCAGCTGAATGCTACTAACTTGTGTAGCGAAAATTCAGTCACTGAAAACCAGTAAAAATATACTGATGAAATTAGTAATTATTAGTATCTGCCTCTTCTAAACTTGCATTTATAGATTTCTTAAAATTTTTTTATTGAAAATGATCTGGCAGAAATGAATTTAATGCAAGTAATATTCAAAATCAAAAAGTTTACAGTGGAAAATCAACTTTATTTTCCAAAAAAATTTACAGTCATGAAACCTAATTTTTGGAATGTATTTTAAATGAACTTCAATGTTCATTCAAAAAGTTGTCATCCTTCTTGGTTGAAAATTTGTTTTCCTGTGTTTAAAATTAAACTATTTGTGCGGGAAATTAAACTATTTGGTTGCAAATGAATTTTTGACTGAAACTTCCTATATTTTTTATGAAAATTCATCTGATTTCAAAACAATTATCTTTTTAAATTTAAAATTCAACAATTTGGTTATTTCTTTTTCTTGTTGACTAACCATTCTTCCTTGATTAAAAATTTATATCTTTTGTGGAAAATCTTCTTCAATTAATAAAAAAAATTTATCTTCTTCGGTGGAAAATTTAATTGTTCTTTTTCAATTCCAGCTTTAAACACTTGGTTGAAATGTCGATTCAACGATTTTATTTAAAAAATATTTTTCTATTAAATTCAACATTTTCGTAAATTGTTTTTCAGTTGAGGATGCAACTATTTTACTGAAATCTCTTTAGAAATAGTGTGTTTTAAATAATAAAGTAAATCTTATATTTTTTATGAAAAACTTATATTTTAATTTATAATTAGTTTCCTTGCAATTGAAACTTCAAGCATTTGAATGAAAATTCAAATAATTTGGCTTGAAATTCTACTGCGACTAAGGATTAAATTATTTTGATAAAAATATTTTTTTTTATGAAAATCAATTTCTTTAACTGACCATACTAATATCCTATTTTATATTGAAAATTGATCTTCTTTTGGTAGGAAATTTAGTTTTTTGTTTGAAAATCCATCTTTTTGGCATAAAATTAATCTTAATAGACAATAGTTTAAAAATTTTGTTGCAAATTTTTCTATTTAGTATAAAATTTAATTTGTTTGGTAGCAAATTCATCTTTTTTGGTTAAACCTTAAACTGTTTGCTTGAAGACTTATTTCTTCGGTCGAAAATTTGACTATTTTTGTAGACAGTGTTATTATTTTTTTTTGTTTTAAATTATTGGTCCAAACTGATTTTTCTTCACCATTATTGGTTAAGAACTAATATTTTCATTTAAAAATTGATATTTAATAGTTAAACATTCAATTATTTTCTTGAAAATTCGTCTTTTATGATAGAGAAGTAATCTTTCTGGTTGAAAATTAATCTATTTGTTATAAGATTTTGCTATTTTGTCGAAACTTTCTCTTTTTAATTAATGTTATTAACTAAAAATCTAGGTGTCCCATTTTTGGTTGAAAATTGATATACTTTGTTTCAAATTCATCTTTTTGGTAAAAAATTTAAATTTTCTGTTGAAAATCTTTTTTTTAATCAAAATTAACTTTTGTAAACTAAAACATTTTTAATTTTATTCCGGTTTAAAAATTCACATTTCCAATTGAAAATTGATATTTTTTCAGTGAAAAGTTCATTTATTTTTTTAAAAACTCATCTCTCTGGTCAAAAATTACTTTAAAAACTTAAAATAACTTTAAAATTAATAAATTAACTATATAAATTTTATTGAAAAGCTGATATTTTCCATTGAACAATAATATCATCAAGTTAAAAATTTAAGTTTATTGTTGATAACTCATAAATTATATTGAAAACTCGTCTTCTTGTGGGAAATTAATCTCCGTGGTTAAAAATGCATCTCTTTTTGGGTAAAGATTAAACTATTTTGTTCAAAAGTCTTTCTTATTGAATAAAAGTTAATTTTTTGAACTCATAATTTAACTAGTCCATTTTTGATTGACAGCTTATATTTTGAATTTAAAATTAATTCTTTTCTTGTGTATTTTGTCAAAAATTCGTCCTGTTGTTTGAAAATTAATCCTCTATTGGAAAATTCATCTTCTTCATGAAAAACGCAACCGTATAGTAAAAAGTTCAATCACTTTGTTAAAAATCAATCTGTTGTCTTCAATTTTAAAAATTTTAGATGAATTTCACCTTTTTTATACAAATTTATTTTTCTTTTGTTGAAAATACTTTTTTTCGCTTCTCTTATTTACACAGTTTTCTGTAAAAATTCAAATTTGAAAATCAGCTTTCAAAAATTTGCCCAATTTAAGGCCATGTGACGAGTGGATCACGTGACCAGATTCCTCCTTTACCGACACTTCTTTTATTTCCTGACTAATTTTTTATACAAAGTGCCACACCGATTTGAAAATTTGGGGTACTAAATAAGAAGCTCTAAAAAGGTAGGTCTGGTCCTAAATTTTAATAATTGAGAAATTTTTTTTTTGTAAGTAATCTTTTATTGCTTTTTTCATAATTATTAAAATTTAGTACCAGGCCCACCTTTCTTAGTGCTTCTCATTTTGTATCTCGAATTTTCAATTTGGTGTGGAACTTAGTCTGAAAATAAGTTTGGAAGTAAAAAAAGTGTCGGTAGGGTAGGAACCTGTTCACGTGGCCTACTCGTCACATGGCTTCAAGGGTATGTGATATTTCGAAAATTATCAAATTGACCAATTTTAGGTGCCCCGGCTTTTTCCTAGAATAATTATTATTTTTCTAAACAGTTTGGGACATGATAGCAAACATGGTAAGGCACGTCCCCGCGCACTTTTTTATCGGTTAATTAAAAAAATTAGAATTTTGCTAAATTTGGCGTGTGTGTGTATTTGAAGGTCATGTGTGTCACAATTTTCTCTCATAATTATTTTCGACTGCTACTGACAGCATCGGTACGACAGAGACCTACATCATCGGAATATTAGAGAGCTGAAAAACGATCCTAACCTCAAAATAGTGCACACGTTTAAAAATTTTATTTCGCACCATAAATTTCTTTTTCTGTTATTATCCCTCAAAAAGAGTCCGGGTACGTCCGTTATGATATTTTATGGCATCTCCGAATTCAGTTCACATGCGCTTAAGCAGCTGCAAACAAAAAAGAAAAAATTTTACCTCTAGATTGAATTGTCCAATAAAATCCAGTTTTGTCCCACTGCGCACCTCGGAAGACTACCTCCGAACCTGCAAAAAATCCCAAATAATCCTAACCCCAGATTCTAAATAATCTCTTCAGAATAGTTGTTCCTTCGATACAACCTTTATCTTATCAACTCACCCTAAAAAACTTAACTCCCATAAAAAATGGAGAATCGGCGAACACTGAAACTTTTTCGACGATCAGACAGGAGGGCAAACTTGAAAAAGAGTCTCCCTCAAAATCCTCCTAAAAGGAAGAATCCTGCTTTCTGGAGAAAAAGGGGGTAGGGTGGGGCGGGAAACAAAGAAGGGGGTGAGAAGACATCGCAACGTCGAGTTTGGAGTTCCACCATGTCGTTTAGGGTAGCACGGACAGGGAAGTAATAGATAGGTTTGTAATCCATCGTGAGCTCGAGGCGTTTGGGAATGAGATATTTTGGGAAGGGGTTGGCGATATCGGCAGTCTGCGAATGAAATGGCGCGTCTCTCGATTCTCGACGTGCCCGGGGGGTCCCGGCTGCCGAATCAAGCACCCCCTCCCCCCATAACATCTCTTCCCACCAGTCACCGTCACTCGAAGTAAACTTGTCTCTGCGAAGACGAATCTCTCGGTTCTTGTTTCCATACCTTCGGATATTGTCAAATCGTCTGATCAAAAAATATTTTTCATACTCAGGTAAAAAATTTAATTTAATTTATGAATAAATTTGGAATTATATGTTACAGGCATGGGGGGGGGGGG
>NC_046665.1:91637740-91641846 GCF_010883055.1 Belonocnema kinseyi
AATAATTAATAAATTTTTTATAAATAATCAAAAATTACGAAATGAATAGCCATTTTTTTATTTGATTTTCCCGGTGTTCGTCAATAACAGGAAAATTGTTGAAATCGCCTAAGCTGCATAGTGTAACATCAGTTAAAGATGTTCCAATGTTAGAGAATAAACAAAAAATTGTATAAACATATTATTTGTTGAAAAACTGTTTTCGACGATTTTCCATAATTATACGTTTTTTTAAGTCATATTGCAAAAATTAGAATGAAAACAATATTATATTTAATAAAATTCCTCTTATGATTATAATTGTTTATATCATAAACAAATTTAATAAACGAATGCAGTAATCAGGCATTTTTTAAAAGAAAAATTCGCTTTTTTCTGACAATTTTTTGAAAATAGGAACTTTATGATAAGTTTAACAAAATTCATAATTTGTTGATAAATCTTATTATTGTTTAAAACAAATTAAATGAAGAAATGTATAATTCAGGCATTTTTGGACAGAAAAATTAGGTCTTTTTTTATTTCAACTTTTTAAATTAGGAACTTAATGATAACTATAGTGTAATTTATAATTGAGTGATTTTTTAAAAATACATTTAATAAACAAACGCATTTATATTGCAGGAATTTTTGCTCAATTATTATCAGAGTATCCGAAAAATATTGCGATATTTAAAAAGAATTTTAATCAATTAAAAATGTTTTCAAATTTTTGGTAGACAACTTTAATAAATGTTTGGATCAACTTGAATTGAAACATCATGTTACCAATAATTTGTGTTAACAATAATCAATAACCTTTTTATTTTATATATCTTATTGAAAATAAATAATTTTCTCATAGTACAACACTTTTTTGTAATTTATTTTCAGTGAACCAAAAATATTTCGATCCTTAAAAACAATTTTATTGAATTTAAAATGTTTGAACATTTGGTTATAACAACTGCAATAAATTGTTATAAAAATATCAATTAATATGAATATTCCAGCCTAAAATACAGTCAGCGCCGCTCACGTTTGTGGTCAACATTTCTGGTTACAGGCAAAGTATACAATCCTGCAATATATATAATCCCTAGGCATTATATATAATTGTCGGGAGGGGGTTGACGGAGAGAGAGAGATTGGGACGGAGTGAGAAGGAGATAGACGAGCTACACGACATAACAATACTAAATTTATGCATGGAAAACTTTTTTTGAACAAATATTAAATACCAAAGCTTAATTCTAATTTTATTTGTTAAAATTTTTTAAAATAAATTTTATGGGGGAAGCACAGATATTTTTTCGAATCCACAAAAAATGCATTTTTTCTTTTGAACAAAAATGATATTTAGAGAAAACTTTTGTCAACCTTTTTTAAAATCCTGAATATTATCTCAATCGAATTGAAACTCAACATTTCTCTTCACAATTAGCCATAGAATATGAATAAATCATCGCTTCTCAAATACCAACACCAAAAGTACGTTTAGAAGTATGTTTAAGAAGACGCGGATTTTTTAACAATTTTCCACTTGTTGGCCAATTTTTAATTAGTGGGAAGTGACAGTTCATCAATGGTAATAAAAATGATTGTTTAAACAATGTATTATCATCAATAATAATATTGTATTTGAATATTGCTAGAAATATGTCGTTTTTCTGAAATTTCTGGCTTTTTTCTCAATTTCAATTAAAATGAGGTAATAATGAATTTGAGTTAACAAAAATAATTGTTTAAACAATTTATCGTCATTGTTAATAATATTTTCTTTACTTGATTGATAGAAGGTTGCGGTTTTTTCTGAAATTTTCAACTGTTTGCCTATTTTTATTAGGCTCCAGTTAATAATTAATTAGATTTAGCGAAAAATATTTTCTAAACAAATTATTATTGTTTATGACTATTTTCATTCATAACATTGTCTTGATTTTTATTTAGTGACATAATAATTAATTAATAATCAATTTTTATAAATTTAGTATTAAAATATTATTTATTTAATTTATTATTTTGTTTAAATCTAATCAATTATTAAGTCATAACTGATGAAAAATAGACAAACAGTTTAAAATTTCAGAAAAAATCAACATTCTACCAATTAAGCAAAGAGAATATTATAAACAATGATAATAAGTTGCTTAAGCAATTTTCTTTTCTTGAATTTATTATAATTTGACTCCTATTGAAAATTTGACAAAAAGCCAGAAATTTCAGAAAAAAACGGCGAATTATTCGAATATAATATTATTATTAACAATTATAAATTGTTTAAAAAATTAATTTTGCTGACTCTAATTAATTATTAAACTAAACTTGATTAAAAATTTGAGTAAGAGTGAATTTTTTTATACTGCAGTTTTGTAGCATTTTTCTAAGAGAATATTATTAACAATAATAATAAATTGTTGAAACAATCAATTTTATTAACACTAATGAACTATAACATTTCTCTTATTAAAAATTGGACAACAAGAGGAGTATTTTTTAAAAACGGCGTCTTTCTATCTCCATTCTATAAGAAAATGGCTAAAACCCATAGTAAATTTTTTAAATATAAAGATAATCTCGAGGATTCTGAAAAAGATTGAAAAAAGTATTTTTTTCTTATGAAAAATATGTGTTAAACTCAAAAATATTAGTTTTTTAAACAAGAAAATTTATTTTTGTGCGGATTAGAACTAAAGAGTACTCCTATCCGTAGTCGAAACATTTGCCAATTTAACCTTTTTTAAGAAATGCACGTTTTATAATTAAGTATATTTATAAGACCATAATAAAATGAAAAAAAAGAAGTGGGACGATGGTCGTGGGGGCTAAAGCGTAGGCTTTGGACCCACTCCTTCGGCTTGTGGGTTCGATTCCCTCCTCGCACTCTGGAAGAGTCAATTTTACAGAAAACTCTGGTTTTCTCTAAGTACTTAAGGCTGTTGCTCTTGGTGGTTCGGAACCCACCTTAAACTGTAGGTCCCCCTTCCACCACCAAGTAAGTATGTGGAGGGTGTGTAAAGGAATAGAGAAGGTGTATGAAAAATGTAAACCCTTAGGGGACACATTAGAAGCTTCCACTCAATAAAATGAAAAAATCCCTAAGAAATTCTTTTTTGTTACGAATTCTACGTTGTTGTTAAAAATTCGTCTTTTTGTGTTAAAAATTCAGCTCTTTTCGTGGAACATTAAACTTTTCTCTAAAATTCATATTTTGTTGCTGAAAAGTCAACTGAAATTTATTTCGATAAAAACTATTTTTTCTGATAATTCGTCTTTCTGATCTAAAACATAATCTTTTTTAGTAGAAAAATCGCATCAACAGTTGATAGTGTTGAAAAATGAATTGAAATCTTTTTGGATAAAAATTCAACTGTTTTTAAATTTATTTTTTTAAAATATTGGATTTACATGATATAGCAGAAATTTTATTTTTCTTGGACAAAAATGAAACTGTTTAAAAATTTAACAATTTTGTTAAAAATTAATACTTTTTGGTTAAAAATTCGACTGTTTAGCAGAAAATTAATTTTTTGTTTGATTTTCTTATTTTGGTGTTAGAAAGTTAATTGGAATCTTTTTTGTATAAAAATGTAATTATCTTTTTTTAATATAAACGCAAATGTTCGGTTCAAAAATTTTTTTGAAATTAAAAATTAGGCGATTTTGAAATAAATTTAATCTTTATTGGATAAAAATATAAATGTTTGATTGATGATTATACTATTTTGTTTAAAAGACATACTTTTTTGTTAAAAATTCTACTGTATTGTTGACAATTTAACTATTTTTATTAAAAATTCATCTTTTTTTTTACAAATATTACGTATCTTCGATTAAATTAAAAGTGCAACTATTTGGTACAGAATTAATCTATTTTGCTATTTTTCCATTGTTTTTGGTAGAAAAAAATTCGTTTTTTTTTAGATTGAAAATTAGTTCTTTTATTACAAAATTATCTTTTGTTAAAAAATTGATATTTTGATCTTGAAAAGTCAACTGGCACCTTTTTCGGATGAAAATTCAACTACGAGGGTAGTTCAATAAGTCCTTAGAATGAAGTATAAAAACAATTTTTTTTGGGTAAATTTTTTTTTAATTTTCAACATAATCTCCTTGGAGCTCTATAC
>NC_046665.1:91641946-91643276 GCF_010883055.1 Belonocnema kinseyi
AACCGTTGCTAAGGCACGGGCAGATGTGCCATGAACTGAGTCCAATTCATTTTTTATCTCATATGGAGTTAAACCCTTTAAATGAAAATGTTTGATTACCGCCCTAAACTCGTTTTTTTTTCCATTTTTCTTAACGAACAATTTTTTTTTCAATTGGTTATAAAAACACGTAAACTCAGAAGATGTGGACTGTCACTGCACCATATATCTAGTCGGGAGTGGTGCTGACTGAAAACAGATGATTTGGAGCGATTCGCGCGCCATCTGTTGTTCATTCTAAGGACTTATTGAACTAACCTCGTATAATTTTAAAAATTAAAAAAAATCATCTGATTTGAGAAAAATTTAATCTTTTTTGCATATAAATGCAACTATTCAGTAGATAATTCAACAATTTGGTTAAAAAGTCCCTATTCTGTTGTTAAAAATTTGTCTTTATTGATTGAAAATTCCGTTTTTTCGTAGAAACTTATTTCTTGTTTAAAAATTCTTATTCTGATTATTTAAAGTCAATTTGAATCTTTTTTAACAAAGAATGCGACTATTTTTACGAAATTCATCTTTTCGATTTTAAAAATTCATCTGTTTTAGCAAAAATATCATTTTTTAAATTAAAATGCAATTTTCTTGTCAATAATTATTCTACTTTGTTTGAGTATGTAGGTATTTTGTTTAAAGGATTATGTGGATTCAGTTTGTTAAGAAATAATTTTTTCCTGAAGATTTATATTTTTATGTGCAAATTCACCTCTGTTTTTTCAAATCGATCATTTAACTACTTAACTGAAAATTTAACTTTTTCATTTTTTAAGATTGATCTTTTTTAGTTGAAAATGCTCCTTTTTTAGTTTAAAAAAAATTGTTTCGTTTTGAAATTGTATGTTTGCAGGGTAAAAATGCATCGGTTTCGTGTGAAATTAATTTTTTTGCTGAAAAGTCATATCTTGGTATAAAAAATCAACTTTTATAGAGAAAATTCTTCTTTCGGCTTAGCGGTTCAACAATTTAGATAAACTTTGATTTCTTTCTTGAGTGAAAAATCTTTATTTGTTCAAAGTCATTTTTTTGTTCCAAGATACAAAAAAAGTTTCATCTTTTTCGATTGAAATATAAACTATGATACTTTTTTGTTGGCAATTTATTTTCTGAGATTGCAAATTCAGCTATTATGTTCAAAGTTTAATTTTTTTTAATTTGAGTATTTTGTTTTGTAAAAAGTATTTTGTAAAAAGTCAAGAAAAAATCAAGGTATTTTAAAAATGAAATGGCATAACTAGTAAAGCATTTCTGAAAACTCAAAATTACGCACATCAAGAGCGGGGGGGGGGGG
>NC_046665.1:91643289-91665124 GCF_010883055.1 Belonocnema kinseyi
GGGGGGGGGGGGTAAAAACTATTTTGTGACAGTTTGTTATAGTGGGGAAGGGTTTCTTAGACAAATTTCTGCTTTTTTAAAACTTTTATTATTATTATTATTATTTAGTATTATATTTTTAGATACATAAAATACTTATAAAATTGTGTAAACAATTTTTGTTTACATTAAACAGTTCTTTGATGTCATCAAAATGTTCTTAAAAATTTCACAGTTACTTCTATATAAGTAATTTGAAGAAAAAATCAAATTTCTACTGCCAAAAATAGCTGAATAGTGCATTTCTTAGGGTAGTTTAAACAATTATTAAATTTTATTCTGTGACTAAATATTATACTGTGGTTTTATTTTTAAGTGATGTATGATCAATTTCATAGAAAAACTGTATTTATTCCATCAAAATTACCTCATATGAATGTTTATAAAAATTTCTTTTAAAATGTGCAAATTATTTATAAACATTTATTAATTTAACTGAAAAACTCTTTTCGTCCATAAATTATTTACATTTGAGTGCAAATAAAGTAACGAAACGCCGCCAATCCACACTTGGCATTTATATTGGGCATCTTTTTTGGATAGTTCCTTCAAGTTTTTTTGGTATTTTTGATTGAATGAAACCAGTTTTTTCAAACCGGTATAATCAAAAGTTAAAATCTTTTATATTTTATTTTCGTCATTAAATAAACAGAAAAATATAAGTAAAAGATAAAATCGGCCATGAGAGTTTGAAGCAAAGTTTTATTATCATTCAGTTGAAAAAATAAGTTAGAATCGGATAATAATTGTCTTCTGAAAATCAAATTGTCCACGGACGCTTTTTTTGTGCTTTTTTTGTCATTGATAGAATACAAAAACAAAGTTGTCCTGTCCGAAATATTTTTTCAAACTACCCTCAAAATGGAAAAACCACCCCCAAAAGAATATTTTCTAATATATTTGAGGTTTTAATTGATAATTTACTACGAGAAAATGCATATCCATTCTCATGTAAATAAACGACTAACGCGCACAGTTTAAACCATAAGGGTTGCAACCCCTATTTTTTAAATATAAAATCCTACTTTCATATGCCTATTTACGTGGAAAATATTCAAAATTAGCTATAAAAAATCGGAAAAAATATTTCGTCAATGAAATACTAACGTGATCGGAATTATCATTCGAACAACCCTCAAAATGGAAAAACACCCCTTTGAAAACGTTTTTTGATATACTTCAGGTTTTTATTTATAATTTACTATAAAATTAATTGAATATTGCTTCCCATGTAAAAATACAACTTTCTCATGTAGTTCTGACCATGAGGGTCGCAACCCTTATTTTTCCCACTAAAAAATCTACCTTTTTCACGTCCTTTTTGGTGAGAAAAAATTCAAAATCAGTGTTTTTAGATTCAGAGATGTATGTCTACAACTTTACAATCCTAAATTACGAAAAATAAAAGAGACTGAGTAAATGAAATCATCTTTAATTCTTGCACATACCAATTGTCTTAACACTTCTGCTTCGTCAAACGTACTACATAGGGTGGATATCTGAAGGGGAAATGAATAGTTTGAATCAAAGAGAGTGGGATTTAAAAACCTGTTTGTGCAAGCACATCCTTAAAAGAGAGAAAACGAAAAAAAAATTCAAAGAGAAAAGGATCCTCTTAATCAAAAGTGACGACGCTCGTTATGAAGATTATCCTATCACTGCATTTAAGAATCCTTTTATCGACGATATATAATTAAACGATAAAGCCTGACAATCTCGGGATGTTCGAATTTTTCTCTCGGGCGTTGACGTCGCGACACTGGCGTTGATATGGAATGGTGGTGGGATTCTTAATAAGCTCTGTTTACATAATATCCTCTTTTTCCTTTTTCCATTTTGTGCTTTTCTTCCAGAACATAGTTCTGATGGTTTCTTGAAAATTGAGACTGGTTGATTATCATTCTGATTATGATAGCGGAAGTCGTAATAGCATGTAATAGCTGTTATGGTTTAATAAAATGTGGTTAGAGAGCAGATTTTAAACGAAGAGAATAAGAACACTTGAAAGTTATGCCTCGAGATTTAGTTGTTACCTCAGCTATAAACAGAAAATTTCAGAATTGAGATATTATTTTAATTATTTTAAATATTATAATAACGATCTGCAAGAAATTGATTGAAGTACATTAAATTCAAAAAATTAATGTTCTTGGGATGCCTAAACCTTTTTTAAAAGATTCTTGAAATTTCGAAAGCACTCTAAAAAATAACATTTTGGAATAATAAACGGCTGCGTCGTCGCAATCACCATAAATTGCTGAATAAACTGCGATGAGTGGGCCCTGCCACAGAGTGGGAGCAAATACTCTTTTTTCGTTCAAAAATGTTCAGAGCCTTCAATTTTAGTCCGATTTTTAATTTTTCTCAAATTAAAGAGCATTAAATTTAAAATAGCTTTAAGCTCCGAACTTTTTTCTTCTCTATTTATTTATTAATCATTTTTCCATTCATATTAGGGAAAAACTGAAATATTGTCATAACAAATTTTTACGCTTTAATAACTGATCAGGAAAACTGTATGTTGCCATAATTAAATGTTTGAGAACTCATAGAATACAAATATTTTGTTTATTATTATCTTTACTTGTTATAAACAAATTTTATGAACAAATTGACAAATAGTATTATTATCGGTAAATTTTTTGTTGCTAAAAGTGCTTCATATGCATGTAGGAATGACATTTAATTACAAAAGTAATAAAAAAGTTTATAATAACCATTGCTATTAACAATTCTTGAGACAAAATAATAAAATTTGAGATTTTTTCAAATTATAATTTCTTTCAATCGCCGGAAATATATCCTTAGCCATTCTAGCGATTACGGAAAATTAAAATTTGATAAAACCTTAAATTTGAATATTTTGTCACGAGAATTATTTATGACAATGGTCGTTGTTAACTTCTTAAATATTTTTGCGACTAGCATTCATTCATCCAAATGCTTAAAACATTTCCAGTGCAAAAAATTTTGTTTTTTGATGCGAAAAGGCCAAAATTTTGTATTTTTGAATGTAATTTGTTTACACAAATTTAAATTTCTATATTTGATCAAATATTAATAACTATTTATTATTTCAAGGGATACCTGAAGTCGTTCTGGAAATTGTCTGGGAATTGCAGAAAATTGTAATTTGAAAAAATCTCAAATTTTAATAGTTTGCCAAGAGAATTGTTATTAACAATGGTTCTTATACGTTTTTCAATTAGTTTTGTAATTAAATGTCATTTCTACATTAATATGAAGAACTTTGAGCAAAAAGACAATTTTTTTACCGATGATAAGACTAATTGATCATTTGTTCATAAAATTTGTTTATGACAAATGAATGGAATAATGAACAAATGATTTATATTGTATGAGTCCCTGAACATTTATTTAAAACAATATACAGATTACCTAATCAGTTATTAAAGCGTAAAAAATTGTTCTGTGCAAAACTTCAGTTTTTCCATACTTTTAGTGAAAAGATTAATAATAAACAAATAGAGGAGACAGAGGTTCGGAGCGGCGAACTCTTCAGAATCTAATATACTTTAATTAACAAAAAATTCAAAATCGGACCAAAATTGAAGGCTAGACATTTTCGAACGAAAAAAGTGCATTTCCTCCCACGGTGCGTCGTGCTGAAAAGCTGCAGTAGGGAAATCGACAGTAGAAAAAGCAGGCTTAGGTCAGACGAATTGTCAACTCAAAATTTCACTTCTTTACCTTACGCTTTTTCGTCTAAAAATTATAATATAAATTTAGCATGTATATTTTAATGTAATATTTTACTATTTCTATATAGTCATTGAAAATCAATTCTGACATTTTTTATTTTAATTACCTTTCTGCATAAAATTATACAAAACCTTCCAAATTTTTTCAGATTCTCAAATCATTTTGCTACAACCGCGTGAGTATTTTTTAGCATTTTCGAATTTTAAGGCTACGAAATAAAACAATTTTGGATGAAAATTTAAATATTTTTTATTTATTAACTCCTTTTTACAAACAGATGACTTTTCTATAATAAAAGGTGAATTTTCAATAAATAGGTTGAATGTTCTAAAAAAAATTCTTCTTATCAAAATAGTTAAGTTTTCAACAAAATAATTACATTTTTATTTTTTATTAAATTCTCCTCTTTTTCAACTGAAAATTTTAATTTAATTATGGGTTGAAAACTCATATTAGTAAGTTAAAAATTTAATTACCTAATTGAATGATCATCTTTTCGTAGAACTTAATATTCGTCGTTAAAAAATCATCTTTTTGTTAAAAATTTAAGTTTTTAATTGAATGTTAAAGAGTTTTCTGGATTTTTTAAAATTCATCATTTTAGTTAAAAATTCATCTTCTTGGTTTTCAGATTTATCTATTTATCTTAAAATTCGTTCTTTTATGGTGGAAATTAATTTTCTTTATTGAAAAAGTATCTATTCCATTTTTGGTAAATTATATTTGGGCAGAATTTAACTTTTTTTATTCTAAATTAAAACCTTTTTTGGTTTGAATATTAACAACTTGTTGTAAAATTAACTTTTTTTATTGAAAATTCATATCTTTGTGCAGAAACTTAGACCTTTTTGTAGAAAATTCGTAATTTTACTACGATTGAATAATTTGTTACAAAATTTAACTATTTGGTTGGAAATTCATATTTAGGATCAACAATTTAACGACTTTAGTAGAAAATTAAACTATTTGGCTAACGCTCAAGTTATTTGTTTAAAAATTTTACTATATGGTTTGAAATTATTTTTTTCCAAAAATGAAATTTTTTCGCTAGAACCTAGCTATTAAATTTCTCGTTGAAAAATTTTCCTTTATTATTATAGAAATTTACTAATTGGTTGAAAATTATTTTTTTATAGAGAATTAATTTTCTTATTTGAAAAGTTTTCTTCTTCAATAATTTGTTTTTAACCTGAGAACTCAACAATTTCATTTTACGGTAGAAAATTGATCTTTTATTGTTGTAAATTAACTTAATTTTTGGAAATTCTTATCTGTCAGGTTGAAAGTCAACTGTTTCATAAAACATTCGACTTTTCAGCTTAAAAACTAAACTATTTTGTTAAAAACCCCTCTTTTTCGTTAAACTCGACTGGTTGATAATTATTGTATTTATTTCTTTTATTTTTTTTTAAATAGTGTTTTCATAAAAAATGTAGCAATTTTATTTTTTGTTGAAAATTTATACTTTTTAGTTATAAAAATTCAGCTCTTTCGTTCTTTTCTGTTTGAATAAAAATTAGCTTCTTAACATGATAATTAAATTGTTTTACTTTTCGTTGAAAATATATCTTTCATATTTGAAAATTCAATAATTTTTAGAAATTTCATCTCTCTTGATTATGAATTAACTTTCTTATTGAAATTTTTTTTGCTGACTTGAAATTAAACTTTTTTCGAAAATATCTAACTTTTTAGCTTGAATAGTTAACTCTTTAGATATTTTAAATATTTATATAAGGATGAAATTATTTTGTTTAAAATTCATTTTTTGTTGTTGAATTTAGCTTGTTGATAAAGCGCTTTCTTGTTGTTACAGAATAATTTTTTTTTCAATTGAAAATTCACCTATTCCAATTTTGGTTTAAAAATTTTTTTAAATTAGTACATTAACTGTCCAGTTTAAAATTAATGCATTTTATTAAAAATTCGTCTTATGTTAGGAAATTAGCCTTCTTGGTTTAAAAATCATCTTTAAAGGTTAGAAATTCAACTATTGTTAAATGCGTCCAAAATTTAAATGTTTTGTTGAAATTTCGTTTTTTTTTTTTAAATTAAAAAGTTATCTCTTATGTTATAAAACGCTTCCTTTTTGTTTGAAAAAAAACTGGGGGCTTACTGAAGTGTCCTGTTAAATAAAAGTTGGTATCTTCTAAAATTCATATTCCAATAAAAACCTGTGAGACTCAAAAGGGGGTTTCTTTGAAGAACACTTGAATAGAACAACATTAATACACATTCACAACTATCTTAAACCGAAACAGTGAAACTGTCACTGGTTGAATTAGTATTTTTAATTATCACTGATGAACCAGTAACTTTTCAACTTTGACTGGGTGAACCATTGCGTGACCAAACTGAAATAGCGTTAATGAATGAAAGACAACGCGTACGGTCAGATGACTACTGGTAATGAGGAACTAGTTAACCTCACTGACGAACCCAGCGAACCCCACTGATACCTTCAGTTAACCTTACTGATAAAAGCAGTGGAAATTACTGATGAAGCCAGTGAATATTACTGATGAAGCCAGTTAACCTCACTGATACTACCAGTGAACCTTACTGATGAAACCTGTGAACCTCGGTGTTGAAGACAGTGACGAAATACCGTTGAGTAAACCAGTGAATCTCTTTAATGAAACCAGTTATTGAATTCCATTGAGTGAACCAGTAAACCTCACTGATAAATACCGTGAAAATTATTGATGAAGCTAGTTACACTAACTGATAAAACCAGTGAACCTCACTGATGAAACCAGTGAACATTACTGATAAAGCTATTTGACCTCATTAATTAAATCAGGGAACCTTACTGACAAAACCAGTGAACCTCACTGATAAAACCGGTGAAGGAATTCCATTAAATGAACCAGTAAACCTCACTAATAAAACCAGTGTCGAAATCGCATTGAGTTAACCATCGAAACTCATTGATGTAACCAGTAAACACAACAGATAAAGCCAGTTAACCTCACGGGTAAAGCTAGTGAACCTTACTAATGCAAAAAGTAAACCTCGATGATGAAACCGGTAATGGAATTCCATTGAGTAAACCAGTGAACCACACTAGTGAAACCAGTGAGCATTACTGATAGAATCATTGAACAATGCTAAAGAAGTCAGTTAACCTCACCGATAAAAACAGTGCACCTTACTGAGATAGGTACCGAACCGCATTGATGAAACCAGTGTACCTCACAGATAAAACCAGTGGAGATTACTGATGAAACCAGTGAACCTAACTGATGAAACCAATGACGGAATGCAATTGAGTAAACCACTGAACTTTATTGATCAAATCATTGCCGGAAGTTCATTGAGTTATTTAGCGAAATACACTGATGTAGCCAGTGAACATTACTGATAAAGCTATTTAACCTCAGTGATGAAACCAGTAAACCTCATTTACAAAACCAGTACCGGAATTTCATTTAGTGAACAAGTGAGCCTCACAGCTAAAACCAGTGGAGATTACTGATAAAGCCAGTTGACCTCACTAATAAAACCAGTGAACCTCACTGATGAAACCAGAGTACATTCTTAAAGAATCCAGTTGACCTCATTGATGAAACCAGAGAAACTTACTGATGAAACCTTTAAACATTATTGAAGAAACCAGTGAACTTTACCGATGAAAAAACTTAATCTCATTGATGAAAGCAATGTACCTCACTCATTGAACCAGCGAACCTCACTTATATAACCAGTGATGGAATTTCACTGAGTGAACCAGTCACGGAATTCCACTGAGTGATCCAGTGTAATTTCACTGATTGTTAGCGACACACTTCTGGCTGTATCAGCCCGTGAGATTTTACTGTGATTTCGTAAGATTTCACATATTCATTTTAAGATAAAAACCAATTGCTTTCAAAGTCGGGTCGATGACTTGACAAAAAATTTCTTTCGTCAGAGTTCTATTACATATGTTCCTTTGGAACAAATTTATCGTGTAAGTTCCTCTTCAGCATAAAGAGTTCATTTTCGTAACTGGTCCTCAGAAACCAAAAATTTGTTTTGACATAAACCCTAGTTTTTCTGTGGCCTTGAATTTTATGTTGTTGATTGCATAATAGAAACACGTTAGAAAAACGATATAATCCTCCTCCGATATGGACTCTCCCAATTTTTCATTTACCAAACACAAAATTGATAAACTTTAAACAAGTTTTCGAGATTCAGCGTTAGTACAATTCGAGATCTCTTTTCGCGCGAGACGCAGCTATTGGGGTGGAATCCGTCCGGTACCGTTGGGCGGAAGTCGGGGGTGGTCGCAGGACAAGAAGCTGCCGCAGCGTGTAGGAATAGCCTGCCTGGCAGTGGCAGCAGCACCTCTTAGTCTAATTGAAAAGTCGGCAGAAATTGAAAATTGCGATCGCAAATTGCAAGCTGCTTTAGGTGGAGGCGGACGAAGGAGCGACTGAGACAGGAGATCGAGTCTGAGTTGGACGCAAACGACAGAGAGGCGAAGCCGGGGATGGAAAAGGGCGTGTGTCGGAACACGCTAGAATGAGGATTCAGTGTTTTGTCTTCTCGACTCGCGGGGGTGTCGCGGAGGGTGAGAATCTGCCTCGTACGGGCTATTCTTTTAAAAAGTCGTCAATTGTCAACCGTTCTATAACGCACTGAGGGTTGATTTTACTGCGCGCCTACGAGTCTCGCATCCATTACATTTTCTTCAGCATCTCCTTCCGGCTGGTGCGCTCACGAGGGAAGAAAAACAAACAACTAAATTCAACGACACTATGGCGCGTACTTTCGAACGCATACCTACTTTCAATCCGAACTGCAGATGCGGGGTGATACCGCGAGGCGCGACTATGCGGAGCGTAAACGTTGGAGTCATTTTTTGTTCTTTATTGAAAGTACATAAACAATCCTTTTCACACGCTCGGGATAAAACGAGGACGTATTCATTCTCCCTCGAAAAAAAATGTTCATGCGAAGTTTACATACGACATTAAACATTGATCATAACCTTCATAAAATGAACGATAGATGTCTAAGGCTTTTTTCACGAAATTGACTATAAGTTGTTGATGTGCAGCATTTCTGAAAATGAAACCGAGAACTAAATTTGGAAAATCACCATTTAATGTTCTTATTAAAATTTGAAAAAAGATCAAAATTTTCCTAAAACTTTGGACAACAATAAAAAAGAGGAAAGAAAAATGAGAAGGCAACCACTTCTTTCATCTTTTTTTATTATTATCAAATCGAAATGAAAAAAACATTTGCCCAAAATAATCACGAAAGTTTCAGTACTCATAATTTTGATAATACTTTTTTCCATTATTAGGGCAAAAAAATAAAATTAAAAAATACTTGATTATACAGGAACAGCAACGAAAAAATGATGCTCTCTTCCTGACACCGGAGAATCGAATTAGGGTCAAAATGAAGACCCATTACAAATGTACATGAAACATCTGGTACGGGTCCTATAAACAGACCTGTAATATTCATCATTAGCATATTAGAAATAGAGAGAGTAAAAAAAGTAAAGATTGATAAAAACTTAGTGCTAAATGTAATTAATCATGCTTGCATATCTGTTGCATAACTTGTTGAACCCAGTCTTTAAATTATTAAATAAATTCTTTTATTTTTTAATGTAAAGCATTTTCATTAATTCTCGATTCAGAAATTTATATATTTGTCAAATTTATAAACCAAGGATCCTTAACTCCTTCTTCAAAGATCTTGTGCAAATTTAAGTTTTTCTCTTGAATATTATTTTGCTCATCAATCAGAATAGAAAGTTTGTTCTCGTGTTTAGAATTGTTTGAAGTATGTTTAAATTTTCGATTGCAAAAATTACTATGAAAGGCAAAATTAAAAAATTTGTTAGCAAAAGAAAAATGTTGTTTAGGTCAAACATAATTTCTTTTACAATAATGCAAAAACTTTTTTTTGTAGTATACTGCCTTTTAATTATTTTAGATGAATTTTCAATATATAGTCTTAATATAGTCTCAATAGTTTAATCATCAGTTTAAAAAAAGATTCCAATAAAAAGAAAGTTTTTTAAAAAAACAGCCTATTTTTTATCGAATAAAATATATGTGTAAAGAATTAGTTTAACTCTAAACCAAATACTTGAATTTAAATTAAAGTTAAATATTTAACTGAACAAATAAATGTTACCAAATTTATTCAACCAGCTTTTTTAATTTTTTACCAAACCAGATAAACTTTAGTAATTTGATATTTTTATTTTTTAATAAAAATGAAATAGATTAGTTATCAACAAAAACGATAAAATAAAAATAAATGTTGTATCTTTTGACAAAAAAATTGAATTAAAACCAAAAAAGTTGAACTCTCGATAAAAAATCTAATAGGCGAATTCTGAACGAAAAACTAATTTTCTTCTTCGATGCGTTTACGAATTTGTTTTTTCCGAAATCAGGAAAAATTTTAGCTGAAGAATTTTATAGTTTAGTTGTCAACTAAAATGATCATTTCATAGCTAAAAATGCATAATGTGAATTTTCAGTTAAGAAAATTAATTTCAAACTGAAAAAATACGAATTTTCAACCAAATAATTAAACCTTTAACCAAATAGTAGCACTTTTAACCAGAGGTATAAATTATGAACCAAAAATGTAATATTAGACGTTTCAATTAAAAAGAATTAACCATCAACCAAAGGCAGTGGGATTTTCTTATCGGGTTCTGTCTTTTTAGTTAGAATTTAAACTATAAAAAGTGGAGGTTCCTTGAAAACAGGGAAAAAAGGAAAATTCTTTTAAATTCTTCTTAAATGAAATGACTGTGTACCCCTTCCCCCTCCAAGTAGCAATTGGCCACAAATCCTGCTACACAGAAAAACGTTTTTTTATGGTAATATTGTGGTTCAAGCAAAAGTTGGCATCCTTTAAAACCGAAACTAAAGTAGAACTCTTTTTAAAGATTCTTTTTTATTTTGCTGATATCTGATAGTTGAGGGAATAAAAAACATCTGCTGCCGGTGAATGTCTTAAATATAACCTTAAAAACTTTCACATCTTAGTTGCATTATCTTCTATTCAAGAATGACCTAATTAAATTGATTAAATCTGTATTATAACGTAAAAGGTGCACTATTAACTAATGAAATCTTTAAAGTGAATGGAGAAAGAAAATGAGTTCTGTACAAGTAGCATTGATTAGATCTTATACTTTGGGTTCGTTTAGTACAATTCATCAATTGAAGTTGCTTTTGGAACAGTTTATCATTTTAGATTCCTTTCGGAACATTTGATTACGTTGGGTATCTATGCAACAAATTATCATTTTGGATTCCTTTTTAGCATTCCTTTTCTTTTTAAAGAACCTTTGGTACCAAAAATCGGTTCTAAAAAGAACTCTAGTATTTTCAGTGAACCTCCCTCCACCCCTACCCCTACCCCTACAGTGTGACGCTTTTGATAAACTTCGCCTTATGAACCAGATCACCCTGAGAAAAAAATCTTATCTGCCTCTCATATCAACCAAGCCTGCTAATTGTAGATTCCCGAAGTTAGAATGAATTTTAAGAGAAGGCTGCTCTTCAATTATGGATTTCAGGGCAAATGGTAGAGCAGTTTCTCGACCGGGTTTTTGCCTAGGTTACGTATGTCGAGCAATAATTATATCGGCGTGTCGGTGGTTGGAGACGCAACTCAGTACGCGATACCCAAAGGGGTGATAAAGGGGGTGAAGGGGTAGGGGTGTTAGGGTACGTTTTAATCACAGGAGACCTGGAGGTAGGCTCGGGGTGTCCCGAGCGTGTAGTTTAAGCGTTCGTCGACTCCGGGAATGCGAATTGAGAGATAAAACGAGAAAGTTGTGCCACGCTTGCTCATTCTCTCATAGTCTACTCCCGCCTTCTGGCAACCACCCCCAAAGTCACCCTCTCACCTGTCTCCTTCCTTCCTTACGCTTTTCCTCACTCTCTGTCTTCCTCGCACGATGGTCGCGCGACCCCTCTAATTTTCTTCAGAGTTCAGCTATGCGAACTACATTATGGAATAATTGTGCGCCGGTCGTTAAAAACAGTCTGTTTCCGTTGGTTTGTTACCTTCTCGATGCTCTTACATGTTCTCTCAATATTTTTTCAGTTATTTAATTGCGTGACTAAGGATATGGACTTGGATAGTGAGTTGAGAAAATTGAATGACAAGAGTCGTCTGAAAATGACAGAAAGAAGTCGTTTGTGTGTCGAGACCAGTTTCCTATTCTGCTGGATCATGTGGGTACCTTATGCTATACTTTTCAATCTGGGGTTAGCAGTCTTAAAAGTTAATAGTTTTGTGCTGGCCTGCAGCGCCATCTGAACATATCAGCGTTAGGTGCCAAAACAAACAGAAATCGAAGACTTGAGACTGCTAACCCCAGATTAGAGTGCTTAGTATGAAGATACTGGTGTACATTAGGCCTTTCGAGCAAGAAGAAATTTTCTCAAAGTCCAGATGTTAAATTTCCACCACCAGTTCTCTCTGTTCAGTCCAAATCACGCCCCTTTAGCGAGGAGAAATTTAGTCGTATTTATTCCCGGGCGAATTGTTTCGTTTCCACCAATACGCCTTCGGCCTCAGCTGTAAGAGTGAGAAGGAAGAGTTTCGTGCTGAGGGAGGATGCGTAGTGGTGAAAGCAAAACATCTGGCTCGGGTTCATATTTTTTGGTTAAAAATTCAACATTTTTGTTAATAGTTGAAATTTTTTGTTGGAAATGTACTTTTTTATTTTAAAATAAACCATTTTAGAGCATTAATTAAATTTAATCGATCAGGATAATTAATTTATTTACTTCTGATGTTAAGTTTTGCCGATTACTGGTCAAATAATTTTTGGGGGTACAAACAAAAAGTATTTTGACCAGTAATCGACAAAATTCAACATCAGAAATCATTGAACCATTTTATAAGAAATTATTTTTGTTAGCTGAAAATTATTCTTCTTAAATGAAGATTCAAGTAATCTATTTTCGCCTAGAAATTGATCCTTTTTCAATTCAAATTCCAATTTTCATCGAAAATTTATATTTTTCTGTTACAAATTTAACTTAAAGGTTTAAATTTCAACTAATTTGTTCCAAAAAAATTTTATTTGTTTCATTTTTCTTCTTGAAAATTAAGTTTTTAACTAAAGAGTTAACAGTTTCAGAGATGGTAAAAAAATTGATTGTTTCTTGTCATAATGATTTGTTTGAAAATTTGTTTATTTTGTTTAAAATGCCTCCTTTTTGGTGGAAAGTTATTCTTTTTGAATGAAAATTCAACTACTTTGTTAAACATTTAATTTGACAGTTGACAATACATACATTTGGTTAGAAATTCGCATTTTTTGTTTCAGAATTAATATTTTTCAAAAGAAATTTTTTCTTTTTCTATTAGAACTGCAACTGTTTAATTAAAAATTAATCTGCTTTGATTTAGAATTTAAGAAAATTTGTTTCTTTCTTCTTGATTTTAACTATGTTTGACTTAAAATTAATATCTTTTCTTAAAATTCCACGATTTTGTTAAAAATGCCTCTCCTGTGCTGGAAATGTCGACAATTAGGTTGTAAATGCAAGATTTTAGCTCAAAATTTATTTTTATAAATGTTGAAAATTCATCCTTGTTAGTAAAAAATCAACTTCTTTAATGAAATGTTAATTATTTCGTCAGAAATTCAACTATTATTAAAATAATTCATATTATATAATTGAAAATTGTTCACTTTTGATTAAAATTTTTTTAATCGTCTTTTTCTATTGAAAAATAATGAAATCAATCCTACATCATAGCAGAATCTACATTTTTTTAATATATATTTTTTGAGTGTAGCTAACAACCAAATCACCTGAGATCGACTGGCCAATAATGGAACCAAACCTATGTCATACAGAAACACTAAAGGCTTCAAACGAACATTTTTCTAAAAGTAGGTAAGAAATAAATTATGTGATATGTACCGGTCAATAAGGACATCAAAAATACATCAAACCACAACACTAAAAGCTTGAAATAAACATTTTTTTGAGCATAGGTAAGACAAAAATGACCTGACATCTACTGACCAATAATGAAAGAAAACCTACATTTTATCACAATATTAGAATCTTCAAAGAAACACTTTTTTGAGGGTGTGTAAGGAAAAAATCGCCTGACATCTACTGACTGAGAATGAATCTAAACCTAAATCCTACTACAAAACTAAAAGCTTTGAACAAAAATTTGTATAAGTATAGCTAAGGAACAAAGCACGTGGAATCAATAAGCCAATACCCACCCTACATCATACCACAACAGTAAGAACTTCAAACAACAGTTTCGTAAGCGCAGGTGAGAAGCAAATCATTTGACATCCACTGACAAGTAATAAAATTAAACTCACATCATACCACAACACGAAAAACTTCAAACAAATATTTTCCTGAGTGTAGACAAGAAACACATCACCTGACATCTACTGACCAATAACGATGCCCAGCTAACACTAAAAGCTTTGAACAAATATTTTTCTGAGGGAAGATAAAAAACTAATTATCTGAGATCAACTGGCCAGTAATGGTACAACGCGCACATGATACCACAATACTAAAAGCTTCAAAGAAACTTTTTTTTGCATATGTGTAAGAAAAAAATAATCGGACATCCACTGCCCAATGACCAAACTAAACCTACATCATACCGCGAGACTAAAGGCTTAAAAAAAAATAATTTTTGTATGTATAAGTGAGAAACAAAGCACTTGAAATCAACAAACCAGTAATGGCACCAAACCTATATAATGCCACAACGCTAAAAGCTTCAAACAAACATTTTTTGAGTGAAGTCAAGAAAAAAATTCCTGTCATCCACCATCAAATAATGACATCAAACCTATTTTTTAGCCAAAAAGGCACGAAAAAAGAATAAGAAAGACTAAAAATATCAAACAAAAATTTTTCGAGCGTAGTTAAGAAACAAGTCACCTGACATCGGCTGACAAATAATGAAATCAAACCTAGATTATAACATAACCTTAAATGCTTCAAACAAAAAATTTTGCGTGTAGGTAAGAAGCAAATCAACCGACATTTACTGACCAATGATGAAACCAAACCTGCATCATAACACAGAACTAAAAGCTTCAAACAAATATCTTTCTAAATGTAGGTAAGAAATACATCATCTGACATCCACTGGCGAATTACTACCTCAAACCTACAGTTGAATCTACAAAATAATATTTTTCTGAGTGTAGATAAGAAACAAATCACCTGACATTCATTGACCAATAATGACATAAAACCTACATGATACAACAATACTAAAAGCTTCAAAAAATATTTTGTTTAGTGTATGTGAGAAACAATTCACCTGACATCCACTAGGCTATAATGAAACTAAACCTAAATCATACCGCATCACTAAAGGAAAAAGTATCAAGAGCATCCTAAAATATTTATTAATTCCTAACTATTCCTTTCAAGATTTCTAAAAATAAATTGCTCAAGTTTTTACTTAATTTGTCATGAAAATCCCTAAATATGTACCAGGACAGTTAATTGCATTCCCTTAAACTCGTCGAATAATATGTGTCCTAATGAGTTCGAAGAGTGAAATCCAAGGTAGGGGCACTTGGTTCGCGGATCGACGGGTGAGAGAGACCTTTCCATGTTATAATGAAACCCGTCGGGGTCAGGTTGCGAACGGCGAAATAACCGGGAAACGCCACTTTAAACGTGCAATTGCATCGCCAGGAATCAGACCTATTCCTCTCGAGTCACTCCCCGTCCACCCGTCACCTACCCCGCGACCCTTCGAGATTGCTGAGCTATTCTCGCGACTGAATGTTTCATTAAGGCCACCCGGTATTGCTCTTAGATAACTCTACGAGAGGTAAATGAAATTTCCGCCATCTCCGATATCGCGCACCACCCTAACCCCTCCCCTTCTTCCTCTTACCTAATAATTCCCGTTACCCCTAACTCTCCTGGCCGCCCAGAAATCCAACTTTAATCAGAGGCCATTGCTCGACCGACGGAAATATTAGACGAATTCGAAGTTCTTCCTTTCGGCTTCTTTGGACTGTTTCTCTCTGTGGTATTCGATGTTTCGAGGAATGGGGGTAGTTTAGAAAGACGAAAGTGGTGGCGTAAGGAGAGAAGGAAAAGGGGGACTTGTGTCTTGGGATGAAGTATTTCTTGAATTTTTATATCTGGTATTTATTTGATTTTTTCTTATTTTCAGATAAAAAGGGTTATTGGTACAATGATTGGCCACTTAAGAAATTTTCTCACTTCAAAAATTTGTCAAGCGTTGAAAGCAGTAGTCAATTTAGATTTAAAGAAATTAACTATTTTCAATAATAATTTTTTAATAGCCTGTGGAAAATTTAAACAATTTTAAACTAATTTTTTACAAAATATTTGACTTTCGTTTTCAGATGATTTGGCTAATCATTGTTTCCGCTTTCGACACGACGACAATTATTAGCAAACTGATTTATCGATTAACATATACATAATTTTAAGATTAGAATACTACTATCATGTATATTTAAGGATGTACACTACGTACAATCAATCTCAAAAGTTGCCTATTTTTAAAATGATTTATAAAATCAACAAAAAAGATCTATTATTAATTTCTGTATATCTTGATGGAGACTTCTAAGTACATTTCAGAAAAAAATAATTCAGGTAAAAATTTTGTATTCAACAGTAGTTATTTAAAGGTTTAGTTTTTCCTTTCTCATTAGGGAAAAAATACAATTTGTATTTAATCCTAATGATTAAGGTCTCATTTTATTTTTCGAAGGATTCTCTAAATTTCTGTTAAGGTTGATTTCATTAAAAAACTTAATTAAAAAATTATACAGTTATTATTGTCATAAACAATCATACTTTAAGTTTTAATGAACGCAACCCAGATAGAATTCTAGAGAAGCCTCCAAAGAATAAAATGAGACTTTGATCTTTAGGATTAAATAAAAATGGTAAAATTTCCCTAAATAGAAAAGAAAAAATAAACCTTAAAATAAATAATGTTAAATAAACAATTTTAACCAGATCTTTTTTTCTGAAGTGTGTTTCAAAGCTTCTGTCAAAATTTACAGAAATTAATAATAGGTATTTTTTGTCGATTCTATAAATCATTTTAAAGATAGGCAACTTTTGAGATTGATTGTACGTAGTGTACATCCTTAATCACCAAATTCAATTTATATCCAAAAGTTTTTCATTAGATATAACTTGTCTACTATAAAATAATTATTTGCGCCTAATGAAGCACTGTATATTAGCAGTTTAATTTTTGAAAATCATTTTGCACAGGGATATTTAAATGGGATTTTCAATCATCGAGGGGTAATTAAACATTGTACTCAGAACCCTAATTTGTTTTTTGTTTTGTTTAATAAGGCATAGTATGTAAATAATAATAAGATCGTTTTATTTTTTAAACTTTTAAATTATGTAGTTTGAAAACAATTGTAATTTATAGTCGAAAAATAATTAACACAAATTATTATTTAAATAATTAATTTCAACCTGAAATTACATTTTCACAAATAATTGGGTGAAATTGATCAATTTTAATATGAAAACTAACATTTTAATAAATACCAATTACATCTATGAGCTGTTAAACAACCTGTAAATATAAAATATTTAAAATTGTATATTTTTTTACTCTTGGAGGTTATTATAAGAAGACATTTTTCTTATAAAGCTTCAATTTTTTCAATGGATTTGTCAATTCAAAATTTGGCCGTTTTCAAATTTGCAAAATCCCAAAATATTCGCAATTCCCTGAATTCCTAAAATATTCTAAATTCCCTAACCTCTTTTAAATGCCTACAAATTGTCCGGATTTCCTGAAATCTTCAAATACCCAGAATTTTTTTAATTTTCTGAATTCCTAGAACCTTTTGAATTCCTACAATTTTATATAGTTCTAGAATTTTATAAATTCCTAGACTTCTCTGAATTCCTTGAAGTCTCTAAATTCTTTAAACCCAATGAATTCCTTACATTCTTGAAAATATTTGATACCTCTGAATTCCCTGAGCGCTTTGAAGTACCCGATATTCTCTGATTTTGTGAAATGTGTGACTATCCTGAATTCATTAAATATTCTGAATTATATTATAATTATAAATTTTCTGAATTCTCTTAATACCTAAAATTTTATAAATTCCTAGAATTCTCTGAATGCGTAGAATTTTTTGAATTCCTAAAATTTTCTGAATGTCTAGAATTCCCTCTATTTGTAGGACACTCTGAATTCTTACAATTCTCTGAATTCATTTAATATTCTAAATTCCTGAAATTCTTTGAATCCTCTAAATTGTGTAAATTCCCCTAAATGTTCTGATTTATTTGACTTCCCTGAATTCATAAATTTTATCAGATTTCTTCAACTCTGCGAAATTTCTCTGAATTCTCAACATTATCAGGAACTCCCTAGAATTCAGGCGGTTCTCAGAATTTAAGAAGTTTCAATAATTTAAAGAATTTCAATGAATTCAGAAGATTTCAAAAAAGTGAAAAAAATTAAAGAAGAAACTTAGAAGAATAAGAAAGTTTAAAATCCAATAAATTCCAAAAAATGAAAGATCCTTAATATGTCAATATTTTTTAGAGAGTTTTCCAATTTTCCGAGACCTTTTTCAAATTAATCTGCTAACAAGTATAACAATTTTACATTAAAAATAGTACCATGAATCTCAAATAATTTTTTTATAAGTAAAAAAATGTACAATTAAGAATTTAAATTATTGTAATTTTCTTTGATATCAGTAGGGGAAACCAGTAAAAGGTGGATACCAGTACGAACTGAATGATGGGGGAAAGTGTATTGGATTTAGAGCGAAAGTCCTGTAGTAATTTTTTATAAATAAAAATATTGAAACGATTTTGCTCATCAGCCTTGTAGCATTAAAAACATATTTTCAAACTGAAAAATGTGTTTTTGAAACTATTTTTGCACTGGTACTGGCACTGGTACTGGTCATCAAACTCATTGCCTATAAACTGCCAAATTATTAATCTCTTAGTTTGTATCGAAAATATATTTTGCGTGCTTTTATGAAAATCCTTATTCGTCACATGATGAATAAATTCTTAGAAGGCTAGGTTCGGGAATGAAAGCACATTTTCGACTTTCAGGTTGCGAGCATAAACAAGTGATTCCGACTAACCTGACAACTTTAAACTGACAATCAAATTCCTGCCTTTTACTAACATAGCCAAATAAAATTATTTACTGTTTAGTTACAGCGTGTATAATTTTTATAATATATTACAAATTATCACGGATCAAATAAAAAAACGTCGAATAACAGGTTTGGATTATTGATCCATGAAAGTATGTAAAATGTCTTTCGATAACTGGTCGGAAACTCTTTAATTATAAATATTCATTTCGTACTAGAAGAGTTAAATCTGAATAACCTTTCGACAGAATACAAAATATAAAATATATGGTGAATAATAAATGGCTAACATGACTTGAAGTAGGTGTCTTATAATTTTACCATTTGTTCATCAATTATCAATATTAGGATTTGCGGAACATTTCTATCCACCTCTTAATGTTTTCCGCTAAATTATTAATTGACAAAGCAATGTTTCCCATACAATTCTATAAGCGTATAATAACGCCAGTGCATTTTATAATTTTTTTAGCTACTGCAGACACAAAAACAAAAGATAAATCACAAAAAAAAACAACGATTCGCCTTAGCATCTGCGCTCGTAACGATCTCACATGGGTCGTCATCCGTCCAATTTTTCCACCCAGGACATTCGTTTTACCCTTTAAAAAGAAGTTCTGGGCTCGACTTGAATACTTGATAGTTACAAGGATGTGTTATCCAAGCAAGTGTGTGTATTCTCGCGCAAGGAGGGTTATAGAAGGTTTATGTGTGGCCTAGATCGGGACGAACTTGAATGCTCGAATGTCAGAAATGGTGAATCCTCATTTGCCGTTTCCGCGAGCACATATGAAGGTATATACTCATACATAGAGTAAGACAGAGTAAGATCAAAATATGGAAAGAGAGAAAGAGAAAGATACCAAGGAGTGGAAAACGACATAGGAGCAAGGCAAGAGTAAGGGAGAGAGGCAATGTGTCTGCTCGGGTGCTGTCTGCCGTGCTCATTCCGCGATCTTCAATTAATGAAACTCGGGTGCAGTCGCGTCGCATGTCAAATAAATATGTCTCCTACCCCTTCCGGTTTACCTCGTCTGGTTCCCTTCTTCCCGCTGGTACCCACAACCCTTCCTCGGGACCAACCCCTGCAAAATCCACACGTTATGTTGCTACGTCTTCCACCCCCATATCTTCCGACGACAGCATCATGGATGACTTGTCCCGCGATGGAGGGTTTTATCTCAGCTCAAAAATTTAATGTCTCTTTTCCCTATTATCAAAGTTGTAATAAGACTTTATTTACTTCTTCGTTGTCGAAATATTATTTATTAACATAATCTGCTGTCTTTATTCCCACGAAAGGTGATGGTCAACTGTCCTCTGATACCAAACTCTTCTGTGGCCCTTACGTTTACTTAAAAATCTTGGAGTCTACAAATTAGGTAAGTTGATTGAAAGGGTGGGGAGAGTTACTTTTTCACTATTTCTAATAAAGAGAATAGATGGGGTAATTAAACCCTCTACAAAATCCGCGACCCCCATAACTTCCAGCGGAACCATCATGAATGACTTGTCCCGCATTGGTGGGTTTTGTCTCGGCTCAAAAATTTAAAGTCTCTTTTTCCTTTTCTCAAAGTTGTAATAAGACCTCATTTAATTCTTCGCTATTGAACTATTATTTAGCAACATAATCGTTCTCTTTATACCCACAAAACCTGATACTCAACTATGCTCAGATACCAAAATTGCTGTGGTCCTTAGTTTACCTAAAAATGTTTGGGTCCGCAAATGAAGTAAGATGATTGGAAGGGTAGTGGGAGTGCATTTTTCACTATTTCTTATGAGAAGAAAGGTTAGGGTAATTAAAAATTTCACAAAATCCACACCACCGAAGACTCTTTAGCCTATTATCAAAGTTATAATAATACTTTATTTACTTTTTAACTATTGAAATGTTGTTTATCAACATAATCGATTGTCCTTGTCCCCACAAAAGCTGATAGTCAACATAATCTGTTGCCTTACCTTCCCAAAAGCTGATAGTCCACTATGCTCTGAAACCAAAATTGTCTTCGGCCCTTAGTTTTACCTATAAAACTGGAAGTAGTCCATAAACTAAATAAGATGAATTTTGGAGAGTTTTATTCATTACTGTTTCTCATAAGAAGAAATAGTAGGGCAATTAATAGCTCCACAAAGTCGAAACGTCATGTTCCTACGTCTTTAATCTCCAAATCTTCCGACGAGAGCATCATGGATGACTTGTCTCGCGATAAAGGGTTTTAACTCTGCTTAAAAATTTAGAGTCTCTTTTCCCTATTATCAAAGTTGTAATAACACTTTATTCTCTTTTTACTCATCAAAATATCATTTCTCAAAATAAACTTTTGTCTTATCCCCATGAAAGCTGATAGTCGATTATGCTCTGATACCAAACTTTTCTGTGTCCCTTACTTTTACTGAAAAATCTTAAGGTCTACAAAATAGGTAAAAAAATTGGTAGGGGGTTAGGGGTAGTTTCTTTTTTACTCTTTATTATATAAGAAGAAATAATGGGGGAATTAATACCTCTACAAAATCCAAACATTATTTTGAAACGACTTCTACCTCAAAATTTTCCAACGAGAGCATCATAGATTAATCTTTTTCGCTACTGAAATATTATTTCTCAACAAAATTTGTTGTATTTATTCCCATGAAATCTAATAGCCCACCATGAACTTTTACCAAACTTTTCCAAGCCTTTGCTTTTACCAAAAATCTTGGCCTGCACAAATTAGGTAAGACTACGAGGGTTTTATTTATTCTTAAAAATTTGCAGTTTCTTTTTCCTATTATCTAAGTTGCAGTAAGCCTCCATTCTTTTCTTGAGGTTCAAATTATCATTTTGGAACATAATCTGTTGTCTGTATGACCGCGAAAGACTTTCATCTGGAAATCTTGGGGCTGTCCACAAATAACGTAAGATAATTTAAGAAT
>NC_046665.1:91665134-91668745 GCF_010883055.1 Belonocnema kinseyi
TAAATCTTAATTTTTCTCATGAGAAGAGAGGATCAGGAGAAATAAAAGATTTTAATTGTGAAAATTTCTACAGACAAAAATAATAATTCTAAACATATTCCAACTTAAAGGAATGTCCATCAGAAATCAGGATCTCTACTTCTGAAGGTATCGCATTCTCAACTAATTAATCAAGTTTTAACCAAAAAGATGATTTTTGGGCCAAATAAATTTTTAACAAAGCAAATTAATTCTTTGCCAGAAATGCCAATTTTGAACAAAATACAAGAATTGTTACCAAACGGTTGAATCTCCATCTAGAAAATAAAAATTTTCAGCAAGAATGAAATAATTAAATTTCTATTAAAATAGATGAGCTTTAAGCCAAAAATAGAATATTTCTATTATAAGGAAAATAATTAGCAAGAAAAATGGTTAAACACAATAATTAAAATTTCAAGCAGAAAGATACATTTTTAATCAAAGAGAAAACTTTTCAATAAAATACATGAATTTCCGACAAAAAGTATACATTGTTAATCAAAAGGGTAAGCTCTTAAAAAAATTAATGAATTTTTAAGCAAATTGTTAAATTTTAAACGAAAAACGATAACTTTTCATTAGAAATGGAAAAATCAAAATTTAAGTTAAGCCAATTAATCTTTAACTAAAAAATAGAAACATGAAATTCTGCAAAAAAGCAGTTTTCAACAAAGTATTTAAATTTGAAATAAAATAGCTCAATTTCAACTTAAGTAATACATTTTGAATTGAGATTATGAATTCTTAAAAAAAACGAATTTTTGGACAATTGGATGATATTTTACCTAAAAGATGAACTTTCCATCAAGAAGACTAATGTTCGACAAATAATTATGAATTTTTAAATAAAAATGAAAAAAATACATTTACAGTTTAAAAAAATATACTTTTCACCAAATACTTTAATTTTCAACCAAAAAGATTAATTTCATAACAAAAAAAGACGAACTTAAAAAACAAAATCGTAATTTTTATTGAAAAAAATATATATATGGGTAATCAACAAGGTAAAATTATAACTTAAAAAGATAAATATTTAAAAAACAATAAATACTCAAAATGTTAGTTAAAAATCTAATTAGTGACAGATAACGAAATTGCAGCAAAACAATAAAGTTGCAATCAAATAATAGATTTTTAAACTAAGAAGAATAAATTTTCGTCAAAAACTGAATAGTTATATAGTCAAATAAAAAAATTATTTTCAAATGAATATTTAAGAATTTGCAACAGAATGTTAGTTTTTCTAAGAAAATAGTCTAATTTTTAACCAATAATCTTTAAACAAACAAAAAAATATGTTTGTGAGAAAATTGTTCAACTTTTAACGAAATAGTTGATTTTTTAATTTAGAAATGTTTTCAACCAGGGAATACAATTATTAATCAAAAATGATCAAATCTCAACCAAAAATAAAATATAAGACTTTTTAACAAGAAATATTTGTATTTTCCTAATTGGTAGAATAGTTTCAATAAACATTGAAGTCAATTTGTAAGAACTGTAAAATATAAGGTTTCAAATGTTGATATTTTGCTTTGAAAATAAATTTAATTATTATTTTCATCAGAAGCCTTCGCATTTGCCGAAAGTTTGGTCAGGGAAGTGGGAAACTGCAGAAAACCAAAACTTTGGAGTCTCGAATACCATACTGTTTATAGGCGGATGTTTACCAGACACACTCGTCTTTACTTGAACATTTGGTCAGAGAAATGGCAAAACGTGGAACATCACTCCTGAGCCCGTTACCTGCAGTCAAGGTTTAATATAAAAATTCGATTTTTGGACGACTCTTCTTCCGAAAAAAAGTAAAGTTAATTAAGGAGCGTGTCATGAAACAAAATTTCAACATGTCTGAAAGAAAGGGGAGTACCACCAATTGGTAGGTGGTGGGCTCTGCAAAAAGAGTAAAGATAAAGAAGAGAAAAATATGATGAGAGTAGATGCAAGGAAAGAACGCATCGACCACTAGTGCCCGGAGGCAAGCCTAAGAGCCGACCACTTATCTGTAGGAGCAACATCAGAGAAGCTTTGCCTGGTTGGGTTGCTTCGCTGGCAGCAAAAGAAGTGCCTGGCGTGAGAAGGATGCCGATGGAAAGTGGAGTATGCGGGTTGCGAGAGGGATGGTTGATGGTAGCGGTGGTGGGCCGAGGAAGGCAAATGATACCTCCTTAGGCAATTTTAATTTTGCAGAAATCACTGTTGGGCTAATAAGAATAAAGAGATCTCTCGTCGCCGGCCAGCTGAGTCGAGATATACAACGTCAGCCACCAGCGACATTAGGAACTCTGCTCTGGTGGCAGAAGCAACTGAAAACTGAGATTCTCAACACACCAGGTTGCCACCCCCTCTCCCCTATATCCAATGGAACCACAGAGACGCTCTTCTTTCACCTTTTTGTACTGAATTCTTTTCCTTTTAATTCCTTTCTGAAAAACAGAAACGCTCTCGAGAAAAATATTAATCAGAATCCCCTCGCCCATCTTGTCTACTGGTTCATTCATGCCCCAAGACGTATTCGCTTTCGAGACCGTTCGCCGAATTCATTAGGTGTAACGAAGTCTTAGCTACTTTGTATTTAGATTGTTGGATAATAGTTGGATTTTAATTGAAATAAAGACGTCGGTAGTTTTCATTTGAGGTACTGGTTCTGAGTCATTAAAGACCATCAGTTTTAGGTATCTAAATAAACAGGGGCTAACACCTAGAGATTGGATAAAAAGGTGCTACATAGTTGAGATAGCTGATGAAGCTTTAAAAATTCGCTAGGTGAGTTAGCACCTTTTCATTTTGTCTCCACGAGTTAACACCTTTCATCTGGTCTCTTCTAGATCCAACCTTATCATTCGGACTAGATTTGTTCTGAACGGAATTTGTATTACGCTTTAAAGAGCAGTCTAAAGTTTGCACCCTAGAAATTAAGTTTCGGGGCAGATCGTCAGCCGAAATCATCAGGTGTAACGTAGTCAAACTAAATCTACCTTGTATTTAAATTATTGTATAATACTTGGATTTCAATTGTAACATAATAAAACGGTATTTTTCATTTCAGTTTCTGGTTCTGAGTCATTGAAGACCATCAGTTTTAGGTATCTAAATAAAAAGGTGCTAACATCTTGGGATTGGATGAAAAGGTGCTACAGAGTTAAGAACGCTGATGAAGCTTGTAAAATTCGCCAGGTGAGTTAGCACCTTTTCATTTTGTTTCCACGAGTTAACACCTTTTATTTGGTCTCTTCGAGATGGAACCTTGTTATTTGGGCAAGTAGAATTGTCCTGAACAAAGTTTCACTTGAAAGAGCAGGCTAAAGTTTGCACCTTAGAAATTAGGTTTCGGGCAGATCATCAGTCGAAATCATCAGGTGTAAAGAAGTCAAACTTAATCTGATTTTCAGACCTTTCTTTTTAATTAAGATTAAGACATTGTATTTATATTGTTGTGTATTAGATGTGTTTTAATTCTGACCAAAGGAATGTGTAGTCCTTATTCTAGTTTCTGATTCCGAGTCATTGTAGAGCATGAGTTTAACTTATTACATTGACAAGTTCTATCTCAAAGACACCAAATTAAATCTAAAAACGTGCTAAGG
>NC_046665.1:91668845-91672166 GCF_010883055.1 Belonocnema kinseyi
CTAGTTTCTGATTCCGAGTCATTGTAGAGCATGAGTTTAACTTATTACATTGACAAGTTCTATCTCAAAGACACCAAATTAAATCTAAAAACGTGCTAAGGGATCCTACTCAAATTACGTAGCAGATCAAGCAGAAGGGAGTGGTCGAAAATTTTTGTTACGATTCGTTACGTTAGAGGGGAAATTACTTAGTGCGTAATTTTTGAAAATTCCCAAAAACTTTCTCGTGAAGATTATGGTTTTGGTTCTGAATTTTATCATCCTTTTAACATCCTTTTTAGTTGCAAATTAGTCCATTTGGTTACAGATTGGTCTTTGTGGGTTGGAAATTCAAGTTTCTTTCGTAGAACATTAACTTCAATTTAAAATTCATAGTTTGTCGCTGATAAGTGAAATGAAATTTTTCTTTGATGAAAACTATTTTTTCTGTAAATTTGTCTTTTTGATTTGAAATGTCATTATTTTTAGTATAAATATTCTATCATTCTTTGATAAAAATGCTAAGTTTTGTTAAGAAGTCACCTATTTCCTCAAAAATTTTCATTTTATTTAAAATTCTAATTTTTGTGTTAAAAAGTCATTTGAAATGTTTTTTGGTGGAAATCTTATTCTTTTTTTGAAAATTTGCCTTTTTAATTTAAAAATTAACATTTTTAGTAGAATTTTTATTTTTTTTGGACAAAAATGCAACTTTTTAGAAGCAAATAAGAATTTTGTTAAAAATTCGTACTTTTAATTTAAAAATTCTAGAATTTATCGTAAAATTAACTTATTGTTTACAATTCTTATTTTCGTAATCAAATGTTTTAGAAGAAATTTCATCTTTCTTCAATAAAAATGCAATGTTTAATTCAAACTTCAAATTTTTTGTTTAAATTTAAAATTAACCTTGTTTAACAGCTATTAAACCTTTCTTAAATAAAAAAGCAACTGTTTGGTTGAGAATTTAACAATTTTCCTAAAAATACACCCTTTTTGTTTGCTAATTCAACTGCTTTCTTAAAAATTCTTTATTTTTATATTGAAATTTCGAGTTTTTTTATGTAAAATATTAACTCTTGTTATAATTCATATTTTGTTGCTAATTAGTCAAATGAAATTTTTCTTCGATGAAAACTACTTTTTCTGTAAATTTTTGTTTTTGATTTAAAAGTTCATCCCATTTGTATGACCATTGCATCGTTCTTTGATAAAACTGCAACTGTTTCGTTGAAAATTCGACTATTTCTTGGTAAATTCAAATTTTATTTAAAATTCGTATTGTTATGTTAAAAATTCAATTGAAATCTTTTTGAATGACAATCTAAATATTTTTTTTCAAATTTGTCCCTTTGATTTCAAAATTCACCTGTTTAGTAGAATTTTCATTTTCCTTGGACAAAAATGTTACATTTTGGATGAAAATAACAATCTGGTTAAAAATGCATACTATTTGGTTACAAATTTGACAATTTATCATAAAATTAACGTATTATTTACAATTATTATTTTGGTGTTAGAAAATGAACCGAAATCTTCTTTGGATGAAAATTTAAGGATTTTTTAAAGGATATTTCTTTATAAATTCAAATGTTTTAGAAGAAATGTCATCTTTCTTCGATAAAAATGGAACTGTTTTGTTGAAAATTCAACAATTAGGTCAAAAAGTTATACTTTTTCATTTAAAATACTGCTGTTTCGCTGAAAAATTGAATTATTTCCTAGAAAATTGAACTTTTGTTTAAAATTCATAGTTTGTTGCCGTTAGGTCAAATAAAATCTTATCTGATAAAAAAATGTGCCTTTTTTATTTAAAATTCATCTGTTTTAGTACAAAATTGTGTCAAACTATTTTGTTAAAAGTTTCATTTTACAAAAAATTCAATTACTTTTTTTTGGAAGTTCACCTTTTTTATTTAAAAATTTATCTGTTATAGTTGAAATTTAATTTTGATTCTAAATAAAAATGAAACTTTTTGGTTAGACGTTATTCTTCTTCGCTTGACCATTTAAATCTTTTTTTCAAAGATTTAATTGAGTTGAAAGTTTGACTACTTTGTGAAAAATTAATCTTTATGAATTGAAAATTCAACTACTTGAGTTAAATTTTAAGCTACAGTATTATAAATTTATTATTTTGATTTAAGGCTGATGCGCTTTGTGGAAAATCTTTTTTATTGTAAGAAAAATAAGTCATTTGTTCTGAAATTTTATTTTTGTTCGGTGAAAATTTATCATTTTGAAACTTTAATTTTTTGCTAAAAAATCATATTTTTTGTTGTTCAAAAATTCAATCTTTGTAGAGAAAATTCATCTTTTGTCTTAAAAGTGCAATAACCTAGGTAAGCTTTTATTTATTTCGTGAGTGAAAAATATTTATTTTCTGAAAATTCATCTTTTTGTTTTTAAAATTCTTTTTTTTTGTATAAACTTCATCTTATTTTTTTAAAAAATAAAGTATGACACTTTTTTGTGGAAATTTGTTATTTTAGGTTGAGAATACGATTATTATGTTGAATTTAAAAGAAATTATTTTGATGAAAATTCAAGTTTTTAATTAAAAAGCCCTATCGAGTTGCTGTAAGCCAAGTTTTACTTGAAAGAGCAATGATTTTTGTTTATTGAAAAATCTGCAACAAAAGTCAAACAATAAACAATTTTAAAAAGTTTTAAACAAGTTGCGATGTATTTTATCCATTTGAAGATTATCATAGATGCTATATTCTAATAATTATTACGCTTTACAACTTAAAAGACAAAATTATAATCTTGATCTTTCAGGGCCTTCCATACAATGCTTTATATTGAATTTCTATAACAGTCCACCTTCTCAACAGTTCCGCGATCGGGTTTCTAGGGCAATACAATTTCTCGGAATGGAGTTCTCTCACCACTATCACGCTCTTGAGAAAATTCTTTAAAACTTTCTCCTAAAGATAATCATTTTAATTATAAATTTTATTATTCGGTTAAAAGTTTTACAAATTTCTTAAGAAGACCTTCTTTTTGGTTACAAATTCAAAAAATTTTTTTAAATCTTCTTTTTGGATTAAAATTGAAGTTTCCTAGAAAATTTTCTTTTCCTTTAAAACTCCTATTTTTGTTCAAAAAGTCAACTGAAATCCTTCTGGATAAAAAATCAACTCTTTTTTTTAAATCTGTCTTTTTGATTTAAAAATTCACCTGTTGTAATCTATAGAATGTTCATTTTTCTTAAACAAAAATGCAACTTTTTGGTTTAAAATTTAAGAATCTTGTTAGGAAATCCTACTTTTTGTTTAAAAATTTGACTATTTAGGAGAAAAATAACGTATTATTGATAATTCTTCTTTTGTTTTTGAA
>NC_046665.1:91672266-91690176 GCF_010883055.1 Belonocnema kinseyi
CCTTAGCACGTTTTTAGATTTAATTTGGTGTCTTTGAGATAGAACTTGTCAATGTAATAAGTTAAACTCATGCTCTACAATGACTCGGAATCAGAAACTAGAGTCTCAATTATATCTTTCTTCAATAAAAATACAACTTTTCGGTTGAAAATTCAACAATTTCTATGAAAAGTCATATTTCTTGGTAAAAAAATGCTTTGGTTTTGTTGAAATATTGTTGAAAAATTATTTTTTTTTATTGAAGGCTTATAACTTTCATTGAAAATTTAACAGTTTAGTCGAAAAGCCTTTTTCTGTTTTATAATTAATTTCTGAACTGATTATGTAACATTTTCATTCTGTTCAGATTGATATTTTTTAGTTTAAAATTCCGCTTTTTATAAAAAGTTAGTTTTCTTGGTTCGAAATTTAATTTTTATTGGGTTCCAATGCATTAGTTAAGTGAAAAATTAAATATTTACCGTAAAGTCATATTTTGGTTAGAAAATGGAATTTTTGTACAGTTTATTCGTCTTTTGTCTTGAAGGTTCAAGAATTTATATAAACTTTTACTTCTTTTTTGAGTAACACCTTTTTTAATAGCTAAAAAAATTTTTCTTTTTGGTAGTAAAATTCTTGTTTAAAAAATAAAGTGCATCTTTTTTATTAAATTATAAACTATGACACTTTTTTGTTGGAAACTTATCTTCTTACGTAAAATTTTTTCTTATTTGTATCCGAAATACTGTTTGATTTCTTTTATAAATAATTCAACATTAAAAATATTACAAGATTAAAATGCTGGTATTTTTATATTAATTACAAAAAAAAATGAAAAATTAGGCATGAAAAAATCAGGAAATGTTGAAAATGGAGTTCGCGGACACCCTGCCTAATTCTACTAGCAATAAATAGCAAGAACTGGTAAAACATTTTTGGAAACTAAAAATTACGTAAAATTAAAAGGGGGAGGTATAGAAATATTTTCGTACGGTTTGTTACAGAATCCCTTACGTAATTTAAGTATGGTCCTCAACCTTTGTGCGGCATTATTGAGAAAGTCTGATTCGAACTTTGGGAAAATAGAAGAAAGTGCATGTGTGTGGGGGTAGAGCCCAAAAATAGATTAGGATGAACGGCAATATTAGGAGTGGCACTACTGAGAGTGTCACTATTGAGAGCGGCACTGTTAACAACGGCACTATTGAGAGCGGTTCTATTGAGGAGCTGGGCTGTACTATCAAGTACATTTGGCACTTAAAACGAAACTCACTTGACTTCAAGAACTTAATTTTTACGTTCGAACTCATCCAGGCAAAAAGGGTATCCTTCTTTTCTATCACACTTAGGATTCGCCAAGGAGCAATTTTGATTTTCTGGTAATTATAATCGAAATCCAGTCTTTTGAATGGCAGGCTCTGGAATCGATTGAATTCTCGTAGAGAAGTCCTCGAGCGCAATTAGGGATAAGAGTACCTCCATAGTGAGTTATAGGAAATTCCAGTCGATGATAGAACTGCTTTGAGATCGTGGAAGGGTTCGAGAAAGAGGGTGTTCACTATCAAACGCTCGGCTAGCCGCGGCATTCGCAGCCTCTCTTTCCAGGAAATTAACGTGCTTGTCCGATAGACGAATTGATTCGAAATTTCCGTGGTCTTTCGACCCATTGACATCGCTTCCCTAACCACATGCCTTTCATCACTGACACTTGATTCAACCCCCTCTAGAGATTCACTCTAATTATCACGTTCCATCCAAGCAGAGTCTATTATATACAAAAGTACGTATTTCGTTCAGATTTTGTGGTTTTTTAAGGGCTCTTTAGTGTTTCACGACGAGACGATAATTTTTCTCTCCTCGACTGATTTCGTTCGGTTTCGCTAATTTTTCAATGTAACAATTATTGTCTATCTAACACTTTTTCTCAATATCGATCATTTAAAAAAAACGAGCGCACAGAAAAAAATGAGAGTTCACTAAAGTTTTGACTGAAATAAAAGTTGGTATTATTTAGAGCTTGAACTCCTATAGATGCCTGTAAAGAGACAAAAGGGTTCCTTTAAAGCGCACTTGAAAATAGCATGGAAGTGAATTCACAAACCAACCACTTGCAAAGTTGGGGTGGTAAGTTAGGGATCGATTTACAGTTATTGACCGATGAATTGAGACTATCGACATATAGTACTGGACCGCTGGCTACGGCTGTCGGAAGTGGTCCCGGGAATAGAAAGAGATGACAAATCGAGAAAGTAGACCTGTCCTTTTTTAATAATGGCGATTAGTAATTTGGCAGTTGAATCACCATCCTTAAAAAAGGACAGGTTCACTTTCTCGAGTTTTTCTCTCTTTCTATTCCCTAGTGCACTTCCGGCAACCGTAGCCAGCTGTCCAATACTTTATGTCGATGATTGAGACGAAAAGTTTCTTGCATATGAATATGCCTTTATGTTGACAACTTTGCTACATAACCTGCAAATGTTATTTATCAACGATATGTTTAATGCTTTTACGATGATTCATTTTTATGAAAATAGATATTTTGGGTTCTAATCGTGTATAAAATTACGAATTTTGTCGACATTTCGTAAACATTGCTGTTTTATTCTTCACGGCTAACCAATGTCCCCAATCTTGAGAACTTTTTTTTCTGCGCTTGCGTCGCGCTGATAACCTGATTGGTCACTGTGAGCGCGCTGATTTTGAGCTATATAAATATTCAGAATTAAGATTTATGAAAAATAATGATTGAAAAATGCATCCTAAGTAATTTCATAACTCTAAATTAGAATTTTGAATTGACAAATTAAAAATGCGATTTTTATGCATAAAAATTTATTAATTCTGATTTGAGAAATAGTATATAGTGCTACAAGTGCGGAAAGTAGGCAGTTCCACACGAGTGTGAAGTTAGCTGTACGAGCAAGAGACGAGTCGAAGGGGAGTTGTAGGCGAGTCGTAGGCGAGCTGTAAACGAGCCAAAAACGGGCTGGAAACCACCCGAAGATGAGCCAATGGCAAGTACTGTAAACTTCACTAGAGTTTCAACCGCCTACTTTTAGCTCCTGTAGCAGACGATATTTTGTCTAACAAATGCGGGAAATTTTCGATTTGAGAAACAATTAAAACCAATTTCTTAGAAATGTATGGTAATTTTTGGAAATTTACGGTAAAATTACAAACACTACCTGCAAATTCCGGAAATTTTTTGTAAATTTGTAAATTACCCAAAATGTATAGAAATTTAGTGTATCCGAAGCTTTTTGGAAGAAATTGAAAAATTTCAAAAAGTTTTTGAAAATTTAATAAATTTCAAAAATTTCTGAAAATTTGATAAATTTCAAAAAATTTCTAAAATTTATGAAAATCAGCTAAATTTCCAAAATTTCCAGAAATTTATGAAAAATGATCAAATTACCGATAATTTCAGATTTCTAAAAGTTTCCAAAATTTTCGGTAATTTTAGGCAATTTAAGGTAATTCATTTGTAATTTATGGTAACTTATCACTTCGAGTATGTCCAATATCTATTCACTACACACAATCAGTCTCTCCAGCGTTAAATCATAATTAAATGAGGTTATGATTCCAGCAGTCCTTCAAAGTAATTCTGATTCGAAATGCGCAAGCGCAACAGCAAGAAAAAGTAATCTTACTCAAAGAGCGCAAGCGCAGCCACGATTTCGGAATTGGTCACTTTTTTACCACGATTTCGGAATTGGTCACTTCCTGCACGCAATACATGCGTCGAAAATCGAACATTTCGTGCGTGCTTTAGAAAAAAAATTATTTCCTTTAATTAGGCATTTTGAATGTTTTAAAATGTTAATAAAAAAGGGAACAAGATGTTTTAGTTTTAAGCAAAAACTATTAGTTTCAGTAGTATAAATATGAATTGATTATTTGTATATAGTATTATCTATTTTATAATATTTATACAATAATGAATTAGTAATTTCATTTCAAGCCTTCTTTAAGATATCAAAAAAATGTATGATATAACATTTATCAGTGCAGTAACTGATTATTCTTAATTCATTTTTGATCATTTTAGTGATTTTATTTTAATTCACATTTTCGGAAATAATAAAAAAAATTAATTTCAAAACTTGACGGTGACCAGATTAATAATTGGGACAAACGAAAATTAATTATTTCTTTGAACTCAGAATTCATGACCTCTTTTTCATTAAAATCGAATTTTTTGGATCTGTCACTCTAAAGTCTTATCCTAGGATTAGGAAAATTCTATTGGGTATTTCTCAATCATTATTTGTTATAAATATTAAATCTAAATATTTATATAATTCAAAATCAGCGAGCTAACAGTGAGAAATCGGGTTTTCGGCGCGACGCAAGCGCAGTTTAAAAAGTTCCCAAGATGGGGGACACTGGGGCTAACCTGAAACTGAGGTATCAGGTTATGTTGTTCTACACGATTTCTGTGATTGGCCAGAGCGCCCCACTGTAAGGACTTGCTGAACCTGATGGTTCTCAGTTTCAGGTTAGTCCTTAAGAAGTGAAGTGCAATGTTCACGAAACGTCGGCAAAATTCGTAATTTTGCACACGCCTGATACCCAAAATATTTCTTTTTGTCGATGTTTATCAAGTCATTATATCTATTTTAATTGTGGTAATTTGTGCACTCTAATTATCTTCATTAAATTATTTCCATCAGAGTTTGATTATATGCGTGGTTTAAGAGAAAAATTATTTTATGAACTACATAAAATGTCGAAGTGGGCAAAGCGAAAAATAGGTTTGTCATAAATAGGCTTATTAAAATTGGGATCCTTTAGAACACCAAATAAGGTATCAAGTCTGTCTACAAAATTATGTATAAGAGAAAAGAAAAATAATACAATAATGCTGTTTGTTTCTTAAGGAAAATAGAGATCTACATTTTACATTGCCTGGTGATTTTAGGTTCTACAAGTACCACAGCCACCCATTTCTATAATAATAATAAACAAAGAAATTAAGCCATTTACCTTTTTGTTATTCTATTAAGTTCAGTTCTTTGTTAATTCTGCCAACAAAATTTAATAAGCAGAAGCTTTACGCCTTACTTGTTGCTTCCATTCTCCATTGTCCAGTTATTGGACAAGTCTACCTACGAAATTATCATACCATTATAATAATTTCGCAGGTAGACTTAATTAGTAACCGGAAAACTGAGAATGGAAGTGAGTAGTATAGCCAAATGCCCGTTCTCAATAAATTTAGAAACAAATCATTACAAACATAATAGATATTAAAAAAATATATGATAATACAATGATTTTGATTGTTCTTTTTCTTTTGTTTCTTCAGGATCAGAAGGATCTACATTTCACAGTGTATTGAGATTCTTAATTATACAAATCATATAGCCACCCGTTTCAATATCGCAATCGCTATATAAATATCACAAATAGCTTTTGTTTTCTGATTATTATAAAAAAAAAATTAAGTCATATGCCTATTTTCCGTTCTCTTCAGTTCAGTTTTTTATCATGTCTACCAACGAAAAAATACAAAAGAACAAAGAAAGTATGATTGAATGATTTTTGTTTTGTTTCTTAAGGAACATAGGGATTAACATTTTTTACAATGAATTTTATAATAAATTTTATGCTTTCACGATGATTCATTTTGATAAAAAAGATCTTTCGGATTTCACTCGTGTAAAAAACTACGAATTGTTTGGCGACGTTTCGTGAACATTGCAGTTCACATCTTCAGGGCTGACCTGAAACTGAGGTATCAGGTCATGATGCTCTTAGGTATACTCTCTACGATGCCTGTATTTGGCCAGAGCGCCCCACCGTAGGGACTGGTCGTACTTGATTGGCCAGTCAAGTCTTTTTTTCACATCCAGGAGAACGGAAAGCCACATCGGATTGGTATTATATCCATTGTCTCTATTGATGTTATTAGGGTGTTTTAAGATTTCGATTGCTTCTCTATTTTTTCTTGGAAATTTTTTGTGTGTTTTTGCAATGACTGCTGTTTTATCAAATAAAATGTTATGTCCTGTTTCGATATGATGTTCAGCTAGTGCTGATTGCGTGAAATGTTTTAGCCTGGCTTTACTTTCATGTTCCTTAATACGTTGGCTCACCACTCTCCCGGTTTCTCCAATATAGACTTTGTCACAAGAACAAGGGATTTTGTATACTCCTGGATCACTAAAGGGTGCCTTTTATCTTTAAGGTTATTGAGTAGTAGTCCTATTTTCGCAGGTGGTTTACATATGGTTTGGATGTTGTGTTTGTTGAGAATTCTTCCTATTTGTTCTGTGACACCTTGGATGTAGGGTAGGGTGCTAGTCATTTTTCTCTCTCTTTCCCTCGTAGGTTGTGTTGACTTGCTTCTTCGAGTGTATTTTCTTATTGCTTCATCAATTTGTTTGTTTGTTTAATCGTTCTGTATTAGGATTTGTTTAACGTTTTGTCATTCTTTTTGTAACTTATCTTTGTCTGTTATAGAGACAGCTCTGTATACAAGGGAGTTGATGACCGATTGTTTTTGAGATGGGTGATGGTGGGAGGAGGCATGTAGGTATCAGTTTGTAAGCGTGGATTTTCTGTAAACTTTATGTCCTAATGTGTTGTCAGATTTTTTGTAAACTAATACGACCAAGGAAGGCAATTTTCTGTTTTGTTCTATTTCCATGGTGAACTGAATATTAGGATGTAATTGATTGATAAAATCGAAAAACTTATTTAGTTCATCTCGTCCATATCGCCAAATGACAAATGTGTCATCAACGTAACGAAACCAGAATTCTGGTTTAAGTTTGGTTTGGTTGAAGATTTTAGTTTCTAGATGTTCCATAAAGACATTGGCTATTACAGGTGAGATTGGGGATCCCATTGCTGCCCCTGAGGTTTGTCCGTAGAATTGGTTATTGAACGAGAAGTTAGTATTATTGAGACAGTGTTCTATCAAAGGTAAGAGCTCAGAAGGGAAGCTTGTGAAAGATTTAATAATATTAATTGTAACCGAGATTGGTACTTTCGTAAAAAGAGATACTATGTTGAAACTCATTATGATGTCTTAAGGTTGAATATAAATCTGTCGTATCTTTTTAATAAAGTCAAATGAGGTTTGGACGTGATTGATGGAGTTTCCTGTAAAAGGATTTAGTTTTTCAGCGAGGAATCGTGCTAGGTTATAAGTTGGTGTGTTTATTGCGCTGACGATCGGTCTGAGTGGAATGTTCTCTTTGTGGATTTTTGGGAGCCCGTAAAGTCTTGGAGAGATGGGATTAGTAGGTATTGAGTTAGATATTGTTTAGCTGTCAAGTTTAAGGTCTTTGAGAAGAGTTCTTGTTTTACTGACTATTGTTTTTTTTGGGTCCTTTTTAAGTTTTTTGTATGTATCGCCAGTTAGAATGTCCATGATTTTGTTCTTATAGTCTCTTTATTCATTATTACTGTTGTGTTACCTTTGCCGATTTAGTTTTGCAGCGAGGAAACGTGCTAGGTTGTAAGTTAACCCGAAATATCTCTTTTTATCAAAGTGAATTTTATGTTTTGCAAATACTATAGTATAGAAACTTGTTTTCATATCACAGCTGCTTTATGACTATTAAAAATATCCATTATGTTTTTAATGCTATGTTTCTGAACTTAATAAGCAGAAGCATCAGGCCAAACTTTTTGCTTTCATTCTCTATTGTCCGGTTATTGGTCAAGTCAACCTACGAAATTATGATAACATTATATTAATTTCGTAGATAAATTTCACCAATGGCCGGAAAACAGAGAACGGAAACAAGGAGCATATCCTAATACCTCTTCTTATTAAATGTAGAAACAAATCATTAAAAACATAATAACTATTCCAGAATAAAGAAAAATAAGATAATACAATGATTTTTATTGTTCTTTTTCTTTTGTTTCTTTAGGATCCTAGGGATTCACATTTCACAGTGTATTGAGATTCTGAGTTATACAAATACTATAGGTTCCCGTTTCTGTATCACTGCCGCTACATAACGGGGTTTGAAACCGTTCTCATTAACCGGCAAACGAATGCTTCGCTCCGTCTATTCTGTTCTATCTACATTCTGCACTCAAGAGCATTCGGCGGATGTCTACTTTGATTTGTCTCGACAAATGCAATGTATACATAAATTTTCAGAGAGCTTGTGTGAGTGATGAAGAATATATTCCTCTCATTCCAACTGGATCCTGATCTCATGAAATAAAAGCAGGGATGATTTTCGATTCACAACTAAAAAAATAATGATCTTTTAGATTAGAGAAAAGATTTTTAGGGGTCTTTTAAAAACTACGTCACACTTTTCAATGAGGGTAGCATGGTTTGTCAACATTCCTTATGTGGGGTAGGATAATTTAAAGACAAATTTGATAAGATGTGATATATCCATATGCTACATATAGCAAATGTAAATGTGAATACAAATTAATTCAAATGGTTTAAGAAATTAAAATTACTAATTTTCTTTTACACCCTTTATCTATTTCTATTATCTCAATTATTCTCGCTTTTCCCTTTTTTTAATTAGATTACCCCTTTTATTGTGTTTCTGGCTTTAAATCAAACTGAATCAATACAAGAAAATTAGAAAATTTCATTATTTGTCGATGTCAGTCAAATATTTTAAATTGTAAAATCTACTATTATATTTTTTATTTACAATCCATCTCTTTTTATTAAGAATTCTACTATCTAGGTGAAAATTTAACTGTTTTGTGAACAAATCATTTTTTAAAATGAAAATTCAGTTTGTTAACTGGAAATGAAACGTATTCATTTTTGGAAGAAGATTCATCGTCTTTAATTGAAAATTCATCGATTAAACTTTTTCATCAGAAATCAACTACTGGTTAAAAATAAACGATTTTCTTGAAAACTTATTTAAATGGTTACAAATTAAACTATTTTCTTTAAAATTCTTTAAAGTGATGGAAAATTTAACGATTGTGTACATTCATTGTTTATAGCGCAGATTCAAGTATTTGGTTGAAAATTCATGTATATCGTTGAAAATTCATCTTTTTCGTAAAATATTGACCTTGATCGCATGTGTAACTGGATGGTTGAAAATTGAACTACTTTGTTAAAAATTAATTATATTGCTTTAAGGTTTAACTGTTTTAATGAAAATTCGTTCTTCTTTGGTCAAAATAAATTTTTTAAAAAGAGAATTAAACTATTCCATTGCTAGTAAAAAATTCATAGATTTTAGTTGAAAATTCCAAAATTTGTTTGGAAATTTATGAATTTTGTTTTAAATTCGTATTTTTCGTGTAGAAAATTCATCTTCTTGATTCAAAATTCAACCGTTTGCTTGAAAGTTGAGCTACTTTGTTGAAAATTCATTTCATTCCTCTTCCTTGTCTCAAGAATATTTCTTGGTTAAAAATGTGTCTTTTTGGCCTGAAAAGTCATCTTTTTTGGTTCTAATTAAGAACATTTTTGGTTTAATAACAAAACTACTTGTTTTAAAATAAATTTTTCTTTGTTGAAGATTAAGCCATTTTGTTCCCTTTGGGTTGCATTCAACTATTTCTTTTTAATTATAACATTTTCTTAGTTGAAGTGTAAGATACTAAAAATCCTCGTTTTCTTTAAATAATCCGTCCCTTTCGTTGTCAGTTTAACTATTTTAATGAAAATTCGTCTTTTTGGTCTGAAAACTCATTTCGTTTGATAATAATTAGGATCTTTTTTCGTTTAGCAATTGAACTACTTGTTTTAAAATAATTTTTTTTTGTTAACGATTAAACTATTTTGCTTCCTTTTGGTTAAATTCAACTTTTTTTAAATTATATATTTTTTTGATGACGTGTAAAATACTATATTTAAAAATAAGAATTTATATTTTTCATTGCGAAGCAGGCAACTAGGTTGAAAGTAGACTTTCGGTGTTAAAAATCCTTTTTTTTAATAGTTCGTCTCTTTAATTAACAATTCAACTATTTTTATGAAAATTCGTTCTTTTTTGTGTGCTGAAAATCAATTTTTTTAGCTTTGTATTTAAATATTCCCTTTTTGCTTGTAAATTGATAACTATTTGCAATTTAATTAGTTGGTTGTAAATAAACTTTTGACTGAAAATTAATATTTTTCTGTTTGAAAATTCTACTGCTATAATTCTACAACTAATAAATTTGAAGTATGTTTTGATTTATAAAACAAAACAAACAAAGAGAAAATTACTAAATAATGGAAAATTAGACTTATTAACCTTATATTTGTCTCTGTTTTCTTTTTCAGATTCTGTTCTTTATACCAGTGGTTTTTCTATAAATAATCTTGGATAAAAAAATCTGAATTTATTTCCCAACTTTTTGGTTCTTTGTTGTAATAAACAAGCCTCAGAAATGATGAGAAAAGTGTAAGAGGTTGGTTTTTGGTTGAATTTTGAAAAGGATAATAACCTGGAAATGATTTATTTAGAAATCTGATTTGGTTTTCTGAGTTTTTTCATGTTTATATTTTGGGACGTTAGATTTTGAATAAGAAAATAGATATCATTTCTATCTTAAAACAACATTGAATATAATTTTCAATTCTAAACCCATCAACATATTAAATTTTTTTCAGCAGAAAGAAAAATAATTAATTCCTGTTAATTCCATAATTTATTTGAAGAATTATCTTGCTCCTCAATCAAATCGTTTGAAGAGAGTTCATAAGAGAAACAGAAGTAACTATCATGCCTGTCCAATTTTGTAACTTATTAGTCAAATTATTATTAAATGTTTCGTGGTTGTTTTTATATACATAAAATTCTATTGCTCAAACCAATAATTTTTCTACAAATAATTGATTACGAAAAAGTCTTTTTCTGTTTCGAATTTTAATGAAATCTGAGAACGAATGAGGAACGTGTGATAGATTGGCTTTGGTTGATATTTTACTTTTCTTATTTTATTTTTGTTAAATATTCATATTTATATATTTATATATATTTATTTTAAGGGTGAACCTTTATAATGGTAACCTTTTCAAATGGGAACCTTAGTAATAGTAACATTTAAAAAAAAAATGTAATTTATTTATTCAAACGTTCCTTAATTCAAAAATGTCTAATACAATGTTCTGAACAATTGTTTGGATGTGTGTAGATGTCACACTTTTTTTGAACACGATAACTTGAAAAAAGTTGCAGATAAATTGATGAAACTTTCCGGGGTTATTTTTACCAACATTGTCTTGAAACTGACTGAAGGATTAAAAAATATATTTCTTGAATTTTTTTAGCACTTATTATTATTTTCAAAATCTGTCTTTATGGTAAGACTTTTTTTATTTAGATAATTCAAATTTGAGGCATGAATATAAAAGTTCCTTAGTTTTAGGCAAATCGATTCACCTAATATTAATACAGTTTATCCAAGAGCAAGAAAGTTATCGTTATTTATATTATATTTAAAATTAATTTTTAAAGTAAAGATTTTTTTGTTCTCTCAATTTAAAGTAGATATAATAACGGTGAAGATTTTTTGATCCGCTGTAAATCGATGGACCTATAATATTAATACGTTTTATTGAAACGTAAGGAAATTATGGCCATGCTCATATTTTATAAAATAGTTTTTTCTAGACAAATTTTTTCATTAACATAATTAAAAATTGATGCAATGTTAGAAAAAATTATTTAATCTAATTCAAATCGATAGGCCTATAATATTAATACACTTTATTGAAGAGTAAGGAAGTTATGCTCCTTCGTAATACTTAAAACATTTGCTTTAAGCAGAAAAACTTTTTCCATCTACAAATTGAAAATTTAAGTTTAACTATTTCGTTGAGAATCCACATCTTGGTTAAAAAAATGATTTTTTTGGCGGAAAATTATTTTTATCTTTGCAACTTATTCTTCATGTTTAAAAATTGTTCTTTTCGGTTAAAAAATCACGTACACTCCCGTTCAACGCATATTGCCCACATTGAGCGAAATTGGTGGAAAAATAAAGTTTTATATCTGTAAAAAATTCTTATATTTGAAAAAATCCAACATAGTTGTTTTAGTTTTTTTTCTTTAAAAAAATGTATGATTTTTAAAACAACTGGTAGATTAAAAAAAAATTGATTCGTGTTTGTATTTTCTTTAAAATTAGCCAAAGATGAATTTTTTTACTCAGCTTTAAAATTATGACATTAAAAAAAAACACTGTTTTTTGACGTTGAATATTTTGGAATCTATGCATTATAGAAAAAAAAACACAAGAGAGAAAAATTTCTTGTCTTAAAATGTACAATAAGCGCATCGGAACAAAAAATAATAATGGAAAATTTTTTTATCTCATTTTTTATTATTTTCTTTATTATTTTTCTTATTAATTTTTTCTGACTTTTATGAATGACAAATATAGTTTATAGATGTATAAATATATTATTTTGCGTATAAAAGTTAGGAAATATTAATTTGAAATAAAAACAAAAATAGTAAACAATGAAAATAAAAATTTTATTCCAAATTTATTTTTTCTTTACACGCAAATATTCCTCATGTAAAAAAACATTTTTTCTCTTTGGATTTTGTCCTTTAAAATGACCTGATAAAAGTTTGATCTTGGGCTCATTTTATAGAAAATGCAAGTAGGCGTATATTTCATTTTGATTTTTTTTAATAAGAAGTTTCTTTAAAAATTACACACATTTTTCTGAAAGAAACAATTATTATTTTTTTATTTAAAAAAATCATTTTTAAATTTCATTGACAAAGAAAATTGCATATTAAAGGTATTGACTCAAACTTCGAAACCACGTTGGACTTTTTGAAATAAATGCATTCTTGACAGAGATATAAAACTTTTTATTTCGATGAATTTCGCTCAGGAGGGGTAATACTTGTTGACCGGGAGTGTATTTCATTTAAATATTTATCTTTTTAGTTGAAAATGTGTCCTTTAGTTTGAAAGTTACACTATTTTATGAAAAATTAATTTTTTTTATTTTGCCGATTTATCATTTTAATTGAAAATTCGTTTTTTTTTTAGTATGAGCTATTTGATAGAAAACTTGTTTTTCCTTTGGACAAAAAGGAATTTTTTACTGAAAATTTAACAATTTTTTTAAAAAAGTTTTTTCTTCTTCGGTTCGATTTTTTTACAGCTGAAAATGTAGCTATTACTTCAATAAAAATTCCATAATTTCAGATAAAAACTCATCTCTTTGCTTGAACATTCATTTTTTAGAAAAAATTTAATTATTCAATTTTTCACTGAAAAGTGATCCTTTTAGATAAAAATTGATTTTTTCGATAGAATTTTATCTTCTTGGTTAAAAATTCATCTCACTGGTCAAAAATTGAATTATTCTTTTCACAGATTCAAAATTTTAGTTGAAAATTCAGCTTTTTGTTTTAAAAGCCAACTATTCCAGTTTAACAATTGCAATTGTAGTTGGGAATTCATCACTTTGATACAAATGTAGCCATTTTTTTAAACTTAGTTTTTTTATCTGGAAAGTTAATTATTTTTAAGAAATTAATTTTTTTAACTGTAAACTCAATTTATTCCAATTAAATATTCCGTAGTTTTAGTTGAAGATTAATGTTTGGCTGAAAATTAATCTGAGTAACATGAAATTTAAATATTTATATTTTGGTTTATAATGTATCTTTTTCAGTGAAAAATAATTATTTTTTGTTAGAAATCCAATTATTTCAGTTGAAGATTTACTCTTTTACTTGTGAATTTATCTTTTTGGTGTAAAATTAAACTGTTAAAGTTCAAGATTTAATCTGATTCAAATGCTCAATTATTTACACGTATAAATTGCAAGCTACCAACACTTTTGAAGTGAAAAATTTTCAATTATATGCCGTTAATCAGCCAAATTAAAAATTTAATAAATTGTAGCGTTCAAAGATTCAGATTCAGTTCTCAAAATATAAATCCTACTTATTATTTTCAATTCTCTGAAGTCTAAATTGAAGAATCAATCAATGAATTTAAAAAAAAATTGAATTATATAATTCAAAGCAATTTTAAGCCAGAAACATTCAAAATTAAGCAATTAAAATTTTTTATAAACGGACCACTTCTTAAATTAAAAGTTAAATTATTTTAATCTTAAATGGTTCGAAATCTTTAGAATGTTTCCAAATTTTATGTTTGATAATTTTGTAATTTTTCCAAACCTTTTTGAATAATCACTGAGAATTGTCTTTTAAAAATAAAAATCATTATTAATTTTCATAGAAAATATTTTTTAATCTTCTGGAGCCATTTCAAGTTCTGAAAAATCTTTTAAATTTTTTGTACGAAATCTGCCAAAATCTATATTTTGTTTTAAATTATGCCGAGGCCTATTTACACCGAAATTTGGTTTCTAATAGCCGGATTTTGTCGGTACACGTAGACACTTTCTTTAAATTATAACAAATAATTTCGAATTTTTTATTGAATTTGAATTTTTTCAAAGCTTCTAGATATTTCTTCAACTTCCTTGAATTCATTTATCGAATAATATGTGTTCAATTGTTATTTATCCATCGAAGTTGAACAATTTGAATTACAAATTAAGTTCTTTTTCTTTTAATAGAACAATTAGAATCTGTCACTCAAAATTTAGTTTTTAATATTTTACTATAATTACTGATTTGAAATAAACACTCAGATATTTCTCAATATTAGGTTATTCTTATTTTTCTTCATTAAAAAAATTCAAATTCAATGCTTTAAAAATTGAATATTTCAGACTAAAATAATATGGGAATGCAAAAAAGCTTTAATTATGAATATATTATTTTAAGGTTATGTTTTTAAATTGAAATAGTTTATAAAGTTTCAATCAGGCGTTTACATTTGTTTAACTAATAAGACTTTCCAATTGAAATAGTTTACATAATTTTTAACTTTGGAAACTGGAAATTCTAAAATTCCGAAATGATTTCGAATCGTTTTGTAAAATTAATTATTCTTTACTTTTTAAATCTTAAAGAACAATTCAATTTTAAAAATCATTATTATTTTATATTCACAGTTGATCAGCTAAAATGTTTTTATCTAAAATCTTTGATTTCAAACGATTCTAATTTTTAATGGCTTAAGTCTTTAAAACTGTATTTTAAAATTCTTTAAAATACAATGTACATTTAACACTAAAAATCTAAAAATTTTAATTTATTAAAGTAAACCATTTTGGAAATGCGCATTTTAAACTGAATGATATCATAATAAACATTTGTATGCGAAAATTAAAATGCATCTTTAAAATCATAACTATTATTTCTAGTTAGGATTTTTTGTCACCAGGTGGCGCATCGCAGTTTAACCATTCCCAATATGGCGAAAGATTATCCAGACAAGGTTAAAAGTCGGAAATTATCTTCGATTCATGTAAAGTATATCTGGCAAGGTAAATTTTTGTTTTGGTGAATCTTTCACCTAGAATCGATGTAAACCTTATCCTTCGTTTTCTCTTTGATCATTAGATGCAATTTTCTCTTTAACCCGTGTAGAAATTATGTCCGGCTTCGGGCCGGATTCCGGCAGGGTTGCCCTCCTTGTATTCGGAATCTGGACAGGCTGCCTGGTCGGATTCTGGTTGGTTTCGCCACGCTGCGCTGGTTGGATCCCGACCATGTGCACCCAGTCGGCTCCTGGCCGGGTTACCCGATCGGATCCCGGATACAAATAAGGAAACCCGGTCGAAATCCAACTGGTTTTTGACTGGGCTCCTCGGTTCGCATTTTACTGGAGCTTTTTTATCACAGCGAACATATTCTACTAACTGATAGAGATAAGAATCTTTGTCAGCACTTATTTCCACCTGTAAAAAGATGTTGGAAATTGCATTGTAAGAAATTAAAGTTGAATTGAATAAAAAATTTACCTTAAGCGTAAATTAGTTTGCATAGGTTTTTTTACAAGAGATAAAATAAATCTTAGGGGTTTCACGTGACATCCTAACCTATGAAACCGGTTTAGAAAATTGATTCAACATTAACGTTGAAGAATATTAATAATCCTTACGTATTAACCAAATAATTCACTTACCTTTAAAAATATCCGCTTGCTCCAGAAGATTGGATACGATTTTGTGAAATTTAACAAATTTCCTAATGGTTAACCTGGCATCCACAGACGTTTTACTCCGTTTTTAGCATTAAAGAATCCGGAAGTCGCCGAATCGTTATTACGTGTAAGCATGATAACGTAATTCAAAACCTCGTTCGGAAAAAGTTATTTCTCTTCTTTTTCACGTTTTTTTATTCAAGATAATATATAAATACATTAAAAATAAGCAAAAATCGAGTCACAAAAAAAAATAAGTATAATTTCACTGGGAAACTATGTTTGAAAATAAAAAAGAAGTTGGTCAACGATTTCGCAATCACGGCAAGTCTGGGAACCGCAGAACCAAAAGTGGGAAACCATATAATTAAAATTAGTTTAATTTTTCTTTCATAATTGATAAAAAAAAACACCTAAAATATAAAAAATTGGTCTTTCGCCTGTCAGATATTTACAAACGACCCACTAACGGCAGTCGTTTGTAGATATTTCATAAGATGTTTTTAAGGTTATGATACTTCTATTATGCACCATTTTGGACCCGCCTGGGTCCCGGTGGGAACTCGGTCAGATCCCGCCCGGGAAAATAACAAAATATTATCCCGGTTTGACCTGGTCAGATTCTGGCCAGAAACCTTCTTCTGGTCGGGTCAAACCGGGCTATTTCTACACGGGAAGCCTATCAAAACATTACATTTTTATCTGCAGAAACAAAAATAATAAATTCGTTCAAATTCCACAACGTATTTAAAAAATAATCTTGTTCCAGAATCAAATCGCTTGAAGACAAATTGAGGGGAAACAGAAGTAGCTGTCAGGTCTGTCCGATTTGGTAATTTGTAAGTCGAAATCGTTACGGCTTCACTTCCTTTTTGGTAGGCAGCTGTGATTCCTCCTTTTTGCTAGTGAAGAGATCTTTTAAAAGTAGAATTAAAATACAATAGACTGACATAGTGTGAGCCTTGTCGGCTCGTAAATAACTTTAATCGGGATCGCTAATTACAGATTAGGTTGCGCTACGTGTGTAAGCTTCTACGACGATGTTCCCATTCTTATGGTTGGACGAACGTGTGTATAAACCTTTAGCCTGATGAGAGTATGTTCGAATTGAAAGACGTTTATACCAGAGTGTTTACAAGTATATGTATTGTCGGACCTGGCTATGCTCATCCGGCGATGCGCGCTTTAGATACGAAAATTAATTACAATAAATTTAACGGTAACGAGAGCGCGAAGAGAAGGTTTTAGGGAAGAGAGCTTATCGATTCTACTCACTTATGCATCTTATGTTAGTATATCGCCTTTCTCGGCTCAAATAACCCTTGCTGTCTGTCTCAATTTTATATTCTGATTTTCAGACAGCAGGTGCACAAGTATAGTAATTTGCATAAATAAATATATTAGTTTCGCGTGCTTCAATTATTCACTTGTCCAACAAAAGCTGATTGAACATTAACGGTCAAATCAGCCACTTTGTTTTGACTAATAATTTGTTTCACAAGGGGTTAAAAATATTTGCGCTTTATTTAAATAAATTTAATATTCGATTGCTTTAATAAAACTTAATGAAAAAAATTGCCTAAAAATTTAAGCAGTAGGAATTGAGCACGGGAAATTCTAAAACCGTTTTTCTCAAGAATTAGTGAAAAGCGCATCATATTTCTTTAGCATATTATAAATTTTTTAATGATCTAATACTGGGAAGAGTGTGACTCAAAACAAAATAAAATTAATGATATGTAGATTAAAAGTAGTAGGTGTGATAGGTGATACCTAGATCGTTTTTGATACAATTTTATTGAGAATTGTTCAAATTATAAAAACTATTTTTATTAACAAATCTTTTCTGTCACTAAAGGTTTAAAGGTGCTTTCCACCCTTAAATTTTTAATTCAGATATAGTATTTAACGAACTTCATAAATAAATCAAAAACAAAGATCAAT
>NC_046665.1:91690276-91693663 GCF_010883055.1 Belonocnema kinseyi
TGAGACCAGTGAATAATTAATTATAATGATCATTAATTATAAATCTTTCAAATGTCCTTGAGGTAATTTGAAGATGCTTAAAGGAACAAAAGTAAATTAACACACAAAAATTTATATATTCACATTTCGAAAATATACATTATCATGAGGTTTTAAATATGGTTTTTAAAAAGATAAAAAAAAGTCGACAATTGTTTACTGTGATGAATAAATAAAACATTTAAAAAATATATAATTTGAAAAAATAGCGGTAATTGGTAATTTATTGAGCTGAAAAATTGTTTGCAATTGGAAATTTTACAATTGTAAATCTATAACATTCTATAAATTTCAATTTTTAATTAATAAAATTAAAGAATATTTTATTGTCAATATTCAAAATTTCACTCTAAAATAAATTGAAAATTTTCAGTCTTAAATTTTTAATTCTAGAATTTGAAAGTGGTAACTTTTAAAAATTGTAAAACTTTGAATTCTAAACCTTTAAAATTGAAGAGTTTTCATTTGTGAATCTTCAAACTTGAAGTATAAAAAAAGTTAATTATATAATTTTAAGCTCAACATATTCTGAATAAATCTTTAAATTAAATTAGTTTTCTGAACATGCCTAATTAATGAATCTGCCATTTTTAATCTTGAAAATGGAAGAATTTTAAATTGAAAATTGCCTCATGGAAAGAATAACCTTCAAAATTCAAATATTCCCTAAAAACACAATCAAACTGACATAACATTAAAATATAAATCTTGAGAACTGAATAGTTTTCATTTTTATAGTTTCAAAAGTTGAGAATTTCCAATAATTGTAGTTTTTAACATTGCATAGCTTTGAATTGCAAATGCATAAAATTTAATGTGTTTTAATTTTGAAAATTTACAATAAAAATGTTGCAAACTTTAATTTTGACAGTTGAAAGTCTGCAATTGTGATTGTTTACATTTAAAATCAACTAAATTTGAAAGCTTTAGATTTGAAAATTTATCATTTCTGATCTTCATAATTATCTAAATATAAGGATTCTTATTTATACATGTTTAAAATTAAAGAGTTTGCAACTGTCAATTTTCCAACTTGAAATATTAAAAAAATATATTCGAAAATACGTCATAATAAATTTTACATAATCTAAATAAAGCATTTAAAATTACATTATTTCAACAATTAACATTCCAAATTGATCAATCTTAAAATGTAAAATTTTCAAATTAAAGAATTTTTAATTATTAATCCTTCAAACTAAACTGTTTGAAAAGTGTGAGATTACGTACCTTCAGAGTGTGAATGTTTTTAATTGCGTGGTTTTTAATTCTAAACTTTTAAAATAAAAAAATTATCAATAATTGTAACTCTTGAAAGTTGCAGAACATTAAATTTTTTAAATTTTCAATCGCACATTATTCAAGTTCTAATTTTATCAATTAAAAATTAGGCCAGTTTTAAGTTTTTGAATAAAAAAGTTTGTCATTCTTATAATTTATATTGAAAATTGCTTCAATTCGGAAGATTTATAATTGAAAACTCTTGAATGTTGATCTTTAAAATTAGCCAAATAAAGGATTTTTATTTGCTCATCTTATTTTTTTTCATGAAAACACAACAAAAACTTCTTTTTGGCAAATGAAATTTTTTTAAACCACAAAAACTTTTCTTTAACTGAAATTCGAGCAAAATCAAAATTAAATAAATTTAAAATTGTATAAAAGCCAATATAATTATTTTGATTTTGTCCTTATTTAGAATAGCCTCAATTTATATTCCAAATTGACAATAGGCAGTCAGAATAAGAAAGATATTTTAAATAAAATAGGATACTTCTCCAATTATTAGATTTTTTTAAAGAGAAAATGCAGCATTTGCATAAAAAAATTTTGTATGTATTATTGAAAGTGCTATTTACTATAATAACCATCAGATTTCGTTATTCATTTTTCTAGATTTTTGGATAAGTCAAACATGAAGTAAAATAACCTAAATGATTTGAAGAATGATTGCTATCATATCAAACGGTGATGAGATTTAATAAAACAAGATTATAAAATTTTCTCAAATTTTTTATCACATTATTTACCTTTATATCTATAACGACAATCTATAAGATTGAAAGTCTTAACCAAATGTTTTAGATATTTTTGTTTCCTGTTTAATCTTTCCTTAGATCTTAAAAAATTGAATAATTTCAAGGCTTATAGGAAATTTAATATTCGTATTAAAGCAATTGTGTTTATGAATATTTTCCCGCGTACTGATAATAAAATTAAATGAATAATATAATTATACTGAATTAATTTAACATTATACTATAATTGTGGATAAAGATATGTTTTATACCGCGTCGATTTGTTAAAAATATTACGGAAGAGCAATTTACGCTCCCCTTTCCCTTGTAACAAATCGTAAAATTTCCCCAAACACCCACTTTTAAATGCTGTTACGTACTTTATTGATTGCCCTCTCTCAAATCTAAATAGAAGATTTTCGAAGGTTTCTAATTTGATAGAAAACACAATCAAAATTGTGAAACTGAATACAAATCATAGTTTTTCTTTTTTTCTTGATAGCGTTTCAGTTACGCTACTGCATTTTTCACTCTTTCAAACTCAACGCGATCGTTAACCGTGCAAACGTAACGTAACGGTGGCAGTTTTATTCGTGTATCGGTTTGACGCATCTTCCAAGAGCAGGTTGCGACGTATGTAATTATTCAATGGGGTTATACCTACCTGTACGCGCACACCGATTGATATCGCTGATTATAGAGTGCAATTATCATTAGCATACTTAATGGTATTAAGTGCAGTGCGTCGGCAACGATTCTCCACTCTATCTTTGATGCAACTTTATTTATGTTGTAACTCATGGTGCAAGACGCCAAGATAGGGATACTATCATTTTCACTTAAAGCAATGCTTAGGGATTATTTGCCATATGATTATGGTCGCGAACTTTTTCTGGGTTTAGCAAAACATATGTTTGCTTCAACCAGGCGTACTTCTATTTCGAAGCATATAGATTGATGGTACACAAATACTAGTATGGTTGAGACTTGAGGTAGTATCCTTGATTTGGCAATTTGATTTTCTGAAAAATATCTTTGCCAAGTATGGTTGGATCATCTCAACTTTTGGTTAAACGAAAGTTTTATTAGCATGTTTGTTAATAAACAAATTATAGATAAATATTAAATTATTAAAAGCGTTGTTCGGTTATCATTGGAGGCTAATTTATTTGTGATATGCTAGAGGAATGTAAATTTGTCCTAGAAGCATATAAACTTTGACTGATAACGAATCATTTGGTGCTACACATGGTTCTACATTGTTTTATGACACTCATTTCAGTAAAGTTGGATCTTGCAAACTCTGATATGAGCGATTCAGCAACACATG
>NC_046665.1:91693763-91719785 GCF_010883055.1 Belonocnema kinseyi
CTTTTTTAATACATTAAAGATAAATATTATTGTTATAGGTATAACACGTAATCATAACGGTATACATAGAATAGTCAATCCGCATGGTTATAAGTTTAGAACTGAAAAAGTTTGACTTTTGATCTTCAGAATGATCTATGTTCAAGAATTTTTATTTATACATCTGTAAAATTGAGGAGTTTTTAAATAATATCTTCAAAATCTAAATATTTCAAGAAAACTTTCTGAAATATACAAATTAAGAACCGATAAATCTTTAATTGAAAATCTTCAATATAGGCCTATTTTAAAAAGAGAATTTTAATGTATATATTAAATATATATTAAAATATATTTAAACTAGCAATGAAATATGTTGACATATTTACTTCATCTAAACATGCTTTCTTTAAAAATTTCACTGCATATACTTTCATCATTAACGATTCATTTGATGCTACACATTGTTCTGCATTACATTATGGCAGTCATTATTGTTCTACCCATAATAGTAATCATAATCGTATGCCTAAAGTCGTCTATCCACAATGCTTATGGCTGAGTAAACAATACAATATGGTTGGAACAACCAGTATTATGCTTGTACCGTCCAATTATTTCTTTCAGTGTATATTCACTTTTGTTTCTTTATAAAAAACATAATACTATTAACGAATAATTTACAATACACGCTCAAAGTTTGAGTCAGATAGCATTAAGATAAAAGAATTTAGATTAAGTGTTCAGTGTAAAAATTAGAGTTTGCTTTAAATTGAGAATTATGTTCAACGCATCCTTATTTGAAGCTAATGTTCGCATTGTTTGAATTTTCAAATTTCAGTTTGATTATTTAAATAATTGCATGCGCCTGGACATGATAGAATATTTAATACTTGATCAAATCATACCTCCGCAACTTTCAGACAATTCAAAAGCTTTATTAAATTAATTTCCGGATAAAAGTACTTATGGTTACGTTCCCAAAACAGTATATTCTAATGATTAAATCTTAAATAGCATTTCAAATTTGAAGGAAAAAAAACTGTTTCTGTCCGAATTATTAATTTTCTAGAAAATATTCTCAAGAATTGATTTTTCACTTAAAATTGATTAAATAATTAAGAACGTTTTCTTCAAGAAACCTTAAAATAAACATGAGCTCTCACACTAGGTTTTCTCAATATGTCTTCCATGCATCAATTAGTTTTTTTTCTACAAATTTAAAATTGTAACGAATGTCTTATGATAAAACTAGACTGGCCTCGAAACGTTTTATCCGGAAATAAATTTAATAAAACTTTTCAATGGTCTAATGGTCGTCAAAGTATGATTCCATTTTCCAAATTCGTTGATTTCTCCCGCACGTAAAACAAAATAAGACAACATTCTATCTCTTGTAGTCTTTCTACATAATTCTTGATCCTTAAACAATTTATGAATTTGGTTCTAACATTAAAGTAAGTTTATTGAGTAAAAAAGCAGATAAAACCATAATTATTTGATAAAATGTTGTAAAATCATAATTTTTTTATAATGTCTTTCTGATATTCAGTGACACTAAAAGGATTAGAGTGTGTGATTTTTAAGCTTCATACCATTTGATCTAACTTGGGATGACAGAAGAGCGCTAAATTTTGATACACCTTAGTCCTAAATATAATACTCCTCGCAAGAGATTTTCCAAAAGAATTAAAATTTCTGAACTTCTCAATAACCACAAATATACACTATTTTCTAATTATTATTTGCAAAAGCTAAAATTTTAAAAGTTTACATTTATTCAAATGTATAAACCTTTTCTATTCTTTAGTGCTATATTGAGAAATTTAACATATCTTTCATAGATTAAAATATGTTACATAACTTACCATAAATGATTTATTTTTTAAATAAACCATTAAATAATAAATCCATTAATCCTTAAAAGTTTAAAGAAAACAGCTTCTGGACGATTTTTTAAAAGTAACCCTTGACCTTGTGAAGGTGACTCTTACAAATTAAAAATTATCTTTTTGCGGACGAACAATTTTTCGCTCTTGCCGAATCCGCTGTCAAAAATAGAGGCTTCTATTTTAAGAACTAAATTTCACTTTCAAATGACCTTGAAAATTGACCCGAAGATCACAGTTAATTGTAAAGCCAGATGGCCCCCCTTTTCCTGAACAGCATTTTTTCAAATAATTTTTTCGTATTTGGCTAAACAACAAAGATATTTATTAGCGTCAGTTAAACTGCCCACCCAGTTTATGATACTTATATAATTTTTTAATAAAAATGTATCATTATTGTGTAGGAATAATTTGTTTTAGTGAAAAAAAAATCTTTTACAAGAAAGTAAATTAAATGTATTCCAGTTCAATCATCTCATATCTCTATTGCAATTCAATTTAGTGTTTTCAATAATATTTTTTTTTAATCCATACTGTGACTGATATCACCAAAAATTCAGACTTTTTATTAAAATTTTTATTTAAATTTTATGCCGCTATAAACGTCTCAATAATTAACCTTCAGACTAATAGTTTACTCGAATTCTTTTGAATTCCTTATTGATTAAGCAGTTTAGACTGATCACTGATATTAATATTAATTATACTTCAAATTCTTGAAAAAAATAACAAATGTAAAGCTTTGGTTTTTAAATATTTATAACTCTATTTAAATAATTTTAATTGAAAAGAAAAACCTTTTATAAATATTATTTTCATAAGTATATAATTAATAAGAATTGTAGACGTTTACAAGGCAAAAATAATAAGTCACCCTAATTGATTCAGAGTATTATTAAAGAAAATTTTGAAAAAGTTTTTTTTTCATTGAAATTCAAAAAGAAAATTTAGAAAACATATTTATAAACTACATTTTTAAATGGTAACAACTTGGCGTGATTGAATTTTTAATGGACTCAATAATTTATAAAGAAAGTTCTGGAAAGGTTTATAACGTAAGGAGAGGAATGTTAAAAAGATTTAATCTTAGGCAGTTATTACGATTTTTAAATTTTTTTCCATAAATAATTTTTTTATGAAATTTGACATTTTAAGCAATTTAAAAAAATTAAATTGAAAAACTCACAAATCGCTGATGTTAAAATTATTAAATTATTACAAGTTTAAGGTCCTGACATTTAATTATTAATAGTCAGGGAAATTTGTAGAAACTGCATCTTCCTTAGATATAAATGCAACTGTTTGGTTAAAAATTGAACAATGTTGTTAAAACGTTATCCTTTTCCATCGAAAATTTAACTCTTTAGTTAAAAATTTAAACATTTTGTAGAAAATTAAATTGTTTTTTTTTAAATTTTATCTTTTCTATTTTAAAATGTATCTGTTTTTAGTAGATATTATATCTTTCTTGGTTAGAAATACAACTGTTTGTTTGAAGATCAAATTTTTTTTAAATCATCCCTCTTGGTTGAAAATCCTTTTTTTTTAGGTTAAACATTTTCGTAACAAATTTGCGTCTTGTTGGAAACTCATATTTTAATGTTAAAAGTCTGACTAAAATCTTTTTCGTTTAAAAATTTAAATGCATTTTGTGAAAATTTGTCTTTAATTAAAAACTTTATCTGTTTTAGTAGCAAATTAATCTCTTTGCTTCATTGCTTAACTTTTTGGTTGAAAACTTATATTTTGCATTAAAAATTGATCTGCCTGGGTAAAAAATAAACAATTTTGTTAATATTTTTTAAATAGAGAGTTATTTCTTGGGTAAAAATTCAACTATTTTCTTGAAAATTATTTTTTTATCGTTGAAAATTGAATTTTTGTACAGTAATTTTCTCTTTTGGCTTGAAGATTCAACAATTTAGGTCAATTCTTTTTTGCTTCCAGAACTGAAAAATCTTTATTTATTAAAAATTGGTTTTTCTGGTAGTAAAATTAATTATTTTAAATGAACCTTCATCTTTTTTGGTTGAAATATCAATTATCACCCTTTTTTGTTGAGAATTCATCTTTTTAGCTTGAGAATTAAATTACGTTTTCAACATTTATTTATTTTGTTTAAAGTTCAAATATTTTGTTCAAAACTCATCTTTTATGCTAGAAGGATAACTTTTATTTTATTTAAAATAAATGAGTGAATTTGAAAATTTGTATTTTATATTTGAAATATTGTTGTTAAAAAAAATCTGAGAATTTTTAAAATGAAGTCTAAAGTCCTCCAAAGCTTATTTTAAATCCAACAAATGTCCATTAGTCTCAAGTCCCATATTTCATTATTTCTGGAAACTATTCATCGCATAGTATGATCAGGGGGGGGGGGGGCAGAAATATTTTGTTGACGATTCGTAACAGGGAGCAGGAGGGTTTTGGAGAGGACCTACAATCCGTAACGTAATTTAATTAATGTCCCTTAGTTAAATTTTTGCAACATGAATATATTTGATGGGATGATAAATAAATTGGAATAAAAATTGTGAAGATGATAAAATTTTTCAGGATTATGATATAACAGCCAGAACAGAGGAGTTTAAAGTCCAGGGAATAAAGGGGATGAAAATCCGGACGAGAATTTTGATGCAGTCAATGGAAAAGCGACGTTAGATCAACCCTTTGCAGGGGGAGGCACCCCTGGGCTTATCGGTGGAACCGGCACAAGGCAAACAACGTGAAAAAGCCAAAGACCATCGAGCTGCCTAGTGCCTATCCTTTATCAATCTCTCGCTATTGCCGTTCCCCACCCTTTCCAGCGCAAAACTCCCTTACTTTTCCCTGCCACTGTGAAAGCCGAGGCTTCCTAAGGAAGGGGATGAATATTCATGCTCGTGCCACTGTCGCGCGTTCACTATCGGACGTCAGTGGCAATCAACTGACACCCGTAAAAAAGTGAGAAAAAAATCCAAGTCGCGTCGCCACCCCTCATTAGCGGCAGGTACTTCGAGGGAAGAAAAAACGAGACTTTATACGCTCCTTTAAACCAGATCATCAATCCCCTCTTCAAAATTGTTAAAAATCGTCTAGAAAAGCTCGCCAGACATTTGCCTCTTGGAAATCAATTTCATTATGTTGTTCGTTTTTCCTTGGAGAAGTAGAGAAAACCTATAGCCGGCCTTACCCCGTACTGTAAACGACTATACCCTGTTCTCTAACCGACTTCACTCAGTACTCTAGCCGACTTTACCCAGAAAATTAGCCCACCTCATCCCGTACATTAGCCCACATTATCTCGTCAATTAGCCTACCTCATTGAGTATTCGAGCCCACCTTATGACGTACATTAAATTAACTTTACCTTGTTGCATGGCCGACCTTAACCCGTACTATAACCGACTTTACCCCGTACTCTACCTGACTTTACCTTGTAACGTAATGGAATTTATCCTATAAATTAGCCCACCTCATCCTGTAAATTAGCCCAGGTCATGTTGTGCATCAGCGCACTTTATTTTTATATCAGCCCAAATCATCCCATACACTAGTCCACGTAGTTTTGTCAATTAGCCTGCCTCATGCCGTATATTAAATTAACTCTACGCAGTAGCATAGGTGGCCTTACCCCGTACTATAATCGACTTGACACCGTATTATAACCTACTTTACCCTGTACTCTACCCCACTTCACCTAGTATCTTAGTTGAATTTTACCTATAAATGAACCTCTCGTTGCATAACCGACCTTGCCCTGTACTATAAGCGATTTTACCCCGTACTCTACTCGACTTAACCTCGATCCGTACCGGACTTTACCCCATGCCGCACATTAGTCTACGTCAGCCGAAACATAAGCCTACGCCAAACCGCACATTAGCCCACCTCATCCCGTACATTAGCCCACCTCATCCCTTACATTAGCCCACCTCATCTTGTTCATTAGCCCACCTTATCCTATACAGTAACCCACCTCATCTTGTCAGCCAGCCCACCTTATTTTGTACATTAAATTAACTTTAACCCGCAGCATAGCTGGCCTTACCCGCAACTATAACAGACTGTACACCGCACTTTATCCGACTTCACTTCGTACCGTAACCAACTTTACCTCAATAATTAGCCCACCTCTTCCAGTAAATTATCTCACCTAATATCGTACAAATGCTAATCTCGTCCCTTACATTAGCCCACCTTATTCTGCACATTAGCCCACCTAATCCCGCAGATTAGCCTACCTCATTTCGTCAACTGGCCCACCTCATCCCGTGCATTAAACTAACTTTACCCCGTAGTATAGCCGACCTGACTCTGTACCCAATCCCATACATTATCCAACCTGCCGTACAATAAACCGGGTTTACCCTTCTAATCTGTCTTCTTATGGCCAGCCGCGAGAAAAAAAAATTCAAGAAAATTTGGGCCAAATGAAAAAAATGAACAAATCGTTAGATTTTTTCTATAAAGGGATCATTTTTTCACCAAAAATTGGATAGCTTAATTTTGAGTTAAAAAGATAATTTTTCACTGAAAAACGAGTGTTTAACAAAAAAGCTAGCTTTTCACTGATGTTGTGATTTTTCTACTAAAATTAAGAATCTTAGGCCCCAAAATGACTTTTAAATAAAATTGTTAAAACGTGTAAGTAAATTAATTTTTAACGAAAAGATATTAATTTTCAACAAAAAATGTTTTAGCAGATATTTTCACCAGAATTTTTTTATGTTTTATCCAAAAGTATTTAATTTAACCGAAAAAGATGAACTTTTAACAAAGTAGTTGAATTTTGAATCAACAACAATAATTATACATGAATTTGTGTCATTCTTAACAAAAGAGTAACCAAAGAGCTAAATTCGTATAAATAATGATAAAACATCAATTGAAATACTTCAATTTGCAGTTGTGAAATAAACTTTCTATAAAAAAAAACAATTCTTTTTCAACAAAACTTTTACATTTTAAAGCAGAAAGATGAAGTTCCATCTAAAATTATGAATATTAAACAAAAAATGATATATCCCAATTTTTTGAATAATAATTAAACCTAAAAATATATGAATTTTAAAGCAAGACAGTTTAATTCAACCGAATAAGATACATTATCAACGAAGCAGTTGCTTTTCATCTAAAAAGGATAATTTTCAATAATATTTTTCAGTTCGGACAAGTTAGAATAATTTCCAATCAAAGAGTTAAATTTTTTACCTCAAAGAATACATTTTCAATTAAAAATATAATATCTGCATTTTTTGATTATGAAAAAAAAATTTTATCAAGGAAAGCAAAATTGTATAAAAGTAGTTTAATTTTGTAGCCAAAAAATAAACATGTTACCAAGTGTTACATTTTCTACAAAACAGATTAATTTGTATTTACTCAAATGTATTTTTAACAAAAATCATGAATTCTCAACTGAGAAGAGTAATTTTCTACTTCAAAATACGAGCTTTCAAACAAAAATACGAGCATTTTTTAACAAGCAATTAACTTTTTATTTATGAGTGACAAATTTTCGGCTTAATAGTGAACTTTTTAATTTAAAAATGGTGATTTTCAACAACGGAAAATGAATAATAACGTTTTGAATTTTAAAAATAATGTTTTACGTACAAAAAAACAGTTTTATTGAAATAGATTTTCAAATAGATTTTATAATAAAATTATGAATTTTCCACTGAAATATTTAAACTATCAGTTAGGTGGTAAACTGTCTACCAAAACATGATGATTTTTCAACATAGCAGTTAAACTTTTGTTCAACTAATTCACTTTCCAGCAAGAAAATTAGTTTTTTGGTAAAAAAGACAAGTTTTTGTCGAAATATATTCATTTTTAAATGAAAAAGATAAATTACAAAAAATGGAAGTTAAATTTTCATTTAAAAAATGTATTATCAAAAAAAAAACTTTTAAACAGCAAGATAAATTTTCTAAGCCAAAATATTGATGTCCTATCAAACAAGACGATTATTTGATCAAATACAATAATTTTTGACCTAGTAGTTGAATTTTCAAGCAAGTAAATGATTTTTTTACCTAAATAGTTTAATTTTTAATTCAAAAATAGGCATTATCATCTAAGAAGATTAATTTTGTACACGAAAAGGAGAATTTAAAAAAATGAGTTTTCAACAAAGAAGTTTACTTTACAACTAAACATAATTTTTTAAACAAATAGTTATATTTTTTAAATTGAAAACACAAATTTTCATCTAAAAGCGGAAATTATTAACCAAAATGATTAATTTTCTATCGGAAAAGACTAATTTTACAAAAATATATCATTTTAATGTAATATTTTAATTTTTAACTAAAAAACATAACCTTTTGAACAAATAATTAAATTTTATATTACAAAAAAATATTTTTTAAGATGGCTCTTGAATTTTTAACTAACAGAATAAATTATTAATCAAAAAGATTAATCGTTTACCCAAAAAGACGAGTTTTCTTAAAAACAGAAATGATCAACTGAGAAGATTAATTTTTTACTGAAAAAGGCCAATTTTCATAAATATACATGATTTTTCAAGAAGGTAGTTGAATTTTTAATTTAAAAAAAGTAATTCTTTATACGAAGTCGTTGAATTTTCAGTTCAAAAATTAATTTTCAAGTATTTGGATATTCTTCATCAATTTATCATAAGATATCTATGTTTTATAATTAATTTTGAGTATCATGTTTTAATTAAGTATTGTTTGTCAACATTTCTGAGGTATGAAAATATATTTTTTGTCAATTCTAAACAATGTTGCAACTAGAAAAAATTTTATTTAAAAAAAATAAGCCTTAAAATTAAATGAAAACCCTAACATTGTTTCTGGATGTTGTTTCGTGTTTTCGAAATTGTCAATGAATTTGTTTGTAATTTTGCAATACTTAGTGAGTTTATTCAGAGAATAACAATAAAACATTTTAACGTTTTAAATTTTGCAAAAATATAGTATTTTCAAATCAATCTCAGGGTTTCTTTATAGTCATAATTTTATTATTATTTCTTCAATCGGTTCTCTTTATAAAAACTTTGGTTGCTTAATCCCATCAAAATAGTAACTTGAAAAATAGTACTTGCGTTATCTTTTCAATTTTTTATCAGTCGAATATATTTTTCATTAATATATAAGGTGCTTGAAAGTATAATAACATAATTTATTAAAAATAATGTAAAATTCCTTTTTTATTGAACCCTTTGAGGGTAGGCGAGAACCACTCTTTGTAAAAGAGCAGCTGATAAAATGTATAATGGCTGGTAGCCTCGATTCCCTTTAGCAGTGGCGCGTTAAAACCACCGATAGGACGATAAAGCATGCTAATAAGGGGCAATAATAACGATTATTTCAAGGACCTTAATATCAGAGCCGCGTGTAATATTCGCAAGAACCATTTTTTATCCGAGCGATAACGAACAAAATAATTTTAATCGAACGGCTCATGTCTTTGCATAACATGCACTTTTAGAAATGTTCGGGAAATTTCGACACTTTTAAGGTACTAAAGTAATTTAAATTTATTAAATTTGGTTGCTGAAAACGAAATGTAGTAACTTTTATAGAAACTTTACAAAAGTTTCATTCAACTTCAGGAGCGTTTTCTGAAAATTACAAATAGTTTCCTAAAATTTCTAAATTATAACGAAAATATATGTTATCTTAAGGCCATGTGACGAGTGGGCCACGTGACCAGATTCCTACCTTACCGCCACCTTTCTTATTTTCCTACTTATTTTCACATCAAGTGGAAAATTTGAAATAATAAACAAGAAGCACTAAGAAAGGTGAGTCTGGTCCTAAACTTTAATAATTATAAAAAAAGCAAACAAAATTTTTTACAACAAAAAACTTTTTTATGATAATAATACAAATTTAGGACCAAACCCACTATTCTTAGTGCTTCTAGTTTAGTATCCCAAATTTTCAACTCGGTGTGGCTTTTTGTGTGAATATAAGTTGGGAAATAAAAAAAGTGGCGGTAAAGAAGGAATCTGGTCACGTGACGCATTCATGACATGGCCTTAATGGAAAGAAGTGCGCAGTTGACTGCGCAAAAGGGTGGTCCACAAATGCATTGCACATTTTTTTAAAAATTTTTATAAGTGTAACCCTGAAATTTATTTGAATGCTCACAAAAATAAATGTTTTTTCTCAAAGAAAAAAAATTATATTTATAGGTGCTGCAAACCCCATGAAGGTCAAAACTTACTTCCCATAAGAAAAAAAGACGTTTTCGTTAATCATATTCAGAATCCTCAATATTATTTCAATCAATAAATCTGTTTTATAGGGTTCCAAATAAAACCCATAAGTTAAAAAATGGGTCTTGCGAGTTTTTGGCGCTAATTATGATTTTTTTTTGCGGTTTTTTTTTCTTACAAATTGTTCCTGGCACATGAAAGACCATTTCATACTCATAATTATATTTTCACATACATTTTTTAAACAATTTATTCTTAATTTTAGCAATTTTCTCATAGAATGGAGTTAGAAAGGCGTAGTTATTTAAAAAATGTTCCAGTTGTTGTCCAACTTTCAATTAGAGAAAGAAAATAGTTAAATAATAATAACAATTATAATTGTTTGCACAATTTATTATTATTGTTAATGACGTTATCTCAAAGTAAGGCTGAAAAATTTCAGTTAAAAAAAACGTTACTTTTTTTGAAGTTTTTAGTAAAAATGAGTTAAATAATAATTCCGAGTCAAGAAAATCAATTTTTTAAACAACTTATTATTATTAATGACAATATTTTATTTGAATAATACTAGAAATATAAGGTTTTCTCTGAAATTACTGGATATTTGATCAATTTTTAATTATATTTAAGTAATTAATAATTCAAGTTAACAAACCTGATTGTTTAAGCAATTTATTATAATTATTAATAACGTTCTCTTTTCTTAATGGTAGAATGTTAAGGGTTTTCCTGAAATTTTCAACTGTCAGTCTATTTTTCATTAGGCGTGAATAAATAATTAATTGTATTGAGAAAAAATAATTGTTAAAAAAAATTATTATTGCTTATGACTATCTTCATCTATAGCAATGGCTGATAGTTTCGGTTTTTTCGGCAATTATTATCTTCCTGTCCTTCTTCACTTAGTGAGGTAATAATTAATGAAAGTTAACAAAAAAGTTGTTTGAACAATTTAATATTGTTTATGAATATCTTTTCTTAGATGAGTGCTAGAAATTTGTTGAAGATTTGAGAAAAACGCCCACTTTCTAGCACTTATCTGAGAAAATATAGTTAAAAACAATATTAAATTGTTTCAACAACTTTTTTTAAAAATTTTATTATATATTACCTTACTAAGTGAAAAAAGGACAGAAAGGTAAAAATTGCCGAAAACCCGATACTATCAGGTATTGGTATAGATGAAGATAGTCATAAGCAATAATAATTTGTTTAAACAATTATTTTTGCTCAATTTAAATAATTATTAAGTCACGCCTAAGGAAAAATTGAACAACAGTTGAAAGTGTTAAAAAAACGGCAACAATCTACGAACTAAGCAAAGAGAATATTATTAACAATTGTAATAAATTGCTAAAACAATTATTTTTGTTAACTTGAATTCATTATTACCTCATTTTGTTTGGAAAATGGACAAAAAACCAGAAATGTCAGAAAAAACGCATCTTTCTAGCATACTTCAAATACAATATTATTATTAATAATAATAAGTTGTTTAAGCATTTAATTTTCCTTACTTTAATTAATTGCATAACCTATCTCAATTGAAAATTTCGCTGAAACTGATTTTTTTTTAAACGGAAATTTCGTAGCAAATTTCTAAGAGAATATTATTAACGTCAAACTAAAATCTTTTTTGGTTGAAAATTCAATGTGATTTCGAAATTTTGTCTTCTTATTTTATAAATTCATCTATTTCACTAAAAATTGCATCTTTATTCGATAAAAATGCAACGGTTCCATTTAAAACTCAAGAATTTAATTAAAAAGTCTTTTTTCGTTGTTGTTAAAAATTCACCTGTTGTGTTAAAAATCTATATTTTTTAGTAGAAAATTAAACTATTCTCATAGATATTCTCGTAGAAATAGCATTATTCTTGGCAATCATTTTTTGATAGGTCGAGTATTTTTCGCTTTAATCGTAAACAATAACATTGAAAATGTCGAAGATAAAAAAATAGAACAATCAAAAATTGTTCACTCAAAAAAAAAATACAAATTTGCTGTTAATTATTTTTTGATAGGACTCTTAGTTTTTGTTTTAATCGTAAGCAATAACATTAATAATCTAAAAAAAATTGAATTTTTGAAAAATCCACACGAAACATGGCAAAAATAAATAGACAAAATTTTTTTTTTTAATATCTACAATTTTCTTCTGAGCTATTTTTTTAAAGAAGGATTAATTTTTGTTTTAATCGCACGGAAGCATTTTTTCATAATAAAATTTTTTGGCGTAGCTGCGACAGAAATAAGTGCTGAACAAGAACCACATATTGAAGTAATTCTAAAAATAAAAATTGTTACATATTTAAAAATATAATTATGTAGAACATGATATAAAAAGTTGCGCGTTTCGCACACATTTTAATCTAGCATTAAGCACGAGATATCTTATGAGAATGTGTTTATATAAGCCAAATGAGCTTTAACAAAAGAGAATTAACAATAAACAAATTTAAGTTGTCCATTTTCTGGTATTCTTATTTCATTTTGGCAATTGGACATGCTCCTAAAACATTTAGGACCCTTAATTTAGTTTTTATTATAATTTGAGATACTAAAATCGAGTTTCTTAATACGGATTCCATAACTTAATTAAAAAAAAGCATTTGTTTCGATTTTCTTTTAATATAATTAATTTTCTTGATAATTCATTTTTGGGGGGGGGGGGCGAAAGTGCTCAGTATATGTGAGGAATTAATCAACAACAACAACAAGCATATATTTTTTGTTTAATTACCCCGCAAAGGCTACGATAAAGTGACGGTCATTTGCCTTTTCGTGCATCTAGGGCCAAAATCAATTTTTTGCTTGGCTAATTAACTAGCAGGCAAGATAATCCCTACATCATTAATCACACATGCCTGGAGGATGGAGCACTTCCGTTTGAGCTAGAAAGTTAAGACTCTATGTACACCAAAGATAATGAATGTTAAAGCTGACGATTATCGCACTTGGTGAAATTAATATCGAGCATTATTTATAATGAGCCTGAAACTTGAGGAAAAGGACCTTTGGGGAAAAATACGCAGTGCATGAAGTTGAGTCATGTTATTTATTTTTAATTAAAATATTATGGTAGTTAAACATGGAGATGACAGAGTTTGTGCGGAATGATCGTCAATTCTTCATGACAATAATTTTGAGTTTAAAGGATGGTATGAGTCTAGTCGATCATTATACGAAAGAATAATACAAATTTAAAAAATTTAAATTTTTTAAAGCAAAAAGTGAAAATGAAGACATTTTCAAATTAAAAAACAAACTATTTTAGAGAAAAATCGTATCATTTTTTTTGGGTTGAATTTATATGTTTTTTATTAAAATTTTATTGTTTAATGTTTCTCCGATTTGGTTGATAATTTGCCTTTTATTTGTTTTTTTTTTTTGTTGAAAACAGATTTTTTTATTTGGAAAATTATAGTCTTTGTGGAAAATTCGTACATTCTGGTTGAATTCAATGACTTTGGATTTAGTATATTTTTCAGTTTAAATATTATTAATTTTTGCGGTTGAAGCATTATTTTTCGGGCGAAAATGTAACTAATGTAAAAAAATCTTTTATCTTTTCTCAGAAATTGATCTTTCTGGTTGAAAATTAGTCTTTTTTATAGAAAATTATTCATCTTGTTTGCAAATCCATTTATTTTGGTCTAAATTCATTTCTTTGGTTAGAAATTAAATTCATTTGCTTAAATTTCATTGATGTGTTAAAAATATTTTGTTTGGTTAAAAATTATTTTTTTTAGTTGAAAATTTGACCTTTTAGTGGAAAATTCATCTTTTTGTTAAAAAAAAAACATTTTTTTTAATTCATTATTTTTATTGCAAAATTTAAGTATATTGTTAAAACCTTCGTTTGGTTCGAAATTAGTTTTTAACTGAAAATTGAACTACTTCGTTTTTGTTAAAATTTTTTTAAAATTGTAAATTAATTTCTTTCGATGAAAATCGAACTATTTTTTTTTATATAATTAATTTTCCAACTTGAAAAACTAAGTATTTGATTAAAAATACATCTTTATTGTTCAAATTATACTCTATTTAAATTAATATTAAAATATTTTCAAGTGGCAATATCAATAATTCATTTCTTCTTTGAAAAGTTGTCTTTTTTGATTCAATATAATGGCTTTCAATAAAAAATAGTTTTTGGTCAAAATATCAACCCCTAAATCTTACGTTGTTTGCTCAAGATCCCTCTCTCGGATTTGAAATAAAACTATTTGGGTAAAAATCAGTTTTTTTCATTAAAATTAATGATCGAAAAATTTAACTTGTTCGCTTTTTGTAAAAAATTTGCATCTCTCATTTTAAATATCAACAATTCAGATGAAAATTAATTTGTTTGATTTGAAAATTATCTCTTTTGGCTGAAAATTAATTATAATGCTAAAAAATTAACGTTTTTGGCGAAAAATCATTTTTCGGTTCAAAATTAAACTGTGTATGAAAATTAGTCTTCTTCAAAGAAAATTGCTCTTTTTGTTTGCAAATTAATTCATTTTTGTTCAAATTTTTTTGTTTGATTGTTCATCATTTATTTAATTACTTATTCATTATTTATTTAGTTCATTATTCTTTATTTAATTTTTTTCACTTTTTTTAATGTAAAATACATTTATTTGGATAAAAATTGAACTATTTTATTAAATTTTTTTGGAAATACTGTATTAACTAAAAAGTTAAGTTAATTATTCAAAATTCACCCTTTTTCTTTAAATTGAACTTTATTTAATTTAATATTAAAATCTTTGTATGTAGAAATATAAAATATTTAATCATCGTTGAAAATTCATCTTTTTTTAATCAAAGTTATACTGCTTTTTTGGGAAGCAATTAATTTGTTCATGATTAATTAATTTAGTTACAAATTCATCTCTATGACTAAAAATTGAACTATTCTAATGAAAAATTGGCCTTTTTTGGTTAAACAAAATTATTTCATAGAAAATATAACTATTGCATTTTCGATTGAAAATGTTATCTTTTTTAGCCGAAAACTTACTTCTTTTTTTAAAATATGGACTATATATATTGGTGAAAATTCATTTTTTTAACTAGTAATTTCACAATTAAATTTTTTGTAACATTTTTATTTAATTAAAAATTTGCAAACTCTCTTGAAAATTCGTTTTTTTTCTTAGTAAAAATGTAGCCTTCTTAATTTAAAATTTAAATATATAATAGGAAATTCATGCATTTTGTTGAAAATTTGTATTTCTAGTAGAAACTTAATCCTCTTATTTGAAAATTCATTATTTTGGTTGAAAATCAAACTTCTTCATTTTTGTTTGAAAATTTAATTGTTTCATTTTTGGTGCAAAATTAATCTTTATGTGTTGAAAATTCTACTATTTGGTAAAAAAAATGTAATCAAAACACGTACTTTGAATTTTTCATTAGACAATAACGTTATTTGTGTAAAATTTAGAGCTACGGAAGAAAAAGTGACCACTAATTAAAACATCATATATTTCCTCTCCAAGCTAAATGAATAACTCTTTTGATTCATTTTACAAATGAACCATAAACTTTCATTATTAATCTCTATGCAAAAATGCCATTTTTTCATTTAATAAGTTTAAATGTGCGCAACACTCGGGCCCTAACAGATTGTGCTCTTGGTTCCTGTACAAGAAGATTTTCAGCTGGGAATATTGAGCCAAACCATTACAGGGACATCTTTCGAAAAAATCGCCAACTTTATTAAAATTTATCAACAAGAAACGTACTCGTACTAAGCGTTATCTAAAGTCCGTCACATTACTCAAATTGGAAACGCAGTTTATGTACAACCCCTTATTTTGGAACAGTGCGGTAACTATTTTGGACCGGTTCAGCAATTATTTTGCAACAGTTCGGTAATTTTTCCGGAATAAATTTAATCCGTGTTTTCGGCACATTTTTTATTGTACGAATGTCATACTTAGATCTAGCTTGCAAAACAGGAGACTTCAGTTCATGATCGAATTATTGAACTTAACCCTTGCAGGGACATCTTTCAAAAAAATCACAAACTTTCTTCAAATTTATCAGAAAGAAACGTACTAAGGGTTATCTTAAGTGCGTAACATTACTCAAACTGGTAACGTAGCTTCTGGGCGAACCCCATTTTGAAACAGTTCGGTAACTATTTAGGAACAGTTCGGTAGATATTTTGCAACAGTTCGGTAATTTCTCCTGAACAAATTTTATTCGTGTTTCCACCACATTTTTACTCCACGAATGTCATACTGGGATCTAGCTTGCAAGACAGAAGATTTCAGTTCATAATCAGTGAAGGAAATCCGATAAATGGCATCCGGATTTTGAGACAATGATCCTGAGGCAATGCGGATATCCGGAAACATTTTTGTCAGTGTAGCCTCGTTCTTGAGGACAAAGTATCATCGACAAGAGCGAATTGTCGTCGCTGTGAATGGGTGAACTCGTACAATCGTACATTAATAAATTTCTTTTATTTCGTTCTACCCTCCTAGCAGGTAAATATTCTCGTCGTCCCAGAGCGCAGAAAAACTCTTCAAGTCTAATGAAATTCTATTGTTTCAACGAACGCTTTTTCAACGAGAAAGCGGCCGACAGTGGCCGGTTGTGCCGTCTCGCTTGCTCTTGGTCTCGGCATTTCTACGGGATCACGTTAATTAATTTTGGCACTTGCGTCACCGACTGGTGATAATCTTGCCGGAGTCGTCCGAGTGGCGCGAACGCTGATTAGCTTTGAATTAACATACAATGAGAATCAGTTGGATCAGGCATTCAGGCAGGCCGTGCACCCATCGCTCCTCACAAGCGGTTATCAATCGTCAGGATCAACTCCCTCGCACCACGTGACTAACCTCGCAGACATTTGACTTAATCAGTAATCGCTAATTGCCCGGCTAACGCGCTCACAGACCAACGCACGAGGAAACGTATGCAAATCAAAGTGGATTATCTATCTCGGGACAATTAGACGAGTATTCCTGCTCACGCCTATAATGCCACTTCCGGTTTCGTAAGTTTGTGAAGAATTGTTGAAACTCTGGAGCTTAAAAGACAGGCAATTGTCACTCGTTACATCTGGGTTTCTAGACAGTGAGAATTTAGGTTTGCTGTGACGTTCGCTCCAGTTTCGAGGCACTAGTTACCCCGAACTTGCAGAGATTAGCCGCTCCGAAATATTGGTGCTTATCTTCCCTAAACTGCGCAAGCGTGGAACTCTGCCGCAAGCGCCGCGTGTGCAGGGCGGCTGAAGTATACTGTTAATTAAGCGGTTCGGCTTGTTCGGGGTAATAGTTCTCACGAATCAGTCGAGCCAGTTTACTAAACAGAAGTGGCGCTGTTTACTGTGTGATTGTCGCAACAATTGTACGTATTAGGTAAGTGGCTCTACTAAACTTCTCTCTATGTAGAGATCCTCGAGGTAAGCGACCGTACTTAAATTACGTAACAGCTCAAGAGGGAGGGAGGGGTCGATAAATTTTGTTATAATTTGGTACGAAAGGGGGGGGGGCGTCGTTGATTCCAGATCGCAATTTTTGGAAATTCCTAAATAAAGTAAATAATTTGCATTAATTGTACAGAAATTGATTATGAATTTAACCTTATGCACCAAAGAAACCTGTTTAGTAAAAAAAGAATTTAGCTAACAACAATTTTCAAAAATAATAAATTTGTACTTTTCCTATTTTAATTTAAATTTCTTTATTTTCCATTTGTATAAGATTCGAGGACGAAAATATTACAGGTTTAAGATTCTTGTCTTTAATTAATATTGGCGAGGGAAGAATATTAAACTGTTATTTTTTTTTAATGTAACTATTTCGCAGAAAATTAACCTGTTTAAAATTCATATTCTGGCATTGAAACGTAAACTAAACTCTTTTTTTAAAGAGAATTTAACCGTTTTTTTAAATTTGTTTTTGTATTTAACGATTAATATATTTTAGCAGAAAATGCAATTTTCTTAAATAAAAATGCAATCGTTTGGTTTAAAAATTCAAAATTTATGTTAAAAAGTCATCCTTTGTGTTTGAAAATTCAATTATATTTTTTTTTTAATTTATAGCTCCATCTAGTCTAAGAAGACATTAGGAATTTCTGTTATTCTCTTACGATAATAAAAATTTATTAAAAAATTTGAATATGTGTCACCTGACAAAATAATACGTTTATTAATTATTTCTCAAAAAGAATTCTTCTTTCGACCGGCAGGCGGTAGTTCTGTGGTTCGTTTCCCACCGGAGCTAAACTCTTTTTTCAAAAAAAATTAATTCAAAAATTTATGTTTATTGTTCATAATTTTTTTGCACAAAATCTTTCAAAAATTTATGTTTATTGTTCATAATTTTTCTGCACAAATCTTGTTGAAAGATCAACTCTTTGGTTGAAGTTTGAACCATTTTCTGGATTTTTTTTAAAGATTTATTGATTCAACTTAAATTCCATTTCTTTGCTTAAGAATATAAATACTTTGTTTACAATTTATTTTATTAACTGAAATTGTAACCATTTTATTTTTTATTTAAAATTAATATTCTTCATTAAAAATTCAACCATTTAGTAAAGAATTCATGTATTTTGATGAAAATTCATCTTTTTCATAGAAAATAAATGTTCGTTCTTAAAAAATCAAGTTTTTGTTTAAAAATTCAACTACTTGTTTGTATGTTGAAGTCTTTCGTTGAAAATTATTATTCCTGGTGGAAGATTCATCTTTTTTTAAAACTTGTCTCCTTAGTTCCAAATTTATTTTTTAAAATTTATATTTAAAGTATTTGGTAGAAAAATTCACTTTATACAGTCCAAATTTAAGTAATTTATCGAAAATTCACGTGGTTGAAAATTTAGCTATTAGATTGATAGTTACACTACTTTCTTCAAATTTGATAGAAAGATTTATTCATCAACTTTTTTCTTAATACAATTTTTTGGTAGAGAAAGAATTATATTTACTGAAAATTTATATTTTTAATTAAATTTGTGACTAAAAAATTAATTTTAAAAGAAAAAAGATTTTCCACTAAACACTTTAATTTTGGATCAAATACAAGCGTTCAATCATTAAAAAAATGTTAACAATGTAGTTTAACTTTGACCCAAGTAGTTGATTTTTCAATTTTAAAAGATTCATTTTGAAAAAAAAATAGTAAAACTTTCAACCAAAGAGATGAATTTTAAACTATAAATATAAATCTGAAAAAAAGATTGTTCAACAAAGTGATTTAACCAAATCTTTCTGACAAAGTAGTTCGATGATAAGCATAGAATAATAATTTTTAATCAAAGAGTTAAATTTTTATTTTAAAAATTAAACTTTTACTGAAACACATGAATTTTTAAAATGAAAAAGTTATATTAAAAAAAAAAGAGTATAATATTCTGTTAAGAAAATTTTTTTTCTCCAAAAAATTTGTCCAACAAATTTTTCTTATACCAAAAAGGATTACTTGCAACAAGATTTTTTAATTTTGAACCAAACAGTTGCATTTTTGTCTAAAAAGAGTGAAAATTATACCAAAACAGGTGCATTTTGAATCAAAAAGACAAATGGTCAAAAAAGGTGTTGAGTTTTCATAAAAAAAGATTTCAATTGACTTTTCAAGGCAAAAACACGAATTTTAAAGAAAAAGTGTATTTTTTCGAAAATAGTATAATTTTTAACAAAAAAGTTGCATTTTTATACCAGAAAGATGCAATATTTCTTCTGAAAAAGATAAGGTTTTAAATCAAAAATAAAAATTTCCAGAAAAAATAGGTCTCATCCAAAAAAATTTTCAGTTGAATTATCAGCAACAGAATATGAATTTCAAACGGTTAATTTTTCATCAAAAGAATTGAATTGTTCACTTAAAAAGACGGGTTTTGCTCTCTCATAGAGGAAGCTTTGTAATGGTGAAATTTTTTATTATTTAATCAAACGTTCCTGATTTAAAAAATGTTTAATACAAATTTTTGAGAAATTGTGCTGATAGGTGCATGTGTGTGCCTGTGTGCGTTTTAAACAGAAAAACTTTTTTAACGAAATAAATAAAATTTTATGCATGAATAGAAAAGACATTTTGATTATAAATTAACAAATTAAAATTATTTCCTAATTATTAAATTAACAAATAAAGTAATTTTGAAACAGACTGATAGGGATTGTAATAATATTAACTTTAAATTTTTTTAAATTTTAGCATTAGTTTTTTAAAATCAAAAACTTAATCTTAAATTAACTTAATATAAAGCTGGGAAAGGGATAGGGTGCGACATAAGTCATTCCTTTCCTTTTCTAGGTCAAAAAATTACCATTTAAAATACAAAATTTGATTTTCCGGATTTTCTGATTTTTTTTGTAATATTTTTTTATTCTTTATCTTTATAAATTTCTGTTCTTAAACTCTTTAGAATGAATTCTTTAGTTTGTCTATTATTTAAAAAATCACAAATGTTTCCTCTGCGAGGAAGAAAATACGTTCGTAAACGGGAAGCGAAGTCCTTGTGTAATATGAAAAATATAATTATAAACACAATTTTTATAAGAATAAAAATAACTTTTTTGTTAAAAAATGTTATCAGATTTTTCAAATGTTTCCTTTTTTTGTATGGTATCTACTCGCGAGATCGAGTTCTCAGCTAATTTACCAAAACAGTTCAATCTGCAAGCAAAACGAATCTCTTTTTAAGAAAATTTTTAAATTTGCAACCAAATAATAAACTTATAACTATGACGATAATCTGCAATAGAAAGTTTTTGCGAATTTGCAAAAATTATTATATTACTAAAATGAATGTAACAAAATAAAGCGACCCTCTTCACCCATTAAGCTGTTATGTAATTTAAGTCCCGTCCTTCATTGACTAAACTTTGTTTTCTCTAAGCAATAAACAATAATCAATTGTCAACAAAAAACCAAACGAAATTATTTGCCAACCCAATAGGAAGCGAATAGAATGTAAGGCGTTGATGTAGCGCACAATGCGCTGCATATTCATGAGCCATAAGAAACCGAGCAACTAACAAGTCGTTAGTTCTTCTAAGTGATAATTCATTTATCTTTCTGGAACAGTCTTATTGCGGCCGAGTGATTCTGAGCTGGTATGGCTCGACCGCGTCCATTGTTAATTCTTGTCTGACTAATTATGGAAAAATAGTCTATTTTACATGGGGGACCCTCGCGGATCGACGGAAGACCATTAAGCTGTTCCACCGTTTAGTCCCCATTTTTCGAGGAATCGAATGCTTGGACGGATCTGAGCGTGGAAAAGTAGTTGTACCCACGTGAACTGGAGAATTGGATAAATCGTACAACTTTTTCTGGCATTCTTCTTTACTTTAATGGTCCAAGTGTTATTGCATTCTCACTGCACTTGCAAGAAAATCTGTTATTGCACTGACTGAAAAAGTGTTGTAAAATCAACCGTAATCCTTTGCTTCATTCATTATCGTTAAGCTAACTACGTTTTATTTTATAATTTTATGGTAATTCTTTTTTGTCTACTATTTTACAATCAATATTTTTTACTATCAATTATCATTTTTCGTTGTTGATTTTTTTAAGCGTGGAAAAAATAATCTGTCACTCCGCTGAGATGCGAAACCAGGTCTTTCAGATTTCCCTCGTCTATACTATTATCCATTAAGCTACGGAGACAGAATTCTTTTCTTCAAAATCCCTACGAGTAGAATTTTAATGTCATTCATTATATTTTCAAGATTTAATTTTTGAACATGAGAGTTCTATTTATTTTTTATGTTAAAATTTTCGACAAGGTAAATGTCATTAATAATTTTTATGTTAATTTGATTTTGTCTACTGGTCTAGAATCAATATTTTTTATAATCAGTTATTCATACTTTTAATTGATTTTTTTAAAGTATGAAAAATATTCTCTATCGCTCCGCTGCGATCTTAAACCAAGTCTTTGAGATTTCCTATTTCATTCTCTTATCCATTAAGCTACGCAGAGACGCAATTATTTTCTCCACAACCCCTATAAGTTTAATTTCAATGGCATTCATTATACTTGGAAGAGATGATTTTTAAACATGAAAGTTATATATTTTTTTTATGTTAAATTTTTCGATCAGATCAATGTCATTAATAATTTTGATGTTAATTTCTTTTTATCTACTGGTCTAGAAGTTATAAGATTTTTTAAGGTGTGAAAAATGCGCTCTTGCTTGGCTGGGATTCATTTTTGAACAGTAGACAGAAACAAATTAATTACGAAGTTATTAATAATTATCAAAAATAAATAAAACTTTTATGTGTAAAAATTAAGTGTTACATGTATAAGGAATGACATTAGTATTCAGCATTTAGGGGTTCTAATTAAAATAATGTTGCCTCTCCGTAGCTTATTGGGTAAGAGTATCAGATCCAAAATCTAAGAGATCTGGGTTCGGATCTCAGCTAAACAAGAGAGCATTTGTTTATAATTAAAAAAAAAATATTATTAAGAAGATGTTTATTCTATACCAGTAGATAAAAATGAATAAGCATTAAAATTATTAAACTCGTTTACCTGGTTAAAAACCTTAGGCTCAAAATCAAATTTTACTAGATAGTTGTTTCCTGTTTTTGAATTATACCTGATAGATAATTAAAATATTTAAAAATAAATTCACAAACTTCTTATGTAGATGCTAACTATCGGATTTAAAACATTTAAATAAAGTAATCGCATTCACAACCAAATAGTTAAATGTTTAAATTAAAAAGTTTGATTATCGACGAGAAAGTTCAATTTCTGTCAAGAAATGTCGAAAAATGACATTTTTTAGCAAACTATTTCTTTTTTTAAATAGTTATATTTTTTACAAAATTCATGAATTTTTACCTTACAGAAATAGTTCTTAACTATGAATATTAAATTTCTACCCAAAGAGAAATTTTCAACATAATAAATGAATTTTAAATTAAACAGTTGAAGTTTGAAAAATCGGAAGGGATGTTATAACCTATAAAGACGAATTTTTAACCACGATGATTAATTTTCTACCAAGAGACAAATTTTCATCAAAATTAATTAATATTTACCCAAATATCAAAATTATGAAAATAATTTTGTAATTTTTAACCAAGTGGACGAATGCTTAAAAAATAGTTTAGTTTTTAAGCTAAAAAGGCCAATTTCGTTTAAAAAACATTTAATTTGTAACCGGGAAGAAAAATGCTTAACAAAAAAGTATGTTTTAAATTAAGAAATATCTGCCTTCAATGAAATATTTAAATCTTTAACCAAAAATGGAATCGTTCACTTTTCAGCTTGAAAAAACTAATTTTACAAAGTAGTTTAATTTCCAACCTCGAAAAATAGAATAGTTACATTTTCAGTGAAGCAAATTAATTCTTAACCAAAAAAAAACAGTTTTTAGAACAACAGCTAAAAATTCAAACAAAAAAATAATGAATTTTAAACCATAATAATAAATCTTTAAAAATTTTAAAAGATATAAAAAATGAGAATTTTTTTTTTTAAGATCAAAAAAGAATTTAAAAAAAATTAATAACAGAAAAGATTAATTTTGTGCAGCAGAGGATGAATGATCAAAAACAATACATCTATTTTAACGATATACTGCAAATCGCGCTCAAAATATTAATTTTCAATTACATAGTTTAATTTTCGGAAAACAAAGGAATCAATTCGAAAAAAAAATTGAATTTATAGCCAAGTAGTTAAATTTTCAAGCCAAAGGGACAAACAAAATATTGGGATTTTCTATCTAACAGTTTGATTTTTAAACAAATTGTTAAATTTCCTATCTAATAGTTGAATTGCAGCCAAAAAATGAAACTTTAATACAAACAAGATGTTGATTTTAATATAAAATACGAATTTTCATTATAGTAGTTGAACTTTCAGTAAAAAAAGATGACGTCTAACAAAATAGTTACATTTTAACCACATACTTGAATTTTCTACATATACATGTATCTGAATTTACAACCAAATAGTTCTGTTCCAAACCAAATAATTAAAGTTTTAGCAAAATAATTCCATTTTTAAAACTATAATTGAATTTTCGATACGAAAATATGAATTTTAAGCGAAATAGTTGAATTGTCAACAAAAAAATTAACTGTCAATCAACAAGTTAGACGCTGTTGAAAATTTCTGTGATTTCGATAGTTATATGAATTCCTTGAATTATATAAATTCCGTAAATCATATAAATTTCGTGAGTTCCTTGAATTACATGAATTCAGTGTATTCTACGAATTCTGTGAATTTCATCCATTAATCGTATTCCGTAAATCCCATAAATTTCCATGAATTTCACGAATTACATAAATTCGATGAATTCCTTAAATTCGGCAAATCCAGTCAATTCCGCGATATCAGTAAATTCAATGAACTCCGCGATTTTAGTGAATCCCATCAATTCCATGAATTTTATGAATTCCAAAAATTCCTGGAATTCCATGGATTGCTTGAATTTCATTAATTCCGTGAATTTCATGAATGCCATACATTTCTCGAATTCCTTTAATTTCATGAATTCCGCGAATTTGGTGAATTCCTTGAGTTTCAGAATTTCTGTGAATTTCATAAATTTCGTGAGTACCTTGAATTTCACGAATTCTGCGAATTCCTTGAATTCTGTGAATTTAATAAATTAAGTGAATTCCATAGATTTCGTCAATTCCTTCACTTTTTGAATTCCGCGTATTCGGCTAACTCCGCGAATTTCATGAATTCCGTGAATTTCACGAATTCCGTTGATTTCATGAATTACGTGCAATCCTGAATTCCATTAGTTAGGTGCTTTCCTGGGCACAATTTTCTTGTTACAGTATAGGTGTTGTAGAAGTTTCGTACAATTTGAAACGTTTTTAACAGTGCATTTACAAACAAATGCATAAATTTTTTAAACAGAGCGAAAAATTTTTTGCCAAACAGATGAATTTTTTTGCAAACAGATGAATTGCTACTACAAAGATTAATTTGCAACAAAAAATACGAATTTTTATCCAAAGAAATGAACCATCATCGAAAATTATGAATCTTCAACCAGAAGATAATAAATTTTTAACCGAGAATTATAGTTTATAATGAAGTGGCAGAATTTGTAAATAAAAGAGATTTATCCTTAATAAACTTTCGTCTTTTTAATAAAAGTTATATGTATATTTAAAGACGAAATTAGAACGATGTATATATTTTAACCAGATTGCTGAATCTTGAAGAACAAACGATTAATTCTTAATAAAAACGATCAATTTTGAGCCAATTTTCCACTTTCCAGTGGAAAAGAACATCAGACCGGCATGTTTGAGGAACATTTTTGTCAAAATTAAAAAATAAAAATCAGTATTAACAAAATATTGATTTTAGACCATTAGAAAATAAAACGAAATTAACATCAAATTATTTAAAATCGCAAATGTGTAGTTTTCAGTCATCTTAAGGGCATGTGATACTTACAGTTTCTTCGGCTTTTTTCCACAAAAATGAAAATTTTTAAAAACTGAATTCGGAGATGCTATAAAATATCATAACGGACGTCCCCGGATTTTTTTTTGAGGGATAATAACAAAAAATTTATGTGCTAAATAAAAATGTAATGCATCTACATTATTTTGAGGTTACGTCGTCTTTCATCTTTGCCTTTCCGATAATGTAGAAATTATTTATAAAATAAACTTTTTTGATTGCCTGCATACAAGGTTAGTTCCCGGAGATTAGTTACTATGTTTATTTGTAAGTTCAAAGTTTTCGGCCAAAAATATTGTGTAGTTTGGAAGTAACGCTCGGGTGAATTGTACCACACATAACCTCGAAATATACACGTACGTTGTTAGCAATATTACAAATTTTTTGATAAAAAAAACACAAAAAAAGTGTGTGGGAACGTCCGCTAGGATGTTCGCTATCATTTCCCAAATTTTTAAGAAAAAATATTTATTATTCTAGAAAAAAAGCCAGGGGAACCTAAAACTGGTAAAATCGACAATTTTGTAAGTATCACATGCCCTTAAAGAAATTTAATTCAAA
>NC_046665.1:91719885-91726321 GCF_010883055.1 Belonocnema kinseyi
GTGATGTACTTTTAAATTACCCATTTGTACACGTTTATATAAAATTAGTTTGAAACCGTACTTTATTAATATAATTGTATCGCATTTTCAATGAATCTCTTTTGGTGAGAAGAAATTATGGTAATTATAGAATATAGAGATAAAAAAGAGAAATATATTGCATGACAATTGTAATTGCCTCATATGGTGTCGATTTTGCTTTCACGTAATTAGAAGTCTAGCATCTTGTGAAAAAGTTGGTTTCCGTCGATCTAAATTCGTTATCGGGCAAATCATTGGGCAACCATCTTCGTAGATGAGGACCCATTCAAAACTCCAACCGCCTTTTTCCCACGTACTGAAATGTAACTCGCAATAAACCAAAGTGATAGAAGCTTAAATTCTGACCGATCTTATCTGCTGAATAATTGCCTTTTGTATATACTCGAATGGAGAGCGTTCAATATTACATTTTGCTTTTACGAAATTCACTAATAAGGAAATTACTCTCACAGCTCACATCTCACAACTCACAACTCGCAACTCATATCTTGCCACTTACAGCTCGCAACTCACAACGCAAAACTCACAGCTCACATCTCACAAAGCGCAATTCGCAACCAACAACCTTCACCATGTAGTTCAAAGCTCACAAGGGTACAGTCAGTAAGGGGGATGAGGGAAGGGGAAATAGCGGAAGTAAATGGTGGGAAATTTAGGTGAGGCGAGCGGTGAAAACAAGGGAGTAAGTAGGAGAAATTGAGATGAAGAATTAGGGGGATTACGGCAAATTAAAGGGAGGGGAAGTAGGGGAAGTCAGGGTAGGGTAAATAAGTAGTGGTGGGAAACAAGGGGAAGATTTGTAGGGGAAGTGAGGGAAGCGGAACTAGGAATAATGGGGAGAAATTAGCTGGCGGAGAATTGTGCGAATTGCGGGAAATTATGTAACGAAAGTAAGAAGAAGGGGAAGTGGTTGCGGAAGAAGTCGGGGAACGGAGGGGCCAAGTTTGAAGTGTAAAAAAGAAAACTAGGGGTTGAGAGGAAAAATAGGGGAATGTATGAAAGTAGGGGAATATAGGACAGGAGGGAATAAAAAGTATGAGAAAGGAAGGTTTAAATTACTTAACTGACATTATTAATAATAATTATTATTAATTCTTTTCTTTATTTGGCTAAAACACATTTCCAATTTATTTTGCGTTTTTCGCAATCATCGTGAGTGCAGATCAAAAATGCTTCCAAAAAAGGGAAAATAGAGTGATTTTTCATGAAAATAGGGAAATCAATTCTTCAAATTAAAATTTAGGTAAAAACCTTACTGAATGCAATATAAAACGCTTTGCATTACTAAGATTTCCAGTCGAAATATATTGAATTTCAAAACATTTAATTTTCTAGCAAAACAAATTTTATACCAAGAGATGAATTTTCAACACAGAAAGACAAATTTTTCACCAACAAATGTAATGTTAACCAAACAGATTCATTAGCGACCAAATAGTTGAAGGTTCATTTAAAAGAGACAAGTTCGATAAAAAGTTTAATATTAAACAAAGTGATTAACGATTCAATAAAATAGTTGAATTATAAACCTGAAAGAATGTATTTTTTGACAAAAAGATTATCTTTCTATCGAAACAAAATTTTTGAATAAAATAAAAGCATTTTGAAGCAACTGTTTTATCTTTTAAATATAATAGATAAGTTTTCATTAACAAATTACATAGTTTAATTTTTAGTCTAAAAAGATAACTTTCAATGACAACAAAAATGTACAAATAGTTGAATTTGACAAAAAAAGATAATTTTTTATCAAGATAGTGCAATTCTCAACAAATTTGAAGAATTTTTAACAAATAGGATTAATTTTATACACAAAAAGGCAAATTTGCAACAAAACATCTATACAATTTTGAATATGGAAAGGTTTCCCAGAGAAGAGAAAGAGAGAAAATCCTATCAAATTGTTGAATATTTAAACAAGAAAGCAAAATTCTCTAGAAAACATTAAATTTTTTAATTAAAGAATATGTAAACTTTTAATTACATCCTATTTATGTAAATTATCTTTAGAAAATAAATTTTCTACAAAAGAGTGGATTTTCATTAATAATTATTGAATTTTTACGACAAAATGACGAAATTTCTATACAAAACAACTAAAATATCAAATAAAGAATATTAAATTTTAACAAAAAAAGTTAATTTTATACCAAAAAAGACAAATTCCCATAAAAATACAAGAACTCTCCACCCAAAAGTTGAATTTTCAACTCGAAAAGATGAATTTTTTAGCAAAAAGATTAATTTACTACAAAAAGATGAATTTTTAATAAAATTCATAAATTTTCAATCAAAATTTGAATTTTTAAGAAAAAGATAATTAAAAAAAAATTCAGAAAATAGTACAACTTTAAAACCTGATTTTTAAAGTTTAAACCAAGAAAATGAATTTTTAAACTAAATAATACCAATAAAGATAAATTTTCAATTAAATTCAAGAACTGTCAACCAAAAAGTTGAATTATTTTTAAAAACACAAAAACTTTCTGTTTCGTTTTTAATAAAATAGTTCAATTATAAAACCTAGGTGTTGAATTTGTAAATAAAAAGATGAATTTACAACTTAAAAAGATGATTTTCAAACAGAAAGATTAATTTATTACGAAAAAATGAATTTTTAATATAATTCAAGAAGTCTCAACCAAAATTTGAATTTTTAAGAAAAAGAACATTTTAAAAACATTTTTTAGAAAATAGTCTAACTTTGTAACCAAGTTGTTAAAGTTTTAACCAAAAAGATCCTTTTTAAACAAAATAATACCAATACAGATAAATTTGCAATTACATTCAAGAATTTGCCAGCAAAAACTTGAATTATTAAGAAAAACACAAAAACATTCTGTTTCATTTTTACTAAAATAGTTCAACTTTAAACCCTAGGTGTTGAATTTTGTAATAAAAAGATGAATTTTTAACTCAAAAAGATGATTTTTTAAATAGAAAGATTAATTTATTATAAAAAAAAACAAGCGAATTTTTAATAAAATTAAAGAAGCCTCAACCAAAACGTTGAAGTTTTAAGAAAAAGAAAATTTTTTTAACATTTTTTAGAAAATATTTTAACTTTGAAACCTAGTTGTTAAAGTTTTAACCAAAAAGGTATTTTTTGAACCAAGCGCCTAATTTTCCACCAAAAAAAGACGAATTTTTGACAAAAGTAAAGAATTCTCAACCAAGAAGTTAAATTTAAAACTTAAAAAGATTAATTTTTAAACAAAATTCTACCAAAAATAGATGAATTTTCAATAAAATTCAAGAATTGTCAACCAAAAAAGTTGAATTATTAAGAAAAACACAAAAACTTTCTGTTATACTTCTAATAAAATAATCCAACTTTGAATCGTAGGTGTTAAATTTTTAAACAAAAGATCAATTTACTAACAAAACTGATGATTTTTCTATCAAATTCAAAAATTCTAAACCAAGCGGTTAAATTTTTAACTCAGAAAGTTTAATTTTTAAACAAAAAGATGAATATCCTACCAGAAAGACTAATTTTCAATAAAATTTAAGATTTTCAAACCAAAAAGTAGAATTATTAGGAAAGAAATAAAAACTTTTCGTTTAATTTTCAATAAAATAGATCAACTTTAAATCTTAATTTTTGATCAAAAGATCAATTTTTGACAAATTATCGATTTTCTATCGAAAAATAGATTTTTCAACAAAAGTCAAGTATTCTCAAGTAAGGAGTAGAATTTTTTCCCAAAAAGATGAATTTTTTAACAAAAAGATTAATTCAGCGAAATAGTTCAATTTATAACTACGAAAGATTTATTTTTAACCAATAACGATATGATAAACTTCGAGGACAAATTTATTATTTTTAAATTATGAAATAATCGAATTTTTAACCAAATATTTCGACTTTTAATCAATGAAAAAAAAAATTAATTTTCAACAAAGTAGTTCCACCGAAAAAAACGAATAGGAAAAGGGCAAGTTGTTAGGAAATAGTTCAACTTCAAAACCTAGATGTAAAATTTTTAACTCAAAAGATTAATTTTCTCCTGAAAAAAAAAATTCAACAAAACTCTAGAATTCTCAACCAAAAATATGAATTTCCAACTAAAAACGATGAATTAAAAAGGAAGTTCGATTTTCTACAAAATTGAATTTTGAAACAAAAAGATTAATTCACTACCAAAAATTACGAATTTGCAATAAAATTGAAAACTTCTTAACCAAAAGGTTGAATTTTCTACTTGAAATGTTATATTTCCAAACAAAAAGATTAATTCAGAACAAAAAAGACTAATTTTTAATCAAATTTAAGAAGTTTCAACAAAAATTTGTATTATTAAGAAAGAAAAACGTTTTGTTTCATTCTTGATAAAATAGTTCAGTAAATCAAATTTTCAACAAAATATTGCAATTTTTAGTCAATGAAATGAATTGTAAACAAAACAAATTCTCAGCAAAGTAGTTTAATTTTTAATAAAGTCGTTTCACTTTTAATTAAGTAGTTCAACTTCCAACCGAGTAGTTGAAATATTTAAATAAAAAAGATGAATTTTCAAATAAATAGTCATACTGACTACCAAGTAATTGTATTTTCAACAAAATCAGATGGATTTTCAACAAAAAATATAGTAACTACTGAATAGTAAACCAAAAATATAATTTCATAAAACTGAGAAAAAAATATTTAAAGAAGGGCAAAGAGGGGAATTTAAAATGATTTGAATGAATAATAATAATAAAATAATAATAAATTCGAACTCAAAAGAAAGTTGTTACCCACCGTATTTTTTGGCCCAATCTCCACCCCCTGAAATTGATATTGTAATTTATGGACGGCCTCTTATGAAAGATGATATAAAATCTATAGTCTTTAAAATATGAAAATTTGAGTGCATCCTGAATAAAATATCTTACAAAACCTCCTTTGCCCATGAAGAATTTCTTTTATTTGATAACACTCACTAAAATACAAAATTAGATTAGCAATTCGGATTGATTTTCCGCAACGTTGCTTCTGAGACCTTACTGTTCATTTTAAGTGCCACCGATCGAAGATCGCATTTTCACATTTTTCTCTCGAGTCAATGTTTTTTGCAGAAAAGGGAGGATGTCGAAGAAAAGGGAAAAGGGACACAAGTCGTTACCAATAAAAGATGACCGGATGGACGAGTATAATCAACGGATTAGCCATGGAATAGATCAGAGAAGGAGCCACGTTTAGCTAAAAGCTTTGGCCAATGGCCATTAACAGGGGGCGATTCTGACTTGAGAGCTCACCCACTCGACAAACATGTGTGCGTGTATTACTCGGAGGGGTGAGAAATGCGATTATAAGTCACGAGGTGTTGGCCACGTCCTCGCCTTGTATCCACGCCACACGGGACTTGCAAGAATTGATTGGATATGGGGGAAATATGAAGGCGAAAGATGAAAGACAAAGGAGTTCTGACAAAGTGAATACATGTCTCCAAAGAGAGGCTGAAAGCAAAAAGCCAAACAATCATGAGAGGATCAGAAAAATAATTAAATTTTATACTCTGTGTGATTTAATGTAAAACAATTTATTTTTAAACATCGTTTCCTAGCCTCCCTTACTACTACTCATTTTCCCTGCTACACCTCACTTTCCGTCCCTTCCCCTCCTACACAAGCCTTTTCTCCTTCTACAACCGTACTCACACTCACTTTGAGAGTGCGAGTGAGAATAACACTCACAGACATTAACTTCGTTTCCCATTTTAGGCCCCCCCCCCAACGCCCAGTTCACCTTATTGACAACCGTTGATTGGCTTATGGCTTTCCCCCCTCCCCTAAAGTAACATAGCCTTTAATTAAAACGCAATTTCACCTTTTTAAGGATTTTTTCTGTGATTGTAGCTAATCAATTTGCCGATATTGTATAGGTGACCTTGTGATGAATTATAAGCTTCGGTAATAAATCAACTATTGAAATAAAAAAGTAATTTTCAGAGTGCTGCAAGTGTTTCAATAGTTTCAAGTCTCAAATTATATTTTATGTGAGAGTTAATCCGGGTGTTTTCGAATTTTTGAACTATTAAAGCTCAATTTTGAACCAGAAATGGAACAGTTAAATTTTTAATTTAAAAAAAAGCTGAAAGCAAAACGCTAAACAAACATAAGAGGATCAAAGAACTAGTTCAATTTTATACTCTGAGTGATTTATTTTAAAACAATTTATTTCTAAACAGCGTTTCGTAGCCTTTCTCACTACTCTTTATTTTCCCTGCTACATCTCACTTTCCGTCACTTCCTCTTCTACACAATCCCTTCCTCCTTCTACTGGCGCACTCACACTCACTTTGAGAGTGTGAGCCAGAGTGACACTCACAGTCGTAAACTATGCTACCCATTTTGGGCTTTTTTACTCACCCTCCACTTCCCTTGTTAATAACCGTTGATTAGGTTATGA
>NC_046665.1:91726347-91739196 GCF_010883055.1 Belonocnema kinseyi
CCCCCCCCCCCCCCCTAAAGTGACGTAGTCATTAGGTAAAATGAAATTTTACGTTTACACTGATTTTTTTCTGTGATTGTAGTGAGTCAATTTGCCCATATGCCTCTATTATCTACGTGACCGTGTGGTGAATTATAAACTTCGGTGATAAATCAACAATTAAAATCAAAAAGAGATTTTCAGAGTAAGTGTTAACATGTGTCTGATTGAATTTTATGTGAGAGTTAATCCGGGTATTATTAAATTTTTAGAACTAATAAAGCTAAATTTTTATACGCCAATGGAATAGTTAAACTTTAAAAAAAAAAATTATTGTTAATTATTTATTTTAAAAAACAACTAATTTTCTGCCAAGTAATTGATTTGTGTTTACTCAATTATTAAACTTTCAAGTCTAAATGTTGAATTTAATATACAAAACAGATGCCTAATGAAATAAGAAATGTCACATTTTTATAAGAAAGTTAATTTCATACCGAAAAAGGCGAATTTCCAACGAAGTATAAGAACTCTCAACCCAATAGTTAAGGTTTCAACTAAACGAGATTAATTTTTCAATAAGAATACGAATTTTCAACAAAATGGTTTACTTTTGACAACAAATTGAATTTCAATTGCTACATTAATTTTTAAACCTAGAAAAATAGGAATTAATAACAAAAAAGTTCAATTTTAAACCAAAAAGCTGAATTTTTAACCAAAATTGTGAATCGTCAATCAAAAAATTAGTTTTTATGAAAGTAGTTCAACTTTATAACCCAATTGTAACGTTTTAATTTAAGAAGATGAATTCCTAAACATAAACATTAATTTTCTACAGCAAAAAATGTAACAAAATTAAAAAATTCTTAACCACAAAGTTGAAGTTTTAAACAAGAAGATTAATTTACTACCAAATAATGCAAATTTTCAATAAAATTCAAGATTTTTCAACCAAATAATTGAATTATTATAAAATAAAATAAACTTTTTGTTTTATTTTAATAAAATAGTTTATCTTTAAAACTGAGTTGCTGAATTTTTAACCATAAAGATGAGTTATTAAACAAAAAACATTAATTTTTTACAGAAAAAAAAACGAATTTTTAACAAAATTCAAGAATTCTCAAGAAGAAAGTAAAAATTTTAACTAAAAAACATAAATTTTGAAACAAAGAGAATAATTCACTAACAGAAATAAAGAATTTTCAATAAAATAAAAAAATTCTTAAATACAAAGTTAAATTTTCAAGGAAAAACTAACGTTGTTAGAAAATAATTCAACTTCAAAACCTAAACGTAAAATTTTAAATTGAAAAAATTAACTTTCTAATAAAAAAAGACATTTAGAACAAAAGTTTAGAATTCTCAACCCAAAAGTTGAATTTTCAACTAAAAACGATGAATTTTTAAACAAAAGATTCATTTTCTACAGAAAAAGACGAATTTTCAACCAAAAAGATAATTATTCAGAAAGAAAGAAAAACTTTTTGTTTCATTTTTATTAAACAGTTCAACTTTAAAACATCCATGTTTATTTTTAAAACAAAAAGATTATTTTTTCACGAAAAAGACCAATTTTTAACCAAGCTCAAGGATTTCTAACTGAAAAGTTAAATTTTGAACTAACAAAAATAAATTTTTTAACAAAAAGAATAATTTACTAGAAAAAGCAACCAATTTTCAATACAATTTAGGAATTCTAAACTGAAAGATTTAATTTTTAATTTAGAGAGAAATTTTTTCTTTAATTTTTAAGCGAATATTTTAACTTTCAAAACTACTTTTTAAATTTTTAACCAATAAGATGAAGTTTGAAACAAATAGATTAATTTTCTACCGAAAAAAAGAATTTCTAAGAGACTTAGAGAATTCTCAATCAGAAAGTTGAATTTTCATCCAAGAAAGATGAATTTTTAAACAAAAAATAATAATTTACTTTTAAAAAATACGAATTTTCAATCAGATTTAGAAATTCTCAACCAAAGCGTTAAATTTTCAACAAAAAAGATGAATTTTTAAACAAAATAAATCAATATGCTACAAAAAAATGGTTACAAAATTCGAGAATTATGACAAAAAGTTGAATATTCAAATAAACATTTTTGTAAACAATAAGTATATTAATATGGGGCAGCAGATATTAAAATATTCGTAATTCTCGATTTTTCTTTTATGCTTTGAAATAAACTTCTTGTAATTCAAAACAAAACTTTTATAAGTCATTGAAAGACCTAGTCCTTCCATCTACTTCTAATTATTTCATTCTTTTTTTGTGTATTCTGTGTAAGTTAAATTTTTTGTATTAATTATTTATTTTAAACATTAGTAAAAGAGCGAAAATAATTAAGTTAAAACCACAATAGTATTTGATAAATAATTTGAATTGAGGTTGAATTATTATTTGTTTATAGCTAAAAAGGCAAAGCAAAATCAAATATTTTAGATAAAACGCAACTTTTTAGCACTTATCTAACAGATTATGGTTATAAACAATATTTAATTGTTTGAAGAACGTATTTGTTAACTTCTATTAATTATGACCTTATTCAGTTAAAAAAAGGATAGAAATGTAAAAAAATAAGAAGAAACCGCATCTTTTAGGCATTGGTGCAGATAAAGCTAGTCATAGACCACAATAAATTGTTTAAATAATAATGCTTCTTAGCTTGAATTGATTGTTACTTCACTCAAATTTGAAAAGGAACAAAACGCCAAAATTTTGAGAAAAACGCACCTTTCTAGCGTTATTCAAATGAAATATTATGAGCCATAATAATCAACTGTTTAAACAAATAATTTTCTTAACTCTAATTAATTACGTAACTGATTTTAATTGAAAATTGGACCGAAAGTGACATTTTTTTCTAAGCTGTGATTTTGTAGCCTTATTCTGAGAGAATATCATTAACAATAATAATAAGTTGTTTAAACAATCATTCTTTTAAAATTTATTAAAACACCTAATTATCAGTATGAAATGGTTTGTGAAGTATCAGAAACAATTTGTATTTTTGAAGAACACCAAATAATTGTAAATACTGCCAAAATCGCGCAAAACTAATTCTTTAACTAAAGGGGTTTCTTTGGACCCCATAAAACAGAATTATGGGGGTGATATTTAAAAACTAAGATTTGATTCGCATTCCATGGCTAATTTTGAAGAGAAATGTTGAGTTCCAAATCCATTTAGCTATATTGAGGATCCTGAATAAAATTTACAAAAACATCTTTTTTATGGGAAATACATGCTAAACTTCATGGGGCTTGCGGCACCTCTAAATATTATTTTTTTCAACCAAAAAATGGATTCATTTTTACGTGGATTCGAACAAATTTCCCGCCGGTATTCATAAAAATAGCAAGAAAAAAAATTGCAATGCATTTTTGTATCGCACTCATGTAAATAAGTACAGTCCATAAGTAAAGTTATTTTCATCCCCAGCGCCTTATTGAGAGGAAATGCTTCGAAATATCCCGCGGTCAACGCGGAGGTTAGAAGGTGGGGGTAACGTTCGAGCGCAGTTGAGAAGAAGGCACCCTATTGAGAGTCGCTCTATTGAGGAGGCATCCCATTGCGAAATTCCCCATTGAGAGGCACCCTAATGAGGGGCGCCCTGTTTAGAGGCACTCTATTGAGAGGTGCTTTATTGACAGGCGTCCTATTGAGAAGCACCGTAGTAAGAGGTGCCGTATTGAGAGGTGTCCTTTTGAAAGGTACCTTATTACGAGGTGCCCTTTTGAAAGGCGCCCTATTGATAGGCTCGCCTTAAGGCCATGCTTCAGGAGAAATTGTTGAGAAGGCACCATTTTGAAAGACGCTTTATTGAAAGGCCCTCCGTTAAGAGGCGCCTTATTAATAGGTGCGCTATTGAGAGAAACCCTATTGAGGAGCGCCTTTTTGAGAGGAACCCTATCGAAAAGCCCTTTATTCAGGTGCACCCTATTCAGAAGCGCCCTATTGAAAGAAGCTTTATTGAAAAACGCCCTATTGAGAGGCTCCCTATTGAATGGCTTAACTGTATGGCCGTGTTTCACCAGAAATTGATAAATAAGCTGCGATGAATGGGCAGGTATATGGTACAAAATCATAACACAAAGTTGCATACTTTCCTGGCACACCCTGTGCAACTTTTCAGCAAAAGGATGAGACAGGATTAAAAGAGAATTGCATTCTCATCCAGAAATAAGGACTTTTCACTGATGAGTAACCTTTTGGATAGGATCCGATTTGGCATATTAGGGAGTGTGAGCTTTTCGAGTGCTTGGAATAATACTGAAATAATACTTGATATAGGAAACAGGAGGAAAATCGGATGGATTCTCCACCCTGTCGGCCCAGCGCGGATTAGCGGATAATCCGAACGGGAACGAGGAATTGTTGAGAGAAAAGCGGAAATGCTAATCTCTCGATGGGAGATTCATGGATACAGTAGTAGCTTCCAGGCGCGGAAGCGGAAGTCTTCTCTGCAGAATTTCCTCTCTCTTTCTCATCAACATCCTTCCCTTCCATCTTTGCACCCCTTTTGACTATGTGTCTGTATGTGAACTTTAATCGCCGCCGAGAATGCGCGAAAGAGAATGCAGCTCTATGTTAGTACATTTTCCTCAGTGAGGTCTCTATAAACACTCACATCAGATGGAAATCTCAAAGCACATAATTATAACTTTTCTCAACTTTTTAAACACTTGTTTTTCACAGTGTTTATTATTATTATTTTTTTTAAAGTCACGTTGTTAAAAATAAGCAGTTCATGTAATAACTGAGGAACTAGGGATTACAAATAAATAAGAGTCAACATCTCGTATGAATATAAAGTAAAAAAATAATTAAGCTTTTAGCTGTAATACAGCACGGAAAAAATATATAAAATGTCGTTTTTTTCCTTTAAAAAACGTAATTTATATGCAGTGCGAAAATAATAATGGGTTCGTAAATTTTGTGTTTTCAATTTATTTAGGGCTTGTCCAAGGGCAACGTAATAAATAGAATTTTCAAACAAGACCGATGAAAAAAAATGTAATTTTCAGAAGCAGATTTTTATTTTTAATTTAAAACATTTGAATTGACCAAAATATAGGTTGAGAGTCATTTTTAACCACGCATCTGCATTTTCAAACAATAGAATTAATTTTTTCCAAAACAGATCAATTCTCAAATAAAAAAAAAAGAGTTTTCAGGAGGAGTTGAATTTTCAATTAACAGGCATTTTAAGTCTAAAAAATCTAAAAAAATCTAACAATGTAAAATTTTGTAGCCACAAAAAGAGATATTTGTGCAGAACAGGCTAATTTTCAACCAAATAATTAAATTATTAACTAAAAAGATAAATTTTGAACTAAAAAGATTAATTTTTTACTAAAAAAGTATAATGAATTTATTTTCAACCCAATAGTTAAATTTCTACCAATATTAAAATTTTTTAAACTAAAAAAATCCATTTTAAACCAACAGTATAGTAACGGCATTTTTAATAAAAAAATTAGTTTTTTGTTCTGTTTTTAAAAACGAATTTTCTATGAAATAGATAAATTTTTTAGTTGATTTTTTAACGAGATAGATCAAATTTTTACCAAATGTATACCTTTTTTTTACCAAATAGCTGAATTTTCGACTAAAGAAGGATAAATGTTGACCAAAAATAGAATGGTTAAATTTCTAGTTTAATAAAATTATTTTTCAATAAAAATGTGTACTATATAGTTAAATTTTCTACCAAAAAGAAGAATGAAAAATTATCATAATAATTTTATAACCAAAAGAAAATGATTTTGACCAATATAGTTAATTGTTTAAACAATAAGATGCAATTTCAATAAAGCGTATGTATTTTCAAACGAAATAGCTTAATTCCTAACAAATTTCAAAATTTTTTTATCAAATATTTGAATTTCCAAACTAAAAAAGATTAGTTTTTAAGCCAAAATGGAATAGTAAAATTCACATCAGAAAAATAATTTTCAGTTCCAAAAACCGAATTTTCTGCAAAAAATTTAATTTTTAATTAAAAAAATTATCTTTTGGTTGAAAAATGTATTTTCATCCAAGGAGTTGATTTTCGAGGAAAAACGAATAATTATATACAAAATACTTAAATATTTATATTTTCAGTTGATAAAAATTAATTTTCACTACAAAAATGTACAATAAATATTTAAATTTTCTATTAAAGAAGTTAATTTTCAATGACATTAATAAATCTTCAGCCAAAAAAATAATTTTCAGCAACTTAGTTGATTTCTTTTTGAAGGTGAATTTTTAACAAAATAGTTGAACTTTCAACAAATTTCATGATTTTCTACCAAATATTTAAATTTTTCAACTATTAAAGAGTATTAAAATTTATTTAAAAAAATAATCAACATAAAAAAACTAATATCGTACGAAACAGTACAAATTTTAATTAAAATAATAGATATTTAGTTAAAAAAATCCATTTTTGCCCAGAGTTGATTTGAAAAAAAAAATTTTGCACAAAATTCCTGTATTTTCAATGGAATAGTCAAATTTATAAGAAAAAGATCAATATTTAACCCTATTTGAAATATTTATATTTTCATTAAACATTTAGTTTAATCCAAAAAATGAGTTTCAATCTTTAAAAAAGGCATTTTTCTAATAACAGTTGAATTTTTTTATCAAATATTTAAATTACCAAGCCAAAAAGACGAATTTTCTGTAGAAACATTTGATTTTTTAACAATTAAGTTATTTTTCAACCATACTATTGAATTTTTTAACAAATAGATAAATTTTCGTTGAAAAATATAATTTTAACAAAAAAAAAACAAAAATTCAACAAAATAATTAAATTTTAAACTATTCCAAAGAGGTGCAATTTTTAATAAAATACATCAAATATAAATTTTAAAAAAATTCATTTAAAAATTCGAAGTTAAATTTTAATCTGAAGGGATTATTTTAATAAAAATCATGAATCTTAACTGAAAAATATAATTTTTTCACAAAGTACTTCAACTTTTGATCAAATTAAACAGTCTTGACTAAATTGTGGAATTTTCGAGCCTAAAAACATCCATGAATTCACAGAATTTGAATTATAACTTTTTATAGGAAATTAATTGAATTGCGTTAAATTATATTTTTTATTATAAAATAATATATTTGACTAGTAAAACGATATGAATTCGGTCGAATTTTTAATCTTCAATAAACAAACTTTTTTCACAGCATACCAAATTGAAAAAGTGATAATATCGAACAGCTATTTCTCACAAATTCTACATTAAACTTTTAATAAGTAAGCGACTGTTATCATTAAAAATTAAAGGATTTATATACTTACTTATATGAACATATGTTTCTAATTTTTTAGCAAAATACAATGACATACTGCTTATCAATTAAATATTTTTATAAAATATGTATTTACATTATTTATTATTTTTATTTTGATAGCAGGGTTGCTTGGGTCACTTTCTGCACTTTCGCGGCGCGATTAACCAAGCTGAAGCAGGTTCGAATCTCCACACCTAAAAATTTTTTGCAGCTACATAGTTTATTATAGCCATTATCAAATAAAATTACAGGTATTTTGAATAGATTCGCTATTTAATTAATTGTAATTATAAAATAATAATGTGTTACAAAAAATTTTTTATGTTTTTTTCTTCCTTTAAGTGATTGATTTGGGTGCGAAAAATTTCTACTTACAGTACTGTTATCGAAATCTCTCCTAGCTGTGAGAAGGCAAGGCATACATGCACACAAAAGTAACGCGATTTTGATTTAATCCTCTTGCATTCTCATAGCACGATATTGTGGATCGACATAATCTGGAGAGAATATCATGCTGTAATTTCAGTTCATTGATGCACTGGGAGACTTTAGAAACTGGCTGAGAGTAAATTCATTATTTTAAATTAATAAAAAATCTATAATGTACAATAAATAATAAATAGTATAAATATGTAATTTATAATAATAATGATAATAATAAGTACTAAATCCAAGAAACTGCATTTCTTTAATTTATTTATTCATGATAATAATTATTTTAAAAAACACGGTATTGTCTAGGTTTAAGAAAAAATTCTATTAACTAGTGACTCGTTTAAATAAAAATAACTACAATCATAGTTAATGAAAAATTAATTTAAAAATAAATAAGCATTAGTGATTGGAAAATTTTTCATTCGCATTTTTAACTGAAAAATATGACGTTTTTTTAGTTAAAAAAATGAAGTTTTAATCCAAAAAGGGATTTCCCAACACAAAAGGTCCTTTTCAAACAAATTCGGACTATCTACCGAAATAATGGAATTTTTAACAAATTAAATGAATTATCAAACAAATGATTGAAGCTTCATACCAAAAATATTAATTTACACCAAAAGATTAATGTTTGACCAAATACTTAAATAATTATTCCAAGTTTTCATTTGGTATTAAAAGTTGTTTTTCCCCTAAAATGGAAAAACTGCAATGCTTGGATTTTTAAAATTTTGTCTGCAAAATCGAATAACGCCATTAACGTTGCGTATGAAGCATATTTTAACAAATTAACAAAATTAAAATTATTTTGATAATTTAAAAATTTAATTATTTCTTACAACAAGGTACGATGAAGTTTTCATGAATTTCTAAGCCAATAAAACAAGAAAGTTTAATTTATTGAATTTACTAATACTGCAATTCTCAAGCTCAAGAGATCCCAACTAAATCTTAAATTTTTAAACTTTTAAAAACGAAACAAAAATCTGATTTTTAAACTTTAGATCTTTGAATTTCATTGAATGGCTCTCGTTTCTGGAATTACTAGTTTGATATCCAATTTTTTAAAATTTATATATTGAATTATACATCGCTGGAGGAATATTCAACAGTATATCTTCTAGAATTAAAATTAAAACGAGAGATTATAGTAATTAATTTTAATTTATAATGTGAATTAATATTATACCAACATTTACATTATTTATTTAATATTTAATATACTGCTTATACTGTATACTAAGCATTCTTCAATTTATAATTATAAACTAAAATTTTTTTATTAGTTCAAAATTAAAAACAAACAGTTATATGTGGCAAAATTTGAATTTGGACTATATTTAAATTGGTGAAATTAGACAGATTTTTTAATTATTTGGAAGATTTCTTAAATTTTTACTGATTGAATCAGTAATACTTTTCTGACTTTCAATAAGTAATTTCCATATTTGAATTTCTATTGAAAAAATTACATTTCAATAAAAAAGAAGACAAATTCGGAACAAGTTTAACTCTATAAAAAAAATTAATTAAAAAAAATATTTCAGTTTTTGGTCTAACAGTTCGAGTGTTTTAAAAAACCGCTGACTTTTTAACTGGAAGAGTTAAATTTTCAACAAAAAAGTTTATTTTCAATCAAGAAAACAGATAAGTTCTTAACCAAAAATGAAATCACTAAATTGTCAATTTAAAAAATGAATACAAAAAAAGTGAATACATTTTTAGTAAACCAGACTAATTTTATATTACAACAGACAAATTTTCAACCAATTGCATTTATTTTTAACCAAAGAGTTAAATTTTTAACTTATAAACGATGAATTTTCTTTCAAAAATGAAATAGTTAAATGTGAGGACACAAAATTTATTTTAAAAAAGAAATGAAACGAATTTGTGAAAGAATTGTTTATTAACAAATGAGTTGAATTTTCAATTTTAAAATGCAATTTTTTAACAAATCGGCTTATTTTTCACCATGAAGGTTAATTTTCAAACAAAAGTTTCACTTTTAACCAGGTATTTACTAAAAGTAAAAAATTTAAACAAAAATCTGAATTTTTATTAAAAATGTTAATTTGAAAAAAAGTTGTTTAGTTTTCAAGAAAAAAAGTTCATTTACAACCACAAAGTGGTGTTATTAAACTGAAATTATGAATTTTTAATAAAAAATCAATTTTTATAAAGAAGATAAACATTAGGCCATTTTTGGGTAAATATGGCTACTAAGTGTTAAATTTCAATTTATACATCAAAATTTTATTAATATTTAAAAAATTTAATATTTTCAAATTTAAAACAATTAAAATAGTAACTTTAATAGTTTTTACCGTTATGGAATTTTAACGAATCAAGGCTTTCTATTTAAAAATATCCAGTATTAAACATTTGATTTATAATTGCTCGTTTTACATGCATAGTCAAATATTGCTACTTTTTCTTTGTTTAATTAAAAAAATATAAATTTAGAATTATAGTTCATCAACTTAAAATAATTTTTATCAAAAATTTCTAATTTAAAATTTTAATTAATGTACATTAATACATTTAATTTATTTTTAATTGTTGCAGTAGTGAGAACTTCATTTTAAAAAACCATGCTTATAACTGGAAAATTTTTTTTTGGTACTAAATTGCCTGTATATTAATATACTCTCTGGCTTTCTTTTTGTAAAAAATAACAAATTTTAATATTTAATTCAAAATCTTCATTTGAAGTTGACGGGCGCGTTAATTCATATTTTTTTAATAGGAGTAGAGTTCAGACACAAACCCACACAGGCTTATATAGACTCGTTTAAATTAAAATGCTGTATCTGATAAAAATTTATTTTAACCAAATAGGTGATTTTTCAGTCAAGAACAATATTTTTTCACTAGAAAAGGCAATTTTTCAACAAAATACATGAATTTTTAACTAAAAAAGTTAAATTTTCAACCAAGAATGAAATATTTATATTTTCTCATTTAAGAGAATTAATTTTCAATGAAAGAAAATTAATTTTCTACTGAAATGATGAATCTTCAACAAGAAAGATTAATTTTCTATCAAGAAAGTCGAATTTTCAACAACAAATAAGGTGAATTTTATATTTTTAACCAAAGGTGAAATAGTAAATTTCTTTAGTTAAAAAGTTACTTTTCAACCCATAATGATGATTTTTTAACAAAAAAGTTCAATTTTAAATTATAAATTATAGATTGAAAAAAATTGTACTAAATCTTTAAGAAAAAAGAGGAATTTGAACTAAAATTTTGAATTTTGTTAACAAAAAAAAGATTTTGTAACAAATTTGTTTAAATTCTAACCCAAAAATAATGTTCAATGAAAACGATAAATCTTTACCCCAAAAACCTAATTTTTAACCAAATAGTTAAATTTATAGCCATAAAGATGAAGTTCCAACAAATAAGATGTTTTTTCTAATTAAAAGACAAATTTTCAACAAAATAAATAAATTTTCAAAAGCGAACAATTACTTTCTACAAAAAGAAAATTAACTTTTGACAAAACACATTCATTTTAAATCAAATGGTTAACTTTGTATCTAAAAAAGATTACTTTTAAACCAAAAACCGAATAGACTAAGAAGATTAATTATGTACCAAAAAAACGATTTTTCAAGCTAAAAGATTAAGTTTCAACCATGAACATCAATTTTCTACATGATACGCGAATTTTTAACTAAATATTTAATTTTCAAGTAAAAAAAGATTCATTTTCAATAAAAAATGGAACGTTTTAATTTTTAGTCATTAACATTATTTTCAAGCATCCAAGAATTTCTAACAAAATATTTCAGTTTTTAACAAACCAAAAAAATCATTTTCATCCAAAAAATTAATTTTCCAGGAAATAGTTGAATTTTCAAACGAAGAAATAAATTTTTAATCAAGAATATTAATGTTTCACTAAAAGAATGCTTGTATCAATAAATAGATATATGAATTTTCAACAAAATAGTTTAAATTTCAAAATGTAAATTTTAAATCAAATATAAAATAGTTCAACATTCAGTTAAAAAAATGTTTTCAAACAAAACAAGACGAATTTCCAACAAAATAAATCAATTTCCAACGAAGGAAATACAGTTTTAATCAAAATGATGTACCTTTCACCCAAGAAAATAAATTTTCAGCTACGAACCTTAATATTATACAAAAAAAGTAACCTGGGACAAATTATTTTTCAATTAAACAAAGAACGAGTTTTCAACAAAATATTGTTATCAAGAAGATAAATTTTCTACCAAAAAAGACTTAATTTAACAAAACACAAGAATGATAAAAACGATATATTTCGGTTTCCAATCGTATATAAAACTACGAATTTTTGTATACCTTCCTTGACAATTTCAAATTGAAAAAATTATTTTTTAACTCAAGAAACCAAATTGTAACAAAATAGTTAAATTTCCCTAAAAAGATTGATTTTCTTCTAAGAAAGACGGATTTTAATAAAAAAAAGACCTGAATTTTCAACTAACAAAACTAACTTTTAAACACCAAATGCAATCGTTTTTTCTCAATATTTATATTTTCACATATTTCATGAAGGTTTGACATATTTATATATTATGCTATCTTCTTCCTCATTTCATTCTTAAAAATTGTAAAGGGGGAGGGTCGGTAAGGCCGGTTTTTGGCCTAATTTATTTTTGGACCAAAAAATCTGAAAAAATCATGGTAGTATCTTATAAGTATCCCGAGTCGATTGCACGCTAAACGGACTACCCTCCACCCCCCAGCCACCCCCACCCCCTACAAATATAGGAAACACCACTACCCACCAACTGTATTTTCGAGAGATTTGACACTCTTAAAGTGTATTCTGAGGTTAGCTCGGGCTTACTATGATTTTCGGGGTCGCCGAATACAAATCTGGCGTCCTTTGACTTTTATCGCGTCAGGTTCAAGGTCATTGGAAGGTCAAATTGAGAGAAAACGGTAAAAAAATCCCAAAAAATACGTTATAGGTTTTTGGAGTCGCTAATTACGAATCTGGCATCCGTTGAACTCTATCGCTTCAGGATCATGGTCATTTGAAGGTCATTTGAAGGTCAAATCGAGAAAAACGGTAAAAAATTTAAAAAAAATATGTTATAGGTTTTTGGGGTCGCTGATTATGAACCTGGTGT
>NC_046665.1:91739296-91807632 GCF_010883055.1 Belonocnema kinseyi
ACTCGGGATACTTATAAGATACTACCATGATTTTTTCAGATTTTTTGGTCCAAAAATAAATTAGGCCAAAAACCGGCCTTACCGACCCTCCCCCTTTATTGTAAAATTTGTTTTAAAAATCGCGATTTTTTCATCACTTATGGTTCCGGTTTAATCGCAGCCAATCAAAACAGTGGGAAGTTGTGGCCAGTTGAAAGCCACTATATACATTTTTGAAACGCATCACTATTTTGCGTGTTTTGGTATTCACAGAATACTAAAATTTCAAACATTTTCATAATTTATTCAAATAGAAAATTTCTCAGTTAAGTTGTTGCATCCGTCACATAAGTTGAAGTAGCCAGGATCATCATCAGCATCGTTACTGATGTATCAAGAAACCTGAGAAATTAATGATTAGAAGGTTCAAAAGAGCTAATTCCTATAAAAATTAAAAAAGATACATATCCTTGATGACTAGTGCAGTGGGAGGAATGAAAGAAAGGGTGGGTGTTAGATGGTCGGAGTCCATTAGCAGAGCGTGTGAGGATGTGTATGATTACACACCCTCGACCGTCCACTCAATAATGCATCATCCACCATCATCCTCAACCCTCCAAGTCTCCACGTATGACCACTCCTCTCTCTCTGCAAGTTGCTGTTTCCTTTTCGCCATCCCCTTATACCCCCCCCCCCCACGACTGGATGCTTATTACTGCTACGGCTTTGATTTGTAAAGCGTGGAAGGAGAGTCAGGAGTGGGAAAGAGAGAAAACCTCGTGAAAGCTCTATATCTTTCAAAGAGAGAGCAAGCCCGGCTTTCATTATACATATGGTGATACCTGCGAGTGAAACTTTCCTGGAAAGACTCCTCCGAGGGAAAGGGTGTGTGTAGAAAGAGAGGAAATGATGATTATGGATGGATTGGAATGAGGTGGATGTTGGTTGGCTGGGTCATCCTCTTCGTTGGCAATCTTTGACGGTCGAATCTGCTCATGAAGTCGTTTCATCTTCTGATTCTCTGCGGATTTGATTTATTTATGGAAGCTGTGGCTTTAGCAATCAGAGTCAGTCATTTATTACGAAAAATATGTTCAGTACGAAATACCATACATTTGGCAATCAATACTGTAGTTATTCAGATGAATAAATTATATTCAGAGTAATCGTAATTTAAGCAAAGCTGATGACAGTTGATCAATTTGAACCCGAAATTGAAACAAGATCATAGGCAATCCTTTTATACAGATTCCGAATTTGGATCTTTTTAATCAGCAACTGGATGCTGGATGATTTGGTTAATCATGTTCTTCGTTGGCACTCTTTGACGGTTGAATCTGTTCACGAAGTCGTTTCACCTTCTGATGCTTGCGGATTTTATTTATTTATGGAATCAGTAGCTTTCCTTATCAAAGTTATTTCATTATTTGTCTTAGTCACATATTTATTATAAATATACATATTGTAGCCGTCACTATACTTTTGGTAATCGATACAATAATTATTCAGATAAATGAATTAGATTAATATCTAATGACAATTTAAAAAAACTAAATACCAGTTGATAAACTTCGTCTCAAAATTGGGACCACATGATATACAAACTCTGTATACAGAACTTGAAGAAATTTTCTCTTGTGTCAGAAGGATTCTTCCTGACACAAATGAAATTTCCTCTTAAATTTAAGGTTAGAAGGAATTTCATTTTTCTGAGAATAATTATTTTTGCAGCAAACGTTAAATTTTTTCGTCTAACTTGACCTAATCGTAAAGCCAAATAATTCTGATTAAGTAAAAAAGAAATCCAACTGGTTCAAAACAAAACAGGGATGAGGATGATGCTTTGGTTTGAAAACAACTTTTTTTTGAGTGACATTTCGGATTTTTTATTTTATCTGAAAATTGGGCATCAGAACATTCGATTATGAAAATTAAGGACTCACTAAATTACCTAGTGGATGGTGGCTGGTTTGGTTTGTCATCTTCTTCATTGGTAATATTTAGCATAATTTTTCCAAAGATTTGATTTTTTTCATACAAATGTTATTTTTCACGATTAAAACAAAAACCACAGATTCTGTCAAAAAATTAATTGTATAAAATTTGTAGATCTTTTTTTAGTGAACAAATTTTGTATCTTAATTTTTTTCATAGCTTGTGTAGTGTAACTGAAAATTTAATTTTTCTATTTTTCATGCTGTTTTTTACGGTTAAAGCAAAAACCATTCGTCCTATCAAAAATTTTATCATAACAAATTGGTAGATCTTTTTGGGTGGACAATTTTTATCAATTTATATTCTGTCTTATCTAAAATAGTTTGACAGAAAAATGAAATTTTTGTTCTTGATTAGTTTTTGTGCCGTGAAAATTTTAATTTTTAATTTTTCGAAAAAATTAAAGAAATTTTTACGCTTATTTTGTATGGCCTTTAAACAGTAAAGTTTTTATTTTGTTGATATTTTTTCATATCGTGTGTTATTTAGCTTAAAATTTTCATTTTTTAAAAATATTTTGTAAGTGCAGTAATTCTGGAAATTTTTTATCGAAAAAATTCATTTTCAGAAAATGATTTGATTTTAAATTTCAACGAATAACCGTACGAAGATGGTTCAATGTTAATTAATTTCGGCTAAAAAGTCGACTATTGCATTTGTTAATAATATAATTTTTGTTGAAAATTAAACTATTTTATTATAAAAATCATCTGTTTGGTTGAAAATTCATCTGTTCTGGATAGGTATTCAAATATTCTGTTCCAAATTCTCTTTTTGATTGAATTGAAATGTTTTTTATTTGAAACTTAGAAGTAATACTCGCTTGCAATTTTTTTTATTATTCACTATTTGGTCCAAAAAATTTTTTGTTAGCAAATAATTATTTAACTAAAAATTTAATTATTTCAATTTTGTTGTAAATTTTGCTTCTTATTTAAAAACCTTACTAATTAGTTGCCCTTTTTTTAGTTAAAAATTATAATTGTTTAATTCAAAGTTGTAGATTAGTCGTGATTGATATAATATTTATAAAGGTTGAATTTTCTACTGAAAAAATTAATTTTCAAGCAAGCAATTGGATTTTTAAACAAAAAAAATTATCTTTGACACAAATTATTGAATTTTTCACAAATTTATTCAACTATTTAAAAAAAAATGTAAAATTTTTAACCAAAAATATTTAATTGCTACCAAATAGATTAATTTACAAACAAAATACTTAATCATGCATTGGAAAAGTTAAATTTTTAATTAAAAATATAATTTTTATATTGAAAAAGCCAATTTCGAACAAAATAATTAATTTTTCAGCCAAACAGATGATTATATTTTAATCCGAAACGTTAATTTTTTTTAATAATAAAGACGAAGTTTTAGCAAAGTGAATGAATTTCCAACCAAATCGTTGTATTTTTAACTAAAAAAGATCAATTTTTAGCCAAATATTTCAACTTTTGACTAAAAAGTTGAATCCTTAACAAATAATTTAATAGTTTAAATTTTAAGAAAAAATATTTTTAATTTAAATAAAAAGTAGCTGATTTTAAAAAAAAAAAATAAAATAGTTCATTTTTCAGTTAAAAAGTGAATTTTGAACAAAAAACGAGTTTCCAACTTTCAAATAAAAAAGATTAATTTTCAAATAAGAAATTTAATTTTTATATTATCAATTATTGAAAACCTCATTTTTGGCGAATAAAGCAAATTTTCAAAAAAGTGTTAAATTTTCAAACGAGAAAAGTGAATTTGTAGCAAAAACAAAAAAATTAACTTCAAAACAAAGATATTATTTTTTAAACAAAATGATAAATTTTTAACTAAAATCATGTGCTTCTTTTAACTAGGAGTTGAAAAAAAGAGTTTACTTTTCAACCTAAAAGGATCAATTCTCAACAACAAAATTTTAAAATGTATAAACTTTTCGGTGCTTATTCAATCCCTTTATTAATTTAACACAAATCAAAAATTGACACAGAATCCAAAGAATGAGAACGAATGAGAAAATAAAAAAAAAATATTTAAAATAGTCCTAATTAATGAAATTCATTATTCCAGGAATCTTTATTAACATCAGAGAATAACATAAATTCTTAATGCTTTTTTCAGACTAGATGCAGCTATAAATTAACATTTTTTTGATTAAATATTTTCTAAAAAAAAATCTCTGTCCGCTTCGCTGGGAGTCAAACCACAGAATTTCCGATTGGCGGTCGGGTGCTTTCCCGTTTAGCTACTAGAGATATCGGGAGAAAAATCCTTTTTCGGAAATACTAGTATTATTTCGCCAAGTGTTACAAGTCAAATTTTTCAAGGAATCTGTATTATCATCAGTGAATAACAGAAATACTTTACGTTTTTTTAGACTAGATAAATCTATGAATTAAATTTTTTTAAATCAAATATTTTCTGAAAGAGGATTTCCTCCTTTTTCTCTGATGGGAGTCGAACCACAGAGCTTCTGATTTCCGGTTCGGTACTTTCCCATTAAGCTACTAGAGAGATCAAGAGAAGAATCCTTTTTCAATAATACTAGTATTATTTCGCTAGGTGTTACAAGTCAAATTTTTCAAGGAATCTGCATTACCTTCAGAGAATGACAAATTCTTAAAGTCTTTTTCAGACTAAATGGAGCTGTGAATAAAATTTTTTTAAATTAAATATTTTCTGAAAAGATATCTCCTTTCGCGCCGCTAGAAAACGAACCGATCGGTTACTTCCCGTTAAGCTATTTTCGATCACTCTGGCAGCTTAAAGGGAAATCACCCGACGGTTGCTTTCCCGTGAAGCTACTTTCGATCACTCTGGTAGCTTAACGAGAAAGCATCCGACGGAAAGTAGATAATTATCAGGGGAGTGAGGGAAGGGCCTATGTGCCATTGTAGAAGGGGAAGTATGAGAAGTAAGAGGGAATGATGAGAGAGGGTGTAGGAGAAAAACGGAAAGGAAAAATGGTAACGATTAAGCGATAATGTATTGTTACAAGGTATTGAAAATCTGCAGAGAAAAAAATGAGTGCGGGCAATCTCGATTTGCATAGCATGTCACGCTTTCCGTTTCAGTACCAGGACGCCATTACCTTTTCCATGAAATATCGCCGCATCTGCACGCTCGACCTTTTCGAGGGTAGTTTTACATTTGATTTCTCATGCCCGCCTTCTACCTACGTCACTGGTGTACGTAGGTACTTTTCCGTATACGAGAGTGTATATATTACCTACGTACTTCTCCGGACAGCAGAGACGCGTTATTATTGGATTACATTTTTAATCCGCCTCTCGGCCACCCTACCACCCCCTTTCTGTTCGTCCTAGCCGTCGACCGCCATCCCCGCGGCGTATCCTCTATACTTTCGTATTCCGGATGAAATTACTATGCAGGAGATTTCATTTGTTATATATGCGCGCCCGCGCGCCGCTACAAACGAGCACATTTTCGCTTAGGTTAATCGAATTACCGGGCGAGCTATGCATTTTGAATAGACGCCTCCTTTTCCCGTCCGGCCGGCGGCTTATCGATACTTTCCACTCTTGTCTGCTTTTTTCGAAAAACAAGTTAATTAATTTGATTGATCGCGAACATGCTAACGGACGTTCCTAAGCTTCTTATTTGTGGAATAATTAAAAAAAATTATTTTTTCTAAATTAAAAAAAATGTGTTTTGAGGTTATGTATGTTAAAAATCTCCCAAGCTTTACTTCAAAACTACAAAATGTTTTTGGCCGAAAACTTGGTACAGCCAAAAAAAATAGTAAGTAATGTCCCGGAACTAACCCTGTTTGTGGTCATTTAAAAAATTTTATTTCATAAAGAATTTCTAAGTGACTACTGACAACATTGGTATGACAGAGATCTACATTATCGGAATATCATAGAGCTGAAAACCGATCCTAACCTCAAAATAGTGCACATACATAAAATTTTTAATGCGCATAATACAAATTTTCTGTTATCGTCTTTCAAAAAAAAAGAAGTCGGGGATGTCCGTTATACTATTTTATAGTATCCTCGATTCAGTTTATTAGAATTTTAATTTTTGTAGGCAAAAATCCGGGGGAACTGAACCCGATTTACTACAAGACGAAGAAGTATCACATACCCTTAAGGGCATGTGATACTTAGAAAATTGTCGATTTTACCAGTTTTAGGTTCCCCCGGTTTTTTCTAGAATAATAAATATTCTGTCTTAAAAATTTGGGAAATGATAGCGAACATGCTAACGGACGTCCCCACACACTTTTTTTGTAGGTTAATTCAAAAAAGTTTTAATTTAGCAAAATGTGATTAATTTTTACAGCGCTTAGGAAATAGTATCGATTTTTTCAGTGTTAGATTCCCTCGGCTTTTTTCCTAGGATAAGAAATATTTTTCCTTCAAAATCTGGGAAATGATAGAGAACATGCTAATGGACGTCCCCACATACTGTTTTTGGGTTTTTTTTATCAAAAAATTTTTGATATTGCTAACAACGTGCATGTATGTTTCGAGGTTATGTGTTTTACAATTCACCCGAGCATTACTTCCAAACTACACAATATTTTGGGCTGAAAACTTTGGACTTACAAATAAACATAGTAACTAATCTCCCGGAACTAACCTTGTTTGCAGGCAATAAAAAAAAGTTTGTTTCATAAATAATTTCTAGATTATCGGAAAGGCAGAGATGAAAAACGACCTAACCTCAAAATAATGCATAAAATTTTTATTGAGCACAATAAATTTTTTTTGTTATTATTCCTCAAAAAAGAGTCCGGGGACGTCCGTTATGATATTTTATAGCATCTTCGAATTCAGTTTTTTAAAATGTTCATTTTTGTGGAAAAAAACTGGGGAAACTGTATCACATACCCTTAATACAATGGTTCGTCTAGCTTCAGATAAAAATCCTCGGTTGCAGATTTTCTCACCGACACTGAAAATTTTCGAACGTTTTTGTCTCTACTAAATTGGTTTCAGTTTAGACTCATATTCTAAGGTTTCGTAGCCTTGGACAGAAATCCTTATATTTTCGGTTGAATGGGCGTCCATGTGTCCATCCGTCCACCCTTTATACTTTTTTCATGGAAGGGAAGTGAGTTTAAGTGATGGGAAATTAGTGAATGGGAAATTTAGCGAGAAGAAGAAGGAAATTGAGGGGAAGTGCAGGATGTAGAAAGAGGGGAAGTGAGGAATAATAAGAAGAAAAATGGGAAATTAGGATGTGAGGAGTAGGGAAAATGATAAGGATAAAGTCGAGGAGAAGTTGGAAAAGTGAAGGGAAATTATGAAAGGGAAAGTAAGACAAACGAGGGTAAATTATGGGAGAAAGTGTCGAGAAAGGGACGGGAAATAAGAGAAGAATGAGCGAGGGGAATAAGGGGTAAGGAAGTAAGAAAATTGAGTGAAAATATAGGGAGGTAAAGTAGGGCAAGTAATGACAAATTAGGGAATGAAAAGTAGGGAAAATCAAAGCAAATAGGCTAACAAAAGTATTGAAAATGATGGAAGAGGAAATAGCGGAAGTGAGGAAAGATAAAAGGAGCAGAAGTTTTAAGCGAAGGGGAAATGAGTAAAGGAAAAGCGACGGAAAATAAGAGAGCAGAAGTTTGAAGATTGAAGGAAATGAGCGGAGGAGAAGTAAGGGAAAATAAGGTGAGCAGAAATTTGAAGAGTGGTGGAAATGATTGATGGAGAGGTAAGTGGAAATAAGAATGGAGTGAAGGTGTAGGGTCAGTGCAATATGAAGAAAGTGAATAAATTAAGTAGAGGAATATTAGGGAGAGTGAGGGTAAATTTTTGAAGGGAACTGAAAGTAAATAAAGATAGATCAAAAATGAGAACTGCATGAAAATGAGGGTAAAAAGTAGAGAAAAAAAGAGGAAATTAGTGTAAATTAGGGTAGAGACTATTTGCAATAAGAGGAGGAGAAGTACTGGATGGAGAAATAGGGGTAGAAAAAGTAGGTAATGATTAGGAGCTTGAGGGGAGGGGCTATGTGCAATTAGAGGAGGGGAAGTATTGGAAGTAAGAGGGAATGCTGAAAGAGGGTGTAGGAGAAGTAAAGAGAAATGGGTGGATGGGACGCAAAAGGAAGTGAGGAGTAATTATATTTGTTTTATGCAATTTAAGTGAGGGTTAGGAAGAAAAGGGAAAATATGTAAAGTAGGGGAAATGATGGGACTCTGAATAGGGAAAGTAGAGAAAATAGAGAAAGTGAGTAAAGAAGAAATCAGGAAACTAAGAGTAGTGAGGGGGTGTAGTGGAAGTGAGGGTAATGAGTTGATGTAAGAGAAATGATGAGAAATTTCAGTGGTTGAGTAACACTGATAACTCAAAGTAAAACGTTTACAAATCGACTTGTCATTTTTCACCATGTTTTCTACAATATAAAGCAAAACGACTAATTTTATACATAAAAAGGCTTAAAAAATGTTTATCAAAATTGAGATTTTTGAAGATTTAAAAAATAAGCTTTTTCAAATTTTTATAAAAGTTTTTAAAAGAATAGAAAATGTTTTTAATATTCCTGGAAAGGTTTCGTCATTTTTTTTGTTGAAAAATAAAATTTTAATAATTTCCGAACATTTCAACATCAACAAAATCTGAAATCTGTTAACGAAATTGTTAAATTTTGATAGGATTTAGTAAATTCGTAATTTTTAATGATATTAGAAAGTCTCGAAAAATTTCAAAAAAATTATTTAAATTTTGAAATGCTTTCAAAAGATTTAAAGCTAAACATAGCTCTTCGTAAGTTTTGAAATAACATTCTGAAACTTTCTAAGGATTCTGAAGGGTATGAAGATAATGAGAAATGTTTTTAAGATTTTTAGAACATTTTTTAAAGAGTCTTCATGCTGAATACTTAATTTTAGGAGAATCTTTATGAAAAATAAAAAAAAAACATTTATTAATATTTTGAAATATTACTTAAATTGCGCAAATTAAATTTTTTACTTATAATGAAAAAAATATTTCAAATACGAAATTAAAAGTTAAAAGTTGAGCTAATTTCTTAAAAATTAATTTTTTTGGTTAAAGATTTAAAGTTTTAGTTAATAATTCATCTCACTAGTTGGAAGCATAGCTATTATTCTGAAAATTGATCTGTTGTTTTTAAGGATTACACAATTTGGCTAAAATTAACACTTTCTTTTTAAAATAAATTCAACTCTCTTTGAGCTTAAATCAGGATTTCGTTGGTTAAATATTTATTAGTTCCATTTAAAATTCATCTTTTCGTTTAAAAATATCTATTTTATTGAAATTATTTTTGTTTTTACAAAAATTTTTATATTTCTGTTAATAACAAAACTGGTTGAAATTTCACATTTTTCGGTTAAAAATACAACCGATTAAGAATTTATCTTTTTAATTGAGGATTCAACTATTTTAAATTGAAAATTGAAATCTCCTTTAGTAAAAATAGCAATCATATTGAAAATTAACACATGGTTGAAAATTTTGAAATATACCTAAAATCTTATAAATCTTTCTAAATGATCTCAATAATTCTAGACAAAATCTCTCTAAATAATTTATTGTAAGAAATTACCAAATAAACTTAAGAAATAAATAAATAAATAAATTATTCCTTGAATCGATTGTTTAAAAAAAGCTAAAATGTTTTTAAAAAACCTTAATTCCTGATTGTATAAACTGAAATTTGATAATTACTATTTCTATAGAAATCATAATTTGTTGCATTTATGAAGAAAGAAAAATATTATATTTTTCATAAATTTTCATTTTTTTCTAGAACTATTAGATTTTAAACATTTTCAGTAAAAAAGTATGACAAGGTATTGAAAATCAGACAAATTTTGAGTGCGAAAATTCTTTTTTTCTTGGTTTTCAGTGCTTAGGAAAAAAATCTTTCAATTATTATAATTCAATTAAAAAGGTTAATGAACCTTCTTCCAATCAAGATGTAAGTACTTATGAATGGTTTTTAAATAATATTTCATCAAATATATTTGCAGAAACTATTTAATTTTGAAATAAATTCAGAAATAACGTAATTTGAAGTGAATACTTTTTTTAATTTAATTGGAATCTGCTTGTAGAATTCAAATTTAATTTTTGTTCCTTTTTATTAATATTCTTATTAATCATAAAAATGTAAACCAAAAATATATTTTAAGAATCATTAGATGTTTCATTAACCGTAATGATAGAAAATCTGGAATTGTTAAGACACTTCCAGAAAAAATAAAAAGTATTTCTGAATGCAAATTTTTGACGACTGAATAACTCGGCGATTAAATGTAAAAAATCGGAATATAATTTTGAAATATTATAATGTTGTATCATAAAATTGTAATTTATAAACGGGTTTTATTAGATAGATACTTTAATATCAGTCTAAATTCTTGAAGGTTATTAACCACATTGTTATCACAACGCCTGATAATAAATAGTAATAAATTTTTACCTTTTTCCGTGAATTTGCAATAATTTACAGACATTTTCACATAATATCTATAATACCTTTTAAGTTTCTGATAATCAGACACTGATGTTATTAACACGGCTAATTACGGGTAACATAAATAATTACTGTAGCTGCTCTAATCAACATAATATATCTTAATGCATGCTTCACCTGGCAACGATATTATTATTATCGTTCTTCGTAAAACTGCTGTTTATACTTTTCACAAAAGAAATTAATGAACTTACTTCGTAATTTATAAGATTCTATAATAGCAGTATAATTAATTTAATCAATTCAGTTTATAAATGGCTTAGAGTTCGAGTAATCGGAACAGTATAAGATCTACTTTTTTTATAATTATATCGAACTTTATACTTGAAAAACCTTCATAAATTATTATCAGGCGTTTATGTGAAACTTAATAAAAAAAGAAATAAAAATATCTTTGAATTGTAAATCTACATTTGAAGGGTGTCCCGACAGAACATGAAAGTGCGAAGAAAAATGTATCTTGGAGAGGAAAAAAAGCATTCCTAAAATTTTAATCATGCAATTATTAAGGGTTATTATATAATTATTAGGCTCATCAAAATTTTAAGATTGAATTTTAAACTAAAATTATGACTTTTTAACTGAAATAGTTAAATTTTTAAACAAAATTATTAATTTTCTACCAAAGCTACACGATTTTTTAACAAATTAAATGAATTTTAAACGAAATTGTTGAATTTTACATTAAAAAGACCAATTTTTGTCCAACTAGGTGAATTTGAAGTAAAAATATTAATTTTTGAATAAAAATGTATCAGTTGTATTTGCAATCAAACTGATGAGTTTTCAGCTAAATTGATCTGGAATAGATGAATTTGAACCAAAAAGATACATTTTCAACAAAAAAGTTTAACTATCGCCCAAGTGGTGCTATTTTTATCAAAAAAGAGGAATTTTCAACTAAACAGTTGAATATTTATATAATTAAAATAGTTAAATTTTTGACAAAAAAAAAAGAATTTTCAAAAAAAAAAAGATTCATATTTATACAAAAAAAATTCTATCAAAGATAGGATTTTCCCACAAAATCCATGAATTTTCAACGAAGTATTTGAAATTTCAAATAAAAAAAGAAAAATTTTTATCTGAGTAGATGAATTTTGGAACAAAAAAGATAAATTTTTAATTAAAGATTGAATAGGTAAATTTTCAAGTAAAACCAATTAATTTTTCACTAAAATTATTAATTTGTAACTAAAATTATGAATCCTCAACTAAAATAGTTGAATTTTTAGCCCAAAAGACGAATTTTCAGCTTAATGATTAATATTTATTTGAATTGAGGAATTATGAACCAAAAAGGTATATTTTCAACCAAGAGGATTAATTTTTTAAAAGAAGTCAAAATTTTCCACAAAATACATTATTTTTGAATTGAAAAAGATAAATCGGGCATAAATTGACAAATTTTCAACCAAAAATTAAATATTTAAATTCAGTCGAAAAAAAAAACTTTTGTTTAGATTCCTAGTAACATTTTTATGGCTTCATTTTGACAAATTCATTTCATAAAGAAAATTTTAAAAGGTAGCGAACCATTGAAAAATATTTTTACAAATTTTGAAAATATCTGGAAGATATAAGGGCCATTTTTTTGAAAGATTTTTAAAAATTTTAGGAATATTTCGTGACAGTTTAACTTATTTAACGACAGTATTTAACTTCCCAATTTCCACAAATCCTAAATATATTTTAAACTGCGCCATATTTTTCTTCAAATTTCTATAAAACCTGAAAAATGAAAATATTTTTTTGACATATCTGAAATCTTCAAAAACACTAAATTTTCTTGACAATCTTAATGATATTGTACATTTGTTCAAATTCAAATATAAATAAACAAATGAACTTGAAAAGCAGTTTTCATCCTGAATTCAAAAGTATTTGTCATCTTAAACAATAATTTGGGTGATTTTTTTCCTTTCATGACCGAAAAACATTTTTTATATAAAAATTGAACTATTTCGTTCAAAATCCGTCCTTTTCATTTTAAACATAAACCTGATGGGTTAAAAATTCGACTATTTCTTTTTTAAAAAATCGTTTTTTCTAATTGGAAATGCAGCCGGTTGAAAATAAATTTTTTGTTGTTGTTAAAATGCAACTGATAAAGAATTCCAGTTTTTTGTGAAAAATTCGGCTTTTGGGGTGAGAAATATAACTAGTTCAAAAAAAAAATGAAGAATAAAGATACATTATTTCAGTTAAAAATTCATATCTTCGGTTGAAAACTGTAACTATTTTGTTAAAAATCCGTCCTTTTTGGTAGAAAATAGATTTTTATTGTAAAAGAATTGATCTATTTAAAAATTCATATTTATATTAAAAATTAAAGTTTTATCGCAAATTCGTCTGTTTTAAAAAACTTTATCTTTTTTCTCGAAAAATGTGAGTACTAAAAATTAATTTTTTTGCTTAGAATTCAGCTATTTTGTTGAAAAACATTTTTAGGATGAATTAAAATTTGTAAAGAGTATAAGCTATATAAATATTTTATTAGGAGGATATTTGAAAAATCACAGTTTCTTCTACTAAACTTTTACTACTACTGACATTTTTCTTTGAAACTTAAAAAAAATTGTTTAACGTAGCCTAATCTTATAGCTGGCAGAATATCCAGGTTAATGGATAAACGGTTTTAAATTTTCCAAATATGAACATATAAAAAAAGTTTTTTTTTTTAATTTTGAAACATCTATTTTAAGACAAGATTTAAAATACTCGTCAAATTTAAAAGATTTCCAAAAATGCAGAAAATTTGTATGGAATTTTTTCCAATCTTCAAAAAATTTTAAGTGTCACTTAAGCTACGAAAAATTTATTGATATTTTGTATATCCTATAAAAGAAAAAGAATTTCTTAAAAATGTTCTAGATACTTTTTTCACATATCTAAAATATTTAAAAAGCTTTTAAAATCCTTTTTGAGAAACCTCAGTAAATTATATTTATATAACCTTAAATCGAATGAAAAAAAAATAAATTGAAAAATAGTTCATCCGAAATTATAATTTTGTATTAAAATTATTTTGTACGGAAAATTCTTTTTTGGTAATAAAAATTTAATTTTTATTTTAAATTCCAAATGTTTGGTTTTAAACTAAAATCCTGTTTGGCCGTTGATTTAATTATTTTGTTCATATTCTGGCATTTCAGATGAATTTAAATCTTTTTGATTACATTTTTTTTTAATTTTCTAGTTTAATTTTCAACAATCATTTTTTTAGTTGATATTTCAACTTTTTGGTTAAAAATTCAATTACTTTGATCAAATTTAAATAATTTGTTAATGTTATCATTTGGTTCTAATTTTTTTTGCAAAATATTATTTTCTCGAATCAAAATTTGAACTACTTTGTAAAGTGCTAATTGTTCTTAAGAATTGTTATTTTAGTAAAAAGTTCGTCTTTTTTTGTATAAAATTAATTTTATTAATGAAAAAATTCAAGTATATGGTTAAAAGATTAATTATTTGGTTAAAATCAACTTCTTAATGTAAAATTTATATTTTCTGGATTGAATATTTCATTTTTTTTGTTGGAAATTCCTTATATTTGGAAAATATTTGAAGACATTTGGTTGAAAATAAAACTAGTGAACAGTAATCTTTTTCGTTGGAGGGTTCAACTATTTTGTTGAAAATTTGTCATTTTTCTACGAATTTAATGTTCTTTTATTTAAAATAAAGATCTTTTTGGATTTAAACATTAAACATTGAATTTACTTTCATAATTTAACAATTTTCTTGGCAAATGTTTGACACATCTGAAGTTTTCAATTTTCTCAACATAATAAGGAAAATTATATTGGAATGGCCTCAAAACAAAAAATAAATAAATCTGACAAATTTATGGTTATATAAAATTTGTAGATTGTCTTACAAATTATTTTTTTGATGAATAAATGAAAGGCACAAAAGTAAAATATTACCCTTATTCATTTATTTTTAATAACTTTCTACAAAATTATTTTTTCATGAAATCTTTGGAAAACTAATAACGGAAAACTTACAGAAAATTAAAAAAAATTAATTGTTTATACCTATTTATAATTTTTCAAACAGCACTATATACTATGTGTTTGTTTGGGTTTTGGAGACATATCGATTGACCCATTAAAAACATTTAATGACATTTGATTAACTAAAAATAACGTTTTTTAATTGTCAAACAAAATTATTTAACATGTTTATGAAAGGATTTTTTAAATACCGAGAATTTAACAGTGCTGTATTTGTTGTAAAAATATTCAAGTTTAAATTTTTTCAGAGAAAGACCTTCGTCCATTAGGAAAAAAATTTATTTAACACCATTGATATTTAAAACTTTTAAATAATTTAATTAAAATTGTTTAGATTTTTTAATTATAATTTTCATTTGGAACCGCCCAGAAAACTTTGTCGGTTCTAATTTTTCTAATCGAAAGTTTATATTTTTCATTTAAAAATACTAGACAGTTCTGTAATTATAAATTTATACATTTTATACATTATTTTTCTAGTCGACTTTCAGTTGGCTTCATTAAATAGTTTCAAATCTAAATCTACTATTTCCGCTTATTCATCCATTGTCAAATTTTCCATTCTTCACATTTATTCCCTTCAATCCAACACTCAAACTTCCATTGTTATAAAGCCGTATAAAATAATTCCAATAATGAATAAAAATCGCCTCTCATTATATCACTCTCGACATCACAGCTACTTCCGTTTGGCAATTATCTGAAAAACAATTCATTTTGTTTCCGTCGAGACAATGACTAGCATTTTTTTATTCGAAGATTAATCGTGATTACCTGAAAGAGGGCCAACAGCGATTTGTGAGATTATAAAACTACTTTTTAAAAAAACAACTTAAAACGTAAGTTTGAATTTTTAATCTAAGTGATAACATTAATATCAATTATCTTAATTATATTAATAATTTTACTTCTTATTTTTAATTAAACTTTTTATTTTACATATGAAAATAATTGATACTTTAATATTAATTTCAAATAAATTATATTTAAATAAACATTAGCGTAACTTAAAATTTCAAATTAAAGTTTTTTTGGTTGAAATAACATCAGCTGGTATATTTTTCTTTAAAAATGTAACTATTTTGTTTAAAAATGCATGCATTTCGTTAAAAATGAAACCATTTCATTTGGATAAAAAGAATTTTTTCGTTGAAAATTCATATTTTCCATTTAATAATGTAAACGTTTTTTAGAAAATTCGTCTTCTGTGTTTGGAAATTGAACAATTGAGTTGACATTTTTTATCTTCCTTGGTTCGAAATTCGGCTTTAATGTTTCAAAATTGATCTCTTTTGTTAAATAAATCTAATTTTACTAAACTTAAAATTCAAATATTTTTATAGAAAACTAACTTATTAGTTGCAAAATCATGAACATTTTTGTTGAAAATGTGTTTGTTTGAAAGTTGAAATATTTTGCGCAAAATTTAGTTCTTTGGTTAAAGATTTGTAAATTTGGTTAAAAATTTATCTCTTGTCCAAAAGTTAATTATATTCTTTTTAATTCGTGTTTTCTTCCGAGGGTGGAAAATTTGAATATTTTTCTACAAAATTCATCTATTTGGTTGAAAAATATATCTTAATGAAAATTCGTCTTTCATTTGAAAATGCTAGAAAATTCAACTATTCGGTTTCAAATTAAATATTGTGTTAAAAATTAATATTTTCTGCATAAAAATTCTACAACTTCGTTGAAAATCGAGGTATGTTTTTAAAAAATTTATATATTTCAGTAGAAAGTGTAAAATTTGGTGAAAATTTGGTGAAATTGTTGGAAAATTGGTTAAAAAATGTCTTACTTTAACAAATGACGATTTGTTTTTCAATTAATTTTTCATGAATTATGACCTTCGTTATTTTTATTTTTAAACTATAAAATTAAGGAAGTGAAAAAAGTAACTTTTTGGGTAACTTGAAGTTACTTAATCTAGTAACTGTAACTAGTTACTCGAGACAAGTAATTTACCCAACACTCTTAAATATATATTAAAATGGTGATTAATATTTAAATCATTATATTATTAAATATTTTTTTATTTTTATCGAGCTTTTATTTATATCTTTGAATTTTGAATTTCTCTTACGCAATTCGTATTCAGCGATCCCAAAAACTATTAATAACCAATTTTAAAGCAAATTCCACATTTTTTCGTAAAATCTTTAGCCATTTTGAATTTTGCATCTTCAATACAAAATTTGTGTCAGGCACTTATTTAGTATAGTTATCGGGCTAAACATCAGGTCTCTGAAAAAAAGTTGTCTTTGTCTTTAATAACTGAAATAATATTTTCAGTCATGTCTTATTAAAAAACCTGATTTCTAATGAAAAAAGTAGAAAAATTACAAAAATAATTATTTTAACAATAGCTTTTGCAATTAAATTTTTAACGGGCGCTTCTTGTCATTTTTAAAACAATGATTCAATTTTAATTAATCATAGCTTATCTTTTTTTTAACGTTTTCCACAATTCCACTGTTTTCAAATTTTGAAAATTGTCAAATAAGCTTCAAATACAGTTATTTCTTAAAAACATATTTTCTTAAACAATTTTATTTAAACGATTTGAATCGCAGAAAAATTTATTTTCAAATTAGAAACAGTAGACTTATAAAGAATTTCTTGCCCGAAAAAATAGGCTATTATTTAATAAAATTATACCATCTTTCACAAATCGGAAAGAAGTGATGACAAGCAAAGAAAATTCGAATTAAACAAATATTGTTATAAAAAGTTTTTTGTGAGTTTTAAAGTTTTTTAATAAATAAAATGTTTTTCGTTAAAAATTTAGTAATAAGTAATAGGGTAAATGTACCAATTTCCAAGGGTGCATCAGCTGTCGAGGATCGGAAAATATTCTTGATGCTAATGAATTAATTATATGAAAAATAAAAATGGTCAATCATTGCGGGGATACCAATAATTGAACGGAGGTCAATTATTGAGGGGCGGCTAATCATTGCAGGGTAGAAATTCGTCGGAGACTGGCCAATCATTGGGGTCTGATCCATCATTGCAGGCTGGTCAATTATAGTTGGCTGGTCAATCAATGCGGGCTGTTCACTCATAGTTGACTGGGCAATCACCGCGGACTGGTCAATCAATAGGGGGCGGCCAACAATTGAGATGTGACCAATAATTGGAGATTGGCCAATCATTGCGGGCTGATCAATCATTAGGGGGCGCCCAATGATTGAGATGTGGCCATTTATTGGGGGCTGGTCAATCATTGCAGGGATGCCAATAATTGAAAGGAGGTCAATTATTGAGGGGCGGCTAATCATTTCAGAGTATAAATCCGTTGGAGGCTGGCCAATCACTGGGGTTTGGTCCATCATTGCAGGCTGATCGATCATAGTTGGCTGGTCAATCATTCCTGGCTGGTCAATCATTGCGGGCTGGTCAATCATTAGAGGGCGGCCAATAATTGAGATGTGGCCAATCATTGGGGGCTTATCAATCAATAATGTGTGACCAATAATTGAGGGGTGGCCAATTATTGAGGGTTGGCTAATCATTGCGGGGTAGAAATTCTTCAGATGTTTTCCAATAATTAAGAGGTGGCCAATCATTGTTGGCTGGTCAATCATTGCGGGATGGTCAATCATTAGGAGGTGATCAATCATTGCGGGCTGATCAATCATTACGGGTTGACCAATAATTAAAAGGTTTCCAATAATTGAGAGGTAGTCAATTATTAAGGTGTGAATAATCATTCGGGGGTAGAAATTCATTGCAGGTTTGCCAATAAGTGGGAGTTGGCCAGTCATTTAGAACTAGACAATCATTGCGGGCTGGCCAATCCTTAGGGGTTGGCCAATCATTGGGAGGTGGCTGATAATTGAGAGGTAGCAAATCATGCGAAATAGCCAATCATTGAAGGGTAGCCAAAATTTAGAGGTGGCCAATCATTAAGGGGTGGTCAATCTTAGGGGTTGGCCAACAGTTGTACCACTTTCCCTATTTTGAATTTGTTTTGCTTTAGTGTCCTTATTATTTGGATTCTGACCCAAGGTTGCAAGAAAGTGACTAGCATTTTTTATTCATTCATTAATCGTGATCACCTGAAAAAAGGCCAATAGCGATTTCGAAGGTTACAGAACTCGACAGGGTGCAGATGATGACGTAGTACTGCAGCTACCGTGTCATTGAAAAAGAAACTTTTCCATTCAGGAATATTGTATTCGTTAACGGTTTGGATCAACGGCATTGAACAAGTCATGATGTGCGTGATCGTGATCTAACGGCGAGGATTTAAAAACGTCCGTGGTTACGCAGGCGTCAAATCATTAACCGCTGTTCGGCCGGATAATTCAACTCGCGCGCGAGGAAAATAGATTTTCCAAGAAATCCAAGATTCTCATCGACTCGGAACGCAGTTATTGTGGAAAAATATTTTTATACTCTATTTCCGCTCTGATACGTAACGGGTCAAGATTTCATTCTGATAGGAAGGAGGAAACTGGGAATTAATGACGAGAGGTGTTTGATGACAATTTTTATAGAACGGATATTATTTATTGTTATCTCATGCGCAGATATGAAGGGGATTTAATTTTAATTGCGTCTGTTTCATGATGGGAAGAAATCAAGATTAATGTTGGTTATATTGTTATTGAACAATATTATAGCGTTGTGGAGGAACGTATATATATTGTGTTATAATTTAAGGCGAGGGGAGGGGTCTGCTCAAATATAAAAGATCAATTTTTAATCCAAAAGCATAAATACTCAACAGCTAATATTTAAATTATATCCAATAGTTAAATTTTTAACCAAAAAGTGAAATTTGCAATCCAGAAGATTAATATCGTACTAAAAGATGAACTACACGAAAATCTAATACTTAAATTTACAGTCAAAGCAATTAATTTTTAACAAACAAATAAATGTATATTTTTCTACAGAAAATACGTATTTTTAAGAAACAGTTAATTTTTAAACAAAAAGCTTACTTTTGAGCAAACAGCTTTAAAGCAGAAAGATACTTTTTCAGAAGAAAGTTGAATTTTCTGCCGGAAAAGTTAAAGTTCCAAAAAGAAAATTTATGCGTAGCTAAGAGAGATACATTTTTAAACAAAAAAGTGACTTTTGTGAAATGAAAAATGTATTTTTTATCCAAAAGAACAACTTTTAAGCAGAAGAGTTAAATTTTCGACAAGAAAAAAAGATGAATTTTAGTATAATTAAAATTTCAAAAAAATAGTTGAATTTTTTAGCAAAAAGATGAATCTTAAACAACAATTTTCATTTTTTCATCAAGAAACGCATTTTTAACAAGTTGAATTACATTAAACAGAAACGATCAATTTAAAGAAGGAAAATTGATTTTCTACCCATATTAAGGAATTTAAAAAAAATGGGTGAATTTTCTGCAAAGCAGTTGAATTTTAAACTTTCAAATGATAAATTTTTAGCCAACAATGGTGCAGTTAAATTTTAAAATAGAAAATCTAATTTTTAATAAAAAAAATGAATTTCAAGAAATGGAGGGAGATTAATTATTTATCAAAACAAAAATTTTCAACCCGCTGAATTCAATAAACAAAAAATTTTTAATGGAATAGTTGAATCCTAATCAAAATGATGAATTTTTAATAAAATGGATGATTTTTCCAACCAAAACATGAAATTTGTACAAACAAAAAATACAGGAATTTCATGCAAAATAGTTTAATTTTAAACTTATAAAGGATATATTTCCTACCAAAAATAGGATAATCACATTATTGAATTAAATTTTTTAATTTAAATAAAAACAAACGAATTTTCGATAGAATATTAAATTTTGAAATCAATTATTTAATTTCTGACCATTGTTAAATTTTTTAGAAAGAAGTTAAATTTTCAACAATAAAAAAAAATGAATTCTTAACGAAAAAGTTAATTTTGAACAACATAGCAGACTTTTTGACCACACAATTGTAATTTTAATCAGATAGTTTTCTTTTAAAACAAAAAGGTGCATTTTCAAAAAACAAATGCATATTAAGCCCTAAAAGTTAAATTTTCGAGACAAAAATTAATTTTGAGTCAAAAGAGATTCATTTTCAACCGAGAAAGATGACTTTTCAAATATAAAAGACAGATTTTAAATTGAAAAGAATCATTATTAAACAAAATATGTAAATGTCTTACTGAATAGCTGAATTTTTATCTAAGAAAATTATTTTTCTACCCAAATCAAACACTAAAAAAAAGATGCACAAATTTTTTGCAAAATATATACATTTTTAATTTACACAAAGAACGCATTTTTTACCAAAAATAAAAAACTTACATTTTCATAAAAAAATGGTAATGTTTAAAAAAAACAAACAATTTTTCAATAGAATATTAATTTTTCAAGTGAATAGTTGGATTTTTTACAAAAATGTTTAACTTTTCCTTAAAGTATTTGTTTTTTTAACTCAAAATATGAAAATTTAACCAGAAACTTTAGTTTCAACCAAATATTTTAATTTTGTACCAAATTGTTAAACTTATAATTTATAAAAAGGAATTTTCTACAAAAAAGTTAAATTTTTTATTAAAATTGTAAATTTTAAACCGAAATTATTGAATTTTTACAAAGTATTTCAAGCTTAAGTCGAGCAGTTGCTCTTACAAATAAAAAGGTTGTATATTCGACAAATAATATTGGTTTTCCACAAAAAAAACTTTTTAGCAGAGAAATGAATTTCCAACCTGATGACATCGATTTTTAATTTAAAATTTGTACAAAAAAAGGGACAGTAACATTTTTAGGAAAGGAAATTATTTCTAAAAAAAAATTCTAACATAATAGTTCAATTTTTAATTAATGAGATAATTGGTACTTGAAATAATTAATCTTCAAAAAAATAATTTCCAAGAAAAGAGTTCAACATTTAAACAAGTATAAAGCTTTTTAAAAAACCGTTTTTTTAACCAATAATATTAATTTTCCAGAAATAATCAATAATAAGATTATCAGAAAATCATAAAAATTCTTGATTAAAAACTTCAGTTTTCATCTAAGAAAGATTAATTTTCAATCAAATAATTGAATTTGATACTAAGAAAAAACTATAAATTTTCAGGCAAAAGAATTGAAACTTTATGGTTTCTTCGCATTTTCCAAATGAACTTCTATTTATGTTAAAAATTAATTTCAGAATTTAGATAATAATATTTTTGTCGCTGAAATTAATTTTTATAGAATGTATGTTAAAGCATATCGGCTTTATAATTTTTCTCTAAAATAAAATAAAGGAATATAAATAAAATCTGAGTAGGTTTTTTTAGGAATCTAGTTTTTAAGAAAATCTAATTTTTTCATCAATTTGAGTCTCGAAATTTTGATTCGACAAGCTTATTTGCAAAAAAAGTCTTTTATTTAATTAGATTGAAGCCGACCTAAATGGTGAAACCTTTAGTGAAATATTGCAATTCGTGTTTGAGACACAAAAAAGTGTTTAAAATATGATAAGTGTAATAACTTTCAACACAAATTTGTCTAAATTAAAATTTTCATTCATCTATATTTATTTTAATAAGCAAAATAATAGTCCCAGATTAAAAAACATTGATGATGTGAAAGTCTGGTTTCTGTACTGCGAGTTTGGAATGCACCAATTATAAAATTCCCGAATCCTTAAATTCGAATTAGCTTAATTTTATGCGAGTATAACATAAATTCCTTTTTGTTACCAAATAATGTTGCTCAAACTAAATAAACTCTTCTCTTAAACTTAATGTCAAGAATTAATTTCCATTGGTCTCAAAAGGACTCCCTTTGCCACAAAAATTGTCCTTTTGCTACCAACCTCACCTAATCTTACAGTCAAATAATTCTCTTTTTGTGAAAATTATATTCGTATTTTAAAAAAAGGCATAAGAAACATGCTTTTATTTTAAACAAAATTTTTCTCTGAATCTGAAATTGTTCAATTGGTGTGGATGTGTATTTCGAACTTGAAAGTAACGAATCCCTCGCTAATCTCTAATAAATCGCTATCATTTGTTGAACATCTCAGTATTCGTTTTTTGGCCTGAAAAGGTACCATAATTGTTGAAAAATGAGGACTAGATGCATATTGCTGTTCCTTCGCTAATGTATTCTGCAAAGGTACAAATTTAGTTCGGGCTCGTTAGGCAACCTCTGGCAAATCTGAGCTTCTCGATGGACTCGCTGAAGACTGAAGGCGGAGTTCAAAGCACACGTTTCGATTGCGAAACCTGTTGTTATAAAAGTGGTTATTGATTGGCACTCATTAACGCTAGTTTCTCACTTTGACGAGTGTGAGAATTTAAAACGCCCTCCAGACTTTGCTCAGTTTGTTATGACTTTTAACAATTAACAACACTGAGGAAAATGGATGTTCAATAGGATGGTCTAAAATGCATTGGAAATTTTATTTCTTTTATTTTTATAAGACACCCAAAAAATTTGTTCAAATCCACACAAAAATAAGTGCAAGTTTGAGCGCGCCTAGAGCGTGCAACTGTTTATTCTCGCGCTTCGCGCTCGATTCTGTGTTTATCTCGCGCTACGCGCTCGGTCTTTATATTTCTCCCATATTCGTGGACACACCTTTTAAAATCAAAGGTCAGCGGACTGACAACTATAATTTTGTAATTTTGAACTCTCTTTTGTTAAAGCTCTTTTGGCTTTAACGAACACATTCTCATGACGTATCTCGTGCTTCGCACTCGATTTTGTCCAACATGTAAACTTTTCTACATTATACACAACACTTTTATATCAATTATAATACATTTTTTATGTCATTCTGCCTGGGATTACTTATTAAAAAATTGCAAAATAAAAAGCAAATTGTATTTATCATAATTATTTTTGTATTTGTTTCTTATTTTGCTTTAAATTGTATTCCAAGCTGCTCTGATACATATATCATTTCAATAAATTTATATCATTACAATTTATAATATGCATAAAAATTGAATCCGACTAATTCTTATTTCCTTGCTTTTATATTTTTTATTTTTACTGTTGTTTTTCACGACTAAAGCAAATACTACGTGTCCTATCAAAAATTACAGCTCTTTTTTGGATGATCAATTTTTGTCTCATTTTTTTTCGTAGCTAATATCGAGAAGTGATTCATTATAAATTTGTAGATCTTTCCAGGGCACGCAATTTAAGCTTTTTCATTTTTCTCGTATCTTGTATAGTTTGACCAAAAAATGGAATTTTTGAATTTTTCATTGTTTTTGGTACGATCAAATTTGGAATTTTCAACTTTTCGACCAAATTAAAAAAGTTGTTATCGTAGTCATGTAGGGCTTTCAGAAAGCAAACTATTTCTTTTTTTGGCTTTTTTTTCATATCATGAGTTGTTTGGCCTAAAATCTTCATTTCAGTTTGTTTTTTTGGATTTTGAAAATGCCCTAACTCTGATAATTTTCTTTTCATAGAAAAAAGTCATTGAGAAAAATTGTTTGAGTTTCTAAGTACTGAAAACAGCCGTGCATAGAATTTTTACATCTTGAAAAAATGTGGTTTCAAAATTTTTCCGTACTATCAAATTTGGAATTATCACATTTTTGACCAAATTAAAATAGTTGCTATCATAATCTTGTAGGGCTTTCAAAAATCAACGTTTTTCTGTTTTTGACTTTTTTCATATCATGCGTTATTTGACTTAAAATGTTCATTTTATTTTATTTTTTTTTTATTTTGAAAATGCTCTAACTCTGGCAATTTTCTTTTTATAGAAAAAAGTCAGAAAAATAAATTATTTTAGTTTGAAAGTAATGAGAACAGCCGTGCATAGAATTTTCACATCTTGAAAAAATGTGATTTCAAAATTTTTTTGTACGCTCTAATTTGGAATTTTCAACTTTTTGAACAAATTAAAAAAGTTGTTATCATAATCTTGTAAGGCTTTAAAAAACAATATTTTTCATGTTCACAATTTTTCTCGTGTCATGCGTTGTTCAGTCTAAATTGTTCATTTTCTTTTATTTTTTTTTGGATTTTGAAAATGCTCTAACTCTGACAATTTTCTTTTTATAGAAAAAAATCAGTAAGATAAATTGTTTTAGTCCTGAAGTACTAAGAACAGCTGTGCATAGAATTTTTACATCTTGAAAAAATGTGATTTCAAAATTTTTTTGTACGATCGAATTTGGAATTTTCGACTTTTTGACCAAATTGAAAAAGTTGTTATCATAATCTTGTAGGGCTTTCAAAAAGCAATATATTTCTTTCTTAGACTTTTTCTCGTGTCATGCGTTGCTTAGCCTAAGTTGTTCATTTTAGTTTGTTTTTTTCTTTATTTTGAAAATGCTATAACTCTAGTAATTTTTGATTTTTCGAAAAAATTCATGTTGATAAATTGTTAAATTTTTTGAACACTATGAATAACCATACAGAGAATTTTAGAATTTTTAAAAAAGTGGTCTCAAAAATATTCAAACTGTGACCACTTTTTGAATTTTCATCCAAAATGGCTGGCTAACGAACTTGATCTTTAGTTTAGGACACTAAACAAGTGTACCAAAGGGCAATCTAATAGATTGCTTTATTCAAAAGTTATCGTGTTCACAGACAGACAGACAGACAGACATACATACAAACATACAGACACATTAGTAAAAAACTGTTTGTCGGATTAAGGGCGTCTCAAAACTTGGACATTTGGCAAAAACTGGGGGGGGGGGGGCAAATTTTACACAAATCTAATACCTTCTCTGATGAGAATGTAATAATGCAAAAAAGTTTGCACTTTCGACAAAATCGAATGCGAAGTACGAGATACATAATGAGAATGTGCTCGTTAAAGCTGAAGGAGTTTCGACGAAAGAAACTTTTTTTTAAAATTTGTTTCGTCTTTCGTGTCCTTTTCCCAAAAATGTATTCTAAAAATTAAATTGTTTTCATTTTCAATCTTATTTTTTACGATTAAAAGAAAATCTCCTCGTCCTATTTAAAAATGATTAATAACAAATTTATAGATCACCTTGGGTGAACAAACGTTTGTCTTTTGATTTTAGTGCATACCTTGTGTCGTTTTACAAAAAATATTCATTTAAAAAAATGTATTAAAATAATTTAATTTTTTTATTATAAAGGTTATATCTTACGATAAAAAGACGAAGTGTTCTCTAAAAAATTATTTATGAAAAACTTGAATGAGTCTATTTACTTTTTTTCATTGCTTGCGTTGTTTGTCAAGAAATTAATCTTTTTAGTTTGATTCATTTACGAATATACAAAAACTGCGCATCCTATAAAACAGTAATAATAAACATTTCTGGCCTTTTTTTGGATAAACAACAATTTTTAAATCTTGAAAAAATGTGGGTTTAAAGATTTTTCGCATGATGAAATTTTGAATTTTCAACTTTTCGTCCAAATGAGAAAAGTTGATATGATAATATTTAGGGCTTTTAAAAATCAACATTTTTCTGCTCATGACTTTTTTTCATAGCATGCGTGGTTTGGCTTCAAATGTTCATTTTAATTTTTTTTTTTTTGATTTTGAAAATGCTCTAACTCTAATGATTTTCTTTTTATAGAAAAAAGTCATTGGGACGAATTGCTTGGGATTTCGAGAACTATTAATAACCGTTCATAGAATTTGGAAATATTGTAAAAATGTGGTCTTAAAAATTTTGAGAAAGTGCTCACTTTTTGAATTTTGATCCAAAATAGCTGGTTCACAAACTTGTTCTTTCTTTTTAGGTCTTAAAAAAGTGTGCCAAAGCAGAATCCAATCTGATCAATTTTTCGAAAATTATCGTGCCTACAGAATACAGACTACAGACAGAAAAACACCTTCGTAAAAATCTTTTTTTCATACTCAGTGGGTCTCAAAACGTGAAGATTTTATGAAAACCGACAAGGTGAAATTTTACATAAAACCAATACCTTCTCATCCTTCTCATTAGATGAGAGTGTAAAAAAAGACATTTTTGTAAATATTTTTCAGAATCCTCAATATTGTCTCCATCAAGTTGAAATTCAATATTTCTCTTCACATCTAGCCATATAATACGAACAAAATTTCGCTTTTTAAATATCAACACCCAAAAACCCAATTAAAAAAAAACCCCATAACTGAAAAAATGGGTTTTGCGAGATTTAAGGGCTAATAATGACTTTTTGCGGTTTTTTAAATGCAAATTCTTTCGGGCACATAACAGAACATTCTATGCTGATAATTAGACAATCACATAAATTGCTAAAACAATTTATTATTGTTCTTAGCAATTTTATCACAGAATAGAGTTAGAATAGCGCGTTTTTTTTCAAAAAAATTTCACTTGTCCACTTTTCAATGAGAAGAAAGTGATAGTTCATCAATGTTAGCAAAAGGGATTGCTTAAACAAATTATTATTATCGTGAATAATATTCTCTTAGAAAAATGCTACAACATTTCAGTATAAAAAAATTTACAATAAGTCAAATTTTCAATTAAGGTACGTTTAGTGATTAATTAGAGTCAGGAAAATTATTTGTTTAGACAATTTATTATTGTTAACAATAATATTTTATTTTAATAATTTCAGAAACATGCCGTTTTTACTGAAATTTCTGGCTTTTTGCCCAACTTTCAATAAGAGTGAAGTAATAATGAATTCAAGATGAAAGAATAATTGTTTAAAAAATTTATTACCATTGTTAATAATATTCTCTTTGCTTTATTCGTAGAATGTTGCGGTTTTTTTATTTTTAATTATTTGTTTATTTCTTGTTAGGCGTGACTTAACAAATAATTAGATTTAGCAAGAATAATTGTTTGAACAAATTATTATTTTTTATGACTATCTTCATCTATAGCAATGCCTGATACTTGCGATTTCTTCGAAAATTTTTACCTTTATGTCCCTGCTCACTTATTGAAATAATAATTAATAAAAGTTAACGAAAAAGTTGTTTAAACCATTTAATATTGTTTATAACTATCTTTTCTTCGATAAGTGCTAGAAAGTTGTTGTTTTTTATAAAATCCTTAACTTTGCTTCGCCTGCTTGGTTATTAACAATTAATAAATAAACATTTGAGAAAACTACATTTAAAAAAATCTATTTATCTTTCACTGGGGCTGGAGTGGCTAATATTAGAATATTTGCAATTCCAAGCTTTTCTTTTACGCTTTGCAATAAACCGCTTATTGTAATCCACAACAAAACCGCATCTTTTTAGCATTATTAAAATATAATACTATTATTAAACATATTAATAAGTTGTTTGAGCAATTGATTTTTTTAATTCAATTTATTACATGACTCATGTTGTAGAAAATTTGACAAAAAATGAATTTTGTTTAAACTGCAATTTTGTAGCATTATTCTAAGAGAATATTATTAACAATAATAATAAACTAACAAGACCGTTTCGCTATTAAGTATACAAAAATTCAATACTAAGAGCCTTCATAGTCAGTTTTGAATTTTATAATTTTAGATGTAAATATAAAGCATTTTCAAACTGCAAGGCTTAAAATTATAAAATTTCAAAAAATGGAATCATATTAAAGCCATCTAGTTGTTTATTATTTATTTTAATTTTTAACTTTATATCCTAAAATTTCTTGACTTTAATTCGAAGATTTTAACTAATAAACTATTTCAAATTGAAAAACATTTTATTGCAAAATTTCAAGAGTGAATAATAGTTCTAAAGGAAGATTTGACATTAAAAAAATTAAAATTAGGTTTAAAATAACAAAAAGAACAATTTTATTTTAATTTTCAATGTTTTCCATTTTAAATTATCATTTAGTTCAAAAGTTTGTTTAATATAATTCAATTTTTTTTTAATTTTATAAAAATTTGCCTAATTAGCTTTCTCGTCAAATTATAAATTTGTTATTTTATAACAATATAAAATTCTAGAAATACAGAAGTTTTGACTTTAAAAGATTAAATTTAGCTTTCATTTTTAAATTGTCAAATCTTGATCACTTTGAATTTATAATTATCCAAATCCAAAAGTTTGCAATTTTTAATTATTTAATTTGAAATGCTTTTTAATATAAATAATACATTTTTAATTCCTCTGAAATTTCTATGATCTAATCTCAAAATATTCAATTTCTTAGGTTTTGTCATTGCCCTATTTTCTGAATTTTTCATCTGAAATCTGAAATCATTCAATTTCGTGATTCTGATATTCAAAATAAAAGTGAGTGAAAGGAAAATATATTGCTTCAGAATCTATCGTAAATAATTAAAAATTATTTTTTGTGAAAATTTATATTTTCGAGTTAAAAATACATCACTTTTTTGAAGAAAACTAATTTTTTTATTTAAAAATTTAACAGTTTAATTACATTTTTTTTCTTATTTGACTGAAAAATCTTTATTAAATAACATTTGAACTATTTTCTTAAAAATTCGTCTTTTTGGTTCAAAAATGTATCATTTAAATTATAAATTCCATTTTTTTCTGAACAAAAATACAACTGTGGTTGAAAATTAGTCGAATTTCTACCAAAAGACATGATTTTTCAAATAATATAATAATATAATTTTCAACCGGAAAATTGCATGTTTGCTCAAGAAAGATGGAAGTTATAAATAAAATGATAAATTTTAGACCTAAAAAGACGAATTTTCAACAAAATAGTTTAAATATCAATCAAAAAAGATTTTTCAGTCAAAAAAAATTATCAACCGAATCATAAAATTTTTAACCAAAAATAATTGAAATTGTTTAAATAAATTTTTTAATTTGTGGGTAAACTTGAATTAAGATGAATTCTAAATCAAAATTGACTACCAAATAGTTGAATTTGCAAGCAAATCGATAACATTAATATATAATAATAAATTATAATGCATACTTGCCACTTTTTTTTTAAATTAAATTTATGAGTAACTATTGAATTATTTACTACTTATTGTTGGTACAATCAGGAAGTGTGACCGGAAAATTTATTTGCAAAATGAACTTTTTTTTCCCTGCCTACTTTTTCATTTTGCTTGATCATTGATATTCAAATACCAATATTTTAATCTTTTAATTATCCTTTCAAGATAGAATCTTTAAGAAATGATATAAAACAGTAATTCAGATACAAATTTAAAGTTTTTGAATTGATTAATTTATTTTTAACAAAAATGTGTATTTTCTACTATAGAAGATTGCTTTTTAAGAAATTATTCGAATTTTCATTAAATAAATATATTTTTAACATAATAGTTGCATTTCCAAATAAAAAGATGAATTCTCAAGAAAAAAGTATCATGGTTTATATTTCAATAAAAAAGAAATTGATAAAAAAATTGTTTTTAACCAAAAAGACAAATTTGCAATTCAGCGAAACTTCCAAGAAAGAACCTATTTTTCACTCCAAGCAGACGAATTTTTTCAAACAAAATTTTTCATGAAAAACGGCACATTTTTTCTAAAATATAATTTGTAGCCATAAAAGATTTCAGTTCATTTTTCAACACCAAACTATAAATTTTAAACAAAAAGTCAATTGCCTACAAAACAGTTGAGTTTTTATCCAAGAATTAAAAGAAAAGTTTGAATTTTTGAATTTTTTACCAAAGAGTATTTGTGCTCGCATAGATACAGTTTTGAATTAAAAAGATTCATTTTTTTTTTTAATTTAGATTTTCATCCAAAACAGATTTTTATATACCTTTAGGCGCCAAAATATGAATTTGAAACGAATAAATTTTCTACAATAAAGTTTAATTTCCGACAAAAAAGAATGAATTTTCAACAAAACAGTTGTGATTTTATTCAATAAACATTGTATTACTACTAAAATAAATACATTTTTAAATTCATAACACTAATTAAAAAAATGTGGAATTTTCAACCGAAAATGATGACTTTTTAACTAAAATTTAAAATTTTAACCGAACAGTTGATTTTTTATAGAAAAAGGATTTAATTTTAAATAAATTCAAATTAAAAATAGAATTTTTCAAAAAATGGTGAAATTTTCATCTGAATAAAATTTTAGTTGACTTTTCAGCAACAAAATCTAATTTTTAAAACAAAAAGTAAGCTTTTGACTGAATAGGGGAATTTTCAGCTAACAAAGATGGCTTTTAATCAAATTGTTGAATTTTCAAACAAATAATAAAATTTAGAATTAAAAATATAATCTTTAAGAGGCAGCTACTGAAAAAAAAGAAATGTAAATATTAATAGGAGGCAAATAAGTTACTAGCAAAAATATTATACCAAGGTTACCGAAAAGCTTTATTTAAAAAACTCCCTAATTTTTCTTTGACCAATGCTTCATTTTCATTTTTCACTTATCAATAAAATTTCCTTTATTTTGATGAAACTAACATCCATTGTTTCTGAGCAAAAAATAACTTTGATAGAAAAAATCTAAAATACTTACAAAATCTGTTTGGGTCGAGATCATATAAAAATTTTTATCTTGGATTTACAGATTATTATTAAAAAAATAACTTGACTCTTTAATTGTTTTAAAAAATACATAGGTACGCTTAGAACAAATTAATTTAATTTAAGTTACACTAGGTTGCTTCCATCTATAATCACTCTCCTTTTTTTCTGACACACAAATATCGCTATATTTAGTTTTAAAAAATCCGCAGAGTCTCGAATATTAATTTAAGATAATTTAAATAATATTTTAAGCTATAAAATGAGATTGTAAATCATAAATAAAATTCCAAAATTTGATAGCTATATCGGCCTTTATATACAATTTGAATTTAATTTTAATTTCAATCTGGTTAAATGAATCCAATTTTGATTTTTTATAGTTTAAAATCATGTAATTTAAAACTTTTTACAAGTAAGTCTATTTCGAAGATATTCAGTTGAAGGTGATTCAATTTTCTATGTGTATAATTCAAAATGTAATTTTAAATACTTTTTTGGGATATTTCTATTTTAAATATTTACATTCAAAATTTTTTTCCATTTTTAAGTCTTCTAAACAAAATGTCTTAAACTTTAATGATTTTGCAAATCACTTTTTAAGTTTTCAATTATAAATCTTCCAAATTGAGAAAATTTGAAATGTAAATCATGAAAATTACCAAATTTTAAATTATAAAACTCACAACCTTCCTAATTATTATTTTTAAAATTTTCAAATTATAAATTCTTTAACGTTAAAGGTTTATAAAAAAGCTTAGAATTTTTAAATTTTAAATTGTAATACCTAATATTTTTATAATTTTTAATTGTTAGTTTTCAATATTAAAAAGCCGCTTATTTTAAACATTGAAACTCCGAAGTTTTACAGTTTTGAAGCGCAATGAATAATTATCACTAAAATTTTTTAAATATATAATTGTGAATTATATAATCAACAAGATCTATATTGGAAAAGTATACAATTTTTAACGATTTTATTTTGGAATAGTTTAAAACGAACGATTAGAATGTTTTCATTCTTTATTTTAAACGATATGCAGTTTAAAATTCTTAAATTTTTTAGACTTACAATTAAAAATCTTCAATTTAAAAAATTTATGACTAAAAGTTTTGAAACATTCTGATGATTTTGAAAATCAAAAGTCAAGTTTTCAACTCTAAATCTGCCAAACTGAATAAATTTTGAATGCAGATCGATTCTAAAACGTATTTTATTATGAATGATTTCGAATAATAAGTAATAAACTAATTCCAATGATAAATTAATTCCAATAATAATCAAAAAGTTACTCCTATAAAATGTTGTCGGTTTAAAACGATGTAATTTTCAACATTTTTTTTTATTATGTGTTCTTCAATAATGCAAATTAACTGTGAAAAATGCTTCAATTTTTAATATTTGCAATTTAAGATCCTCCCATATTTAATGTGTATAATAGAAATATATTTTTTCCATGTTTTTTTACACCAGTTAAATTCTAAATATTAACAATCTAAAAAATATTCATTTTGACGATTTAGGTTAAAATAAATTCCATTTTAAAGATTTAAAATTGAAAATTCTTTTAAGCGCTTTTTTTTTAATACTATTCCATTTTTAAACCGAATGTTCTATTCCAGTCTAATCTAAAAAATTCGAAGATTTTTAAATTAAACGTTTCTTACTTCAAAATTTTTTAAATTTAAAAGTATGTAATTTTGAACATTTTTTTGAATATATAGTTAAATTTTAAAGATCCACAATGTAAAATTCTCCTATTTAAAAAATTGTAAAGGAGAAGTTATTAGGAGAAATAAGGAAAGGGAAAATTAGAGAAAATGAGGGGATGTAAGGAGTGGGTAATTAGAGGATGTGAAAAGAAGTAGGGGAACAGTGTGGAAGTAAGTTAAATGATTCAAACCGAAGGCTAGGGAAGGGCAGTAGGGGAAGGGAAATGTCAAGTGGGGAAATAAGGAGAGGGAAAGTGGAGTAAAAGGGATGTAGGGGAAAGAGAAATTAAGGAAAAAAGGAAAAATAAAGCACAAAGTGATGCGGAGTGAAGTTAAGGAAAGGAGGGGAAGGAAAATTAGGTGAAGTACAGAGAAATAAGAGGAGGAAAAATTAGGATAATTGAGAGTCTATGTGGGCTACTTCAGTAGAATATTAGGTGAAAATTAGTGAGAAGTAGAGAAAGTGAGTGAAAGTAGGTGAAATGCTTGGAAGTAAAGAAACTGGAAAGTTAGTGAAAGAACAGATAGGAGGGCTTCTGGGGTATTATAGGTGAGTAGAGGAGGCCAAATGATGGCTGGTGAGGAAATAATAGGAACGCAGTATTAGTTAGGGACGTAAAGTGAGGGGGAATACTTTGTGAAAGATAAGAATAAAGCAAGGGCAGCAAAGGTAGGAAAAATAATACAAGAAGAAGTAAGGATAGGAGTATGAAGGAAAAATAAGAAATTCAGAGAAAAATTGTAGAAAAGAAGTGGCTAAGTAAATAAAGTAAGGAGAAATTAGTGAGTGGAAGTAGCTGAAATAGTGTCATGGTGAGTAGGGCCAATGAGGTAGAGAAAGTAGGTGAAGTAAATAAAGGGAAGTAGCGAATGTGAGGTTAATTAGAGGCGGGTAAGTAGAGGAAAAAGGGAAATAGAAGAAGAACATTGTTACATGGAAAAGTTATAAGAGGGATTTGTATAGAAAGGGAAGTGATGGCTGACGAAGGTAACAAGAGAAAGAAGATTCTTTTATATAAAAGTTAGAACAGGGGATGTAGAGGAGGGGACGTGATGGCTGAAGAAGGTGAGTAAAAGAAGATTCATGCATGGAAAAGTGAGAAGAGGGGGATGTAGAGGAGGGGAAGTGTTGGCTGATGAAAGAAAGTAGAGAAAAATTGTCAGATAGGAAATTTAGAAGAGGAAGATATAGAGGAGGAAAAGTGGTGGCAGTGAGGAGAAGCGAAGGAGGCTGAAATCACTTAACAAACGTCCAAATAGGCCTACTTTGAATACTTTTTTTACTAAACTTCTTCAATGCAGCATCAAATTTCAAATGACAAGACGTTTATATTCGAATTTAAACTAAAGAATTGCTATTTATCAAAAAAAAAATTCTAGTTAAATGAGAATTTCGTAGGATGTGAAACTGTTGCGTATTTATAAACTCTCAAAGTAAAAAAAGCACAGTGACTTGAATGTTTGCAAAGTGAGTAAATCAATTTCAATTCTATCATCAAAATTTATTTTAATTTCATTATTTTTAGTATTATTAATTGGTCAAAAATAATTCGTTTTATTGAAATTTTGAATGACATTTTAAGTATGTGCCACACATGATGAAGGAAGATAAGGCTGATAACTAGGAGCTTGACAAGGACAACAACAAGACCGGAAGTAATTTCCGAGATGAGCGTCGACCGGCTAAGTCGACTTGCGATAGTGGTTGAACAGTCAAAGTGGTCTCATTTTGGCATAGTACCCGACGAAGGGATACTATGGAGAGGTCATATCCTGTCCAGTTCTGAACCTGTCTGTCAGGCCTGACCGTTTCTATATTAGGCAACGAGAAGCAATTTTCAGAAGAAACCTCGCAAAGTACTCGCTATATCTAATTACTGCAGGGAATTTTAGTAACGGGCCTCTATAATATAATTTCACTTTGGCTATACAAGGGAAATCTCCCACTTTAGAATTTTGTTTGAATTCATAATTTTCCCAGTAATAGGCTATTAACGAGCTTCTATTATGAAAAAAGAACTAAGATGCGCTTCTTAGCCATTCTCGAGGAAAACTGTTTTTAAAAAATCCATGAAAGTTACATAGACTGTGATGCGAGAGTCCTTCAGCTTCTGTGTAGGTCAGGCGGTAGCGCTCTGAGTTTGTACCCGGACTGTTTGGGCTCGTTTCCTGTACCAGCATTTTTTTTCAATTTTTTTTTCGTATAAATTTGGTTTTATTGAAAATGACTATTGAATTCTTTGAATTTAGTTAAAATATTTATGTTAATTAGTGCACGACAATGATTAAGTACGTTTTCTGATATTTGGGAAAAGCCTTTGAAAAATAAAAAAAACTGCAACTTTCCTATCTTGCCTCACTTGTTAAATAAATAATGATTGAAAAAGTCTTATTAGGAAATCGCACTCTACAGATTTTTAAATTAATTTAATTAAAATAAAAAATTGTCAATCTGATGAAAACCTAAAGCTGCAGACACTCTGTGACAAAAAAATCCAAGGCTAAAGTTGGAATTAATAGCAAATTTTAAGTTTTCAAAAACAAATAGATTAACGATTAAAATAAATGGGAAGAAAGAAATTTGTTAAGTCGTAAAAATTCATAAATTTAAAATTAAGGGTTAAAGTCTCGGATTTATATTATCCTATCCAAAAAAGTGCCATAACGATATGCGCCTCAAAAAGGTCGCAATTATTGTGGATGAAAACTTGATTGACTTTTTATTATTAAATTTCTTTTGTGTCCTAAAATAAATATTTTTTCAAACTGAATCAAAAATAATATATTTAATTACGGAACATCACAGAAAAAATTCTGGGAATTGCGAAAGACTTGCGCTTTTCAATAATCATGAGTGATTAATTTAAAAGTTACAAATTATCTAATAAATTATAGAAAATATTAACTCCAAATTATGATAGTAATTTTCATTGGAAATTGTCTTTTTAGAAAATAAAAATTATTACGAAATCGTAAGGTTTCGAAGAAGACCTAATATTTCTATAAATTGTAATTTTTTTTATCGGAAATTATAATTTTTTATTCAATATTATTATCAACATTTTCAATTTTCAATAATTTTCAATAATCTAAAATATTTAAAATAAAAATTATTAGAATTGCCTACAAAAATAATATTATTTTATAGAATATTAAAAAATTTTCAAAACTATAGGTAATATAGGTGTGTTTCTCCCGAAATTAGTATTTTGAAGAAAAAAATCATTAGGCTTAAATCAAATTATTTTTCTTTATAATAACAAAATTTTTTACCTTAAATTTAAATTGATGTTCATAAATCATTCTATGTGAAAGAAAATCCAAAATTTTAAAACAATTTTAGGTTAAGTTGAATTTACACGTTAAAAATTGGTATTTTACACAAAAGCAGTTATAATTTCAATAAGATTTAAAAGTTTTTAACAGGTTTGGATTCTGTTAGTGTTTCTCGATGAAAATTAATACTTTTATTGGAAAAATTATGTTTAAAAGAAGACACTTACTTCTAACAATTTTTGGTTATGTTGACATTTTACACTGAAAATCGGAATTTTCCCAGTGGGCACAAAATTTAGCGACGTCTTTGCGACATTGTTACGACATCGTTACGACAACTTTACGAAATTCTATGTCCATGTCGTTTCGGTGTCTTTACGATAGCGTAAAGACATCGTCAAATCATAAGACTTATTTACGATATCGTAAAGACACCTTAACGACATGGACATAGGATGTCGTAACGTTGTCGTAAGGATGTCGTAACGATGTTGTAAAGACGTCGCAAAACTTTGGGCCCACTGGGTTAATAAAAAAGTCATTATATTTCGTAAACGCTTACAATTTTTTGGTTAACCCAGTTGTTTTCAACGAAAATATCGACATCGATTTCAAAGAAGGTTTATAATTTTTTAACATTTGAAGGTAATGTTTGTATTTTTCACCGTAAACGGTATAGATAAATAAATATTTACAATTACTAAAATATCTAAGGTTATGTTAATATTTTTTTTACAATAAATCAGTAATTTTTGATGAAAAAATGTTTAAAATGATAGGCTGGAAACGACATTAAATATCAAAATTAAAAAAAAATCGAAAAATATCAGTCTCGATTTAAATCCTGAAAAAAAATTACTAAAAAATGTTATTAGTTTCGGCGAAAATTCAGAACATTTTTTTTCTTCGAGGAGCACGCTTTTGCAACTTTTGACGGTAATAAGAAATAAAATTTATAATTTAACCATAAAGTGGAAATTCGTGATATGTTCTGAGAAAATGGAAGAGGAATTATTTTTCTGTCTAACAACACGTTTTCTAAAACATTTACCGTGATGAAAAATGCAATTTTTAATTTAAAAAAAAAGTGAATTTAAATTTTCCGCCAGAACTTGTCAGACATCATCAGATACCTAAATAGGCCCCGATGACATGCTAACGAAAGAAAATTTAAAACAAGAGATTATTTTTAAAAATCGGTTAGTCAGGACATGTATTAGGATTTTTTTTAGCCGATAATCTTATTTTTAAAATTGATCTGGTTAGGACCATATTGCATGCTACCTTTCAATTTTTAGCAATTACAAAAAAAACTGTATTTGTTTTTCTTTTCCATGGATTTAGAAAATAGATACTATGAAATACAAGCAATTTCCATGAATATAAAATTTTTTTCTCAATATAGGGAAATAGAAAATGCGGTAATAGGACCTGGAGATATACGAAATATGAGTCAATATGGCATAAATCAATAAATGTCCTATAGAGTAATATGACACATAGTGAATCGTGGCACATAGGATAATTTAGCACATCGGGCCTATGTTTTTGATTAGTATAAAATATTTGAAGTAATATAGCACTAGGGGCAATATAGTACACCGGGTAATGTGCTACACGGGTAAAGTGGGACATGGGGTAATGGGGAACGTATAGTACATTTTTTGATTAGCCTACTATATTTAGAGTTATATAGTAGAAAGGGTAATATGGAACACATGATAACGTGGTAAATGGGTAATGTGGCACAGGTGCTAACTTAGGACATAGGATAATGTGACACAAGTGTTATCTTAGGACATGAGGTAATGTGTAACTTAAAATCTATAATTTTGATAAGGGTTAGCATATTCAGTATAGCAGTCTACTATCATTTCTGAAAAAATCCTTAATTCCTAAAACAATGATATCCTGGGCAAGATTTTTTTATAATTAAAGATAGATCTAAAAAATTAAAAAAAATATGAATTAAAATCGAATTTTAATTGGCCTAACTGAATTTCGCGTTTTTTTTTTTTTTTTGAGAAGAGGAAGTGCAAATTCCTAGCGGGGTTTAGAAGCCCGGAAGAGTCGTGTAGGTTTATCGCAGTCGTCAAATCTTTCCCAAGTGCACCGGCTTTATTCACACTCAGCTTGAAGTACGACAGTCCTGGAACACTATACGCGGCATAATTAACCGCGTCTAATGTTCGCTGCGAAGATCGCGCATTACTTTGTTGGATATCTGCCTCTTTGGTTTTTTATTCTCCTTTATTTTTTTTTCAACGCTTGCCCGAACCCACGAGATACGCATCGTAGTTGAGCCAGTACTCTGTGAACGATTAACGAGGGCACATACTTGCCCCTCTGAGAGCCTGCCAGACAGAGAAGGAGCAAAATTTAGCAAAAAGAGTGGAAAAGACGAGGCAGATGAATCTACTCAGATTAGGGCACATATTATCACTTTTGATATCATTATTATGTACTCTGAAATTCAATGATTTATTTAATTTTTTCTTTAACATTTTTAATTCTTTAAATAATTGATTGACACAGGGACTATATTAGGGCAATTAAAAATTTAAAAATGCAGTTTTTTAATTTCTTATAAGGAACTGACTTCGTAAAACTATTCGCCTAGGATGATTGCTAGAGTGATTGATCCGCGACTTGGGTCGGACTGATGTTGAGGGGTAAACGTAGTATTTGAGTGAGCAACACAGGAATTCTAGAATATTAAAAAAATTATAATTTTATAATTATGATAATATTTACTCCACGGAGACTTATGCGAATTTTTAAACAAAGAGGATTAGATTTTAACAAATTTTTTGAATTTTAAACAAAATATTAGAAACTTAAAAGAAATAGTTAAATTTTCAAACAAGATGATTATCTTTTTATAAAAAAAAAAGATGAATATTAAAAAAACTATAGAAATTTTCAAGAGAAAAATTTCAATTATCAGTTATAAAGTAGGCTTTTATAGTAAAAAAGATGAACGCCTGGCCAGCAGTAGAATAGATCAATCTTCATTTTAGAATGTATTTTTAAAAATAAAAAAATATTTTTGAATAAAATAGTGAAACTTTTTATCAAAATTATAAACTTTCAACTAAATTGAAGATTTTTCAAAAAGAAAATATATTGTTTTTTTTTTAAATACCTAGACATTCAACTAAAAAAAAAACAAAAAATCAAATAAGTGCATTTCCGCTTTAAGTAAATAAATTTTTCGCCAAAAAAGTCTAAATTTTAAAAAGCAATTGAATGCAATTGAATGTAATTGAATAAATTTTAAATTACATTTTTGACAAAAAAATTACCTTTTCAGATCATTTTTGAAATTTTTACAAAGAGGGACAATTTTCAGTTAACTAGTTGATTTTTCTAATAGAAACATTAAATTTCAACCATAGTAATAAATTAAATAAAAAATGGATATTAAAAAATTAATTATTTGATCAAAAAAGCTAATTTTCAACAAAGTCAATTTTTTAATTAAAGAAATGATTTTTAGACTGAAATGATGAACCTTTGATTAGAATAGTAAAAAGGGCAGTTTTAAAATCAATTTTCAAATAAAATAACGATTTCTTCAACAAAGTAGTTAAAATTGCCACTAAAATTGAATTTTTAACTAAAATTATGCGTCTGCAAGCATTTGCTACCAGAAAATACACATTTTTAACGAAATATATAAATATTATGTTAAAATAGGTAATAATTTTAATTTTTCACGAAAATGGCTTATTTTTTAATCAAAAAGGTGAATTTTCGAGTGAGGAGAGTAATTTTTCACTGAAAAGACAAATTTTATATAATCTGCATGAATTAATATTCAAATATTTGAACTTTTAACTAAATAGTTTAGTTAATACATAGAAAAACGAATTTTTAGGCAAGAATGTTAATTTTTTACCAAAAAAAAAGTAAATAAGCGTCAATAAGTGAACGAATTTTCAACAATAGAGTGAAATTTTTAATCAAAGAAATTAATTTTCGACTACAATATTGTATTTTCAACCCAAAAATAAGAATTTTCAGCAACAACTAAAATGACTTTTTGACAAAGGGATTAAATCCTTACAAAGTAGTTTAATTTTTCATCAAATATATAAATTTTCAACCAAAAATTGTTTGGATTTTAACAAAAGATAAATTTTCAACTAAATTGATGAATCTTGAACCAAAAATCCACGTTTCAACAAAGTAGTTGAACTTTAAAGCAATCAGTTACAGCTCGAGCTAACAACGATAACCCTATAGCCAAAAAGATTAATTTTAAGATTGAATTTGAAAAATAGAGAAATGTGTATAGCTACAACATTTTTGATAACTTATTTACAAAAGAATAATATTTTAAAAACATTAAAGTTCATTAATAATTCTTTTAAAATATAAGGTTAGAAGACTGAAAACTGTCCTTAAAAAATAAAGATAATTTTTCACTGAAATTTCAATTTTGGGCTAAAAGCTTTTAAATACGGACAACACAAAGTGCGTTCTTCGGATGTTACAAACATTCCAGACCCTAAATTATTGTTAGTTTAAATTTAAAAAATAAATTAATAAAGGTGTAAAGTTCAAAAAATTAAATCGTTAATTAATATTTCCATTACGAAAATTTAAAAAATAACTTTTGCGTAATAATTTAATTCTTTTCTAAATTTTGTTTTAAAAAAAAATAGTTGACTCGCAATTAATTAAATTTTTTTTGAGTTTCTGATGTTTTTGTATCACTAATATTCTTTATACGTCTCCGCTTTGTTTTTGATACGCCCTTCTGTTTTAATGATCGCGCCGTGTTAATTGCAGGAATTAATGAGTGTTTTACGGTGATTATTTAAATTGATGAACAAACTCGCGCCTTTTCCGTAAAACAACAAAAACGATTAAAGCATTTTTGGTCAACAGATTAATTACGAACTGGAATTATTTTCACGCTTAAATCTGCAGTAAATTGTAAATTGTGTTCTCTAAATCCGAATTTGCATAAATTTCACGAAATCACTGATTTGCAATGAATATCTTGGAAAACAAAATTTGATTTTTTTACATACATTCTGCTTGTTTTAAACTTTTGATTAAGAAATTAAATTGTCTTAACAATTTATATTCTAAGTTTATATGTTCTTCATTCAAACATAAACCGTTAATAAGACTCTAAATAAAAAAAAAAGTTGTTTTTAATACCCATTTTGAATTCCGCGTCAGCTGTGGTGAAAGAGCGCGCGCATCTAGCGCAAGCGCAGTAGCTCAAGGTATCACGTTGGCAACAGGTTGACATCACTACCTGATTCTTGCTCTTCGGGATTTTACTATTGTGCATAAGTACATTTTGACTTTAATTTATTGCAAATTAAATGATTCTTGTTAGTAATATTATTATTTTGTGTGTCTCATTAGTTGTTTTTTTTAAATTGGTAAGTTTTAGCTTAATATTTAATGATAAGTGAATAGTTTAAAGGGAACTGAGAGAGTCTTCATGAAAAAAAGTTTGCTTAAACTAAAATATATTTTCAGAAAAATTAAACATCTGTAAGGCTTATAGTGTGCAAAAATTGGATTTTTTTAATGAATAGTTGATTTTTCAACTGAAAGCCGGAGCTTTTTACAAAAAAATTAACAAAATTGATTAATTTCCAACGAAATAGTTACTTTTTAAACCACCAGATAAATTTTCAACCAAGAAGATCAAATATCTACTCAAAATGATAAATTTTCCGCTACAAATGAAATAGTTCAATTTTCAGTGAGAAAAATAAATTTTTAATAGGGAAAACTAAATGCCAAAACAAATTGAGAATATTCAACTTAATTGTTAAATTTAAAACAAAGAAATTCATTTTCGAATAAAAAGGTTGGGTTTTTACAGAATGCATGATTTCTTGACCAAATTTTGAATCTTCGAAGGAATTTTAAAACTAATTTTCTAACCAAAAAAATCATTTTTACAACCAAAAAAGACAATTAGTTACCAAAATTATTAATATCACGGGCACACAGAAAAAAGTGGTCTGCCCGGCGGACTACACTAGCTTATCTATATGTTTTTGGGGTCGCTGAATCTGAACCTGGTGTCCAAATAACCCAGTTGGCTTATATTTTTCAAAAAACGAAAAAATCGACGAAAACAGCGACTTTTCATGTATATTTTTGCGAAAAAAAAATTCGTCATGCCTGGTGATCTTGTTCAGCATATCTGTACATTTTTGGGGTCGCTTGATCCGAATACGGGGTCCAAATAACCTAGTTGACTTAAATTTTTTCGAAAAATGTAAAAGTAGACGTAAAATAAACGCAAACAGCGAATTTTCTTGTATATATTTGCAAAAATAAATATTTTCATGCTCAGTGGTCTTAATCAGCATATTTTGGGATCGCTGAATTCGAATCCGGTGTTTAAATAACCCAGATGGCTCATATTTTTTTCAAAAAAAAGCAAAAAGTGACGAAAACAATGATTTTTAATGTTTATTTTTGCAAAAAATGTCTTTATGCCCGTTGGTCTTTATCAGCATATCTATGCGCATGTGGGGTCCTGAAACCGAATCCGGTTTCCACATAACGCAGTTGGCTTATATTTTTTGGGAAAGAGCAAAAATAGACGTAAAATTGACGAAAACAGTGATTTTTCGTGTATATTTTTTCAAAACAAAAAAAATCTATTTTTTTATGCCCAGTGGCTTTAATTAGAATTTTTATCTGTTTTTGGGGTCGCTGAATCCAAATAGGAGATCCAAATGACCCAGTTGGCTAGCATTTCTTCGAAAAACGCAAAAATATACGTTTTTGTAATTTTTGCGTCTATTTTTGCCTTTTTCAAAAAAATATGAGCCAACTGGGTTATGTGGACCCAGGATTCAATTTCAGCGATTCAAAAAAATATATAGATATGCTGATTAAGACCAGGGGTCATAAACAAATATTGTTTACAAAAACATACAAGAAAAATCGCTGTTTTCGTCGATTTTACGTTTTTCGAAAAAGTATGAGCCAATTGAATTATTTGGACCCTAGATTCAGATTCAGCGACCAAAAAACCATATAGATGTGCTGATTAAGTCCATATTTGTTTGTGCAAAAATATACAGAAAAAATCGCCTGTTTTTATCGATTTTACGATTATCGAAGAAATAATGAGCCAACTAAGCTATTTGGACCAGGCAGACCTATTTTTTTGTGCGCCGGTGTACTCTAACTGAAAAGGAAAAGTTCGAACAAAATACAGAATTTTCTAACCAAATAGTTGCATTTTTAACCGAAGAAGATACATTTTTGGCCGAACATGTAATAGTTCAATATTGAGCAAAAAAAAACATTTTTCAACTAAAATGTTGAATCATAACTAATGAATAAATCAGGAAATAAAATTAATGTTTAAAAATATAGTTTCCATTCTCTGTGAAATCCAGATCTTCCATCTACCTCGCATGGATGCCAAAAGACTATGAAGAATTGTTTTGTGCCTTAGTTCCAAAAAAAAATAAAATCAGGATGAAGAAGTTTGTATCTTTGAAAGAAGTAGTAAACAGTGTGCCTTTGATGAGAAATTGAATGTTTTTATTAAATTATATAAATTGTTTGAGAAATCCAAAGGTGCGAATTCCACATACGTTTTTTTGAATCATTTAAAGTTGAGTATTTTTTTCGTCTAACCAAAAAAAAAAAGAATGGCGCGGGGACTGAGTGTGCACCTACCAACTGGGGCTAAGCGCGCCCCTCGTGTGGGTGCTAAAAGTCTATAAGGAATTATTTTGCGCCCTAGGTCGAAAAAAATAAAATCATGATGAAGAAGTTTTTATCTTTGATAAAATAATAAACATTGTGCCTATGATGAAAGATTGAATGCTTTAAATAAATTTTTTTTTTAATATTTAGGAAATCCAAATGTGCGCACTTAGCCCCACCCCTTGTTACAAACGTCTTTGAAGTTAACGTCAATTTGATTAAATTTTAACTAAACTTTTGTTCATAGAATATCTTCAGTGGGCACAAAATTTGGCGACGTCTTTACGACATCGTTACGACATCGTTACGACATCTTTACGACATCCTATGTCCATGCCGTTTCGATGTCTTTGCGATATAGTAAAGACATCGTCATATCAAACGACTTATTTACGATATCGTAAAGACATCGTAACGACATGGACTTAGGATGTCGTAAAATTGTCGTAAAGATGTCGTAACGATGTCGTAAATACGTCGCCAAATTTTGTGCCCACTGGGTCGCTTCTACAAACTAAAGCGTGACTGAAATGTAACTTCTTCAAGCTGTATCATTTTTTTTCATAACTTTATTTTGTTATTAAAAATTGAAGGTGCAAGAACCGTGCGCGCTCAGCCCTGGGCTCCCATACTAACAATACCGGCGCTGTTTGAATTATAAAAACAGTACTTCTAATTAGTAATTTTCTACTAATTCAGATTTAGAAAGATGATACATTATACGAAGAACGCGTCATTTAAGACACAACCTGTATCGCAAGAAGGGGATTAATGGGTTATTATTGTTAATTTACACAATTAAAGATACGCTTCAAGATTTTTGCAACTTTGTAAGTCTCTGAATTAATTTAACTGCGCCTTATTCCATACTGGGGCGAATTAACGTGCGTAAATACCTTCGGTTCAATGGATAGGTCCGTCAGACTGTAGAGTAGACAATAGGAATATTAAATTATCGCAGTGAGGCCACGGGAGTAAGAACCATAAACCAGCCTTTAACAAGTCGCGTTCAGCACCATATCACTCGAGCGAGAATTATTTCCGGACGTGAAAATGTTGTAAAAATGCAAATAAATAAAAAAAAAATTGATAGCGGGCAATGCTGTTTGGAGGAACTGCCTTTTATTGGTGAATGAAAAATGCAGATTTTTTCGATCCTCAGTCGTACTAATTATATCCTGGCTTCTTTGAATTTACTCAGTTAAAAAAAAAACTATTACACAAAAGACGAATTTTTAACAAAGTAGATCCAATTTAAAACAAAGAGTCAAATTTCTTACTGAAGGAAGATAAATTTTTATCCAAAAAGGAATAACAAAATTTTTGGTTCAAAAAATTATTTTTTAATCCCAAAAAGCAGAATATTTTCACAAAATGATTTGATTTTCAAACAAAGAAATAAATTTTTAATTGAAATATACAATAACAATGTTAATGACGAAATTTCTCCAATACATTTTAATATTCAACAAACAAGTTAATTTACAACCAAACTGTTGATTTTTCAATCGCAAGGTTGTACTTTCAGTTAAAAAAAATTATTTTCAATTCAAAAACAATTTTTTTAAACACGTCAATTATTGAAAAAATTTGAATGCTAACATAAATACGCATGGTTTTTTCAATTAAGAGGATTAATTTTCCACCGAAAAATTGAATTTTTAACAATATACATTAATTTCCAACTGAAAAAGATAACTCTTAAAAATTAAATTAAATAGTTGCAATTGCAAATTAAAATTATGAATCCTTAACAAAATACATTTTTAATAAAAAAGATCAACTTTCAATCATGAAGTGAAATTTTTAATTAAGAAGATGAATTTTCAACCAAGGTGATACATTTTCTACCTGAACAGACCATTGTTTTGTTTTTATAATATTACAATTTGAAAGCAAATAGTAAAATTTGCAACTGAGAAAAATCTTTTTTGAACCAAATAACTGAAATTTCGACTGGAAAAAGATTAATTTGCAACCAGAAATGAACTGTTCAAATTTTGATTGATTAAAAACTTAATTTTGAAACAAAAGAGTTTAGTTTTTGGTTGAAAAGATTAATTTTTTGTCACAGAAAAAGAAATTTTTAACAGAAAATTTAAATTGTTAACTAAGGAGATGAATTTTCAACTAAACTGGTACATCCTAAAGAAAAAAAAATGTACTCAACAATAATTTGAAGTTTCAACACAGTAGTTAAATTTTTATCGAAAAGGATTGAAGGATTGATTCTTAATACATAAAATTAATTTCCACCAAAAGACAAATTTTTAAACAAAATACATAAAATTTTCAAACAAGTAGTTGAACTTTTAATTATAAACAATATGTTTTGTACCAAATAGTTGCATTTTCAACCTTAATAGATTAATTTTTAACTAAAAGTGCATTGGTTGAATTTTCTATTGAAAAAAATTAAAGTTTACCAGAAAAAAACAATTTAAAAAAAAATTAATTCTTCACCAAACAGATGAAATTTCAAACTAAACTGATAAATTTTTACCAAAAAAAATTAATTTTTCAGAATAATTTAACATCAAACCAAGATTTAAAATTTGAGTTAAAATTAAGAAAAATTGCATTCAACAAATTAATTCTTAAACAAATAACTCAATTTACAATTAATAAAGATACGATGTCTTCAAATCAGTGAAATTATTTGATAAAAAATATTAATTTTCAATAAAAGAATGATTGTATGATGAATAATTTTTTTCTGATTTTATAATTTTTAAATAAAAATATGAACATTTTAACTAAAATCATAAATCATGAAGAAGCAAAAAAAATGTCTGTCTAAATGGTTTAAATTTTAACGTAGCAGTTGAATTTTTAACTCAGAATATGAATTTTCAACAAATGTGTAATTCTTTCTATTTCAATCAAAAAAGATTTAAATTTTAAATAAAAAACGAATCGATTTAAACAAAAAAAATGAAGCAGTTTAAATTTAATGTATAAATAAATTTAATTTTAACCAACAAAAATTCATTTCTAACAAAAAAGTTAATTTTTCAACTACAAAAATCGATTTTCATTAAAGAAGTTTAACTTTAAACCAAATGTAGTTTAATATGTCTAAATAGTTTCTGTATCTGAAAAAAAACCACTTCTATCGAAATCGTTAAATTTTCGGCAAAATATTCAAATTTTCAATCAAATAACAAAAGCATCAACCAACAAATATAAATCTTCAAACCAAAAGAATTATATTCTCCAATAAAGAAATAAATTTTCAACTTAAATTTTGAATCTTCAACTGAAATAGTTAAAATTGTAGTTAAAAAGAATAATATCCAACCAAAAATCTATGTTGCTCTGAAAATTATTTTAGTGAATTGAATCCGCGTGTTATACAAAAGAAAAAAAATCATTTTCTGGTTAAACTATGTAAGATACAAAAAAAACATTCTGAAGCAAAATTATTCACTTCATAAAATAAATTAATTAATAAACTTAATGACGGGAAATTAATCTGGCTAATCAATTTATTCTGTTGCGCAATTCGCTGATCAAATCAAAAACCCGAAATCTGTATAAGATCCTTGCATGTAATTGTGATCCAATTTCTAGATTAAATTAATAAACTGGTATTTATCATAATTAAGAGCTGTTTTACTAAATTGTTTAATAAATTATGTTACTGATTGTTTGTTTTTAAATAAAATTCATCAAAAACGCCTCCACCAAATGAAAGAAATTCATCTGTCTAGAATTGCAATAGTTGGATTTTCAAGAACAACGAATTAATTTTCACTAAAAAAAGATAAATTGTTAACTAAAACATAAATAGTTAAATTTTAGGTTAAAAATCTGCTTGCTGCGCGGGAACAGTGTCATCGCGCGCTGCGCGCGCGGCTGGCACGTTCGATGATGTATTTATTACGAGTGCACAGAACTTTCAAAATGAAATATCCATGAATCGACAACTGCAATTTGATATTGTTAACTCTCTTTTGTTAAAACTCTTTTGGCTTTATCGAACACATTCTCATCATGCATCTCGTGCTTCGCACTCGATTTTGCTCACATTGTCAAATTTTTTACATTATGCTCCACACTTTCATACAAAATATAATACGTTTTTTATGTACCTCAACCTGCGATTGGATATTTAGATTTTGCAAAATAATGTACAAATGGTATTTATCATGATTACTGTAATATTTGTTTCTTATTTTGAGCTCGATTTTATTGTTAGCTGCGCTGAAACATGTATCATTTTAATAAATGTATATCATTACAATTCATGATATGAATGGAAATTGAAAAAGTGTTATTCTTATTGCCTTGTTTTTATATATTTTTTTAAATTCAATTTTGTTTTTTACGATAAAAAAATTACGCTTCACATACAAAAAATTCGTAAAAGTTTGTAAATCTTTTTTGGTTGAATAAATGTTGTCTCACTTAATCAAAATGGAGTTATTGCTTTTTCAGTAGTTTTTTTGTGCGGTAAAAATTATAATTTTCAATTTTTTTATCAAATTTTAAATAGTTGTTTAGACAGTCTTGTAGAGCCGTGTAAAAGTAACGTTTTTTTTTTCTTTTAAATTTATCCCATATCACGCTTTTTTGACTTCAAATGTTTGTTTTCGTTTGTTTTTTTGGACTTTTAAAATGCTATAACTTTGGTCATTTTAATTTATCAAAAAAAATAATGGGGATAAATTGTTCGTATTTTGATCTACTATAAATAATATAGATAGTAAGCGATAAATTTCCAACTCAAAAATTGTAAATGATTACCTAGAAGATTTAACTTTTAAACAAAAAAGATGACTTTTCAACTAAAATGTTGAATCTGTAACTATAATAATTAAATTTCTTACCCGCGAGATGAATTTTTAACCATGAAGATTTATTTTTACCAAAAAGATGAATTTTTAATTGAAAAAGATGAATTTTTAACTGAAAAAGATAAATTTTTATTTAAAAATTTAATCATTAGATTTTTAGTCAACCAATGAATGTTCCAGCAAAAAGATTAATTTTTAACGGAAATTATGGAATATTAAACTTGAAGAATAGTTACATTTTCAGTATAAAAAAAGATAATAATAACTTAATCGAAAAAGGAACAAACTTTAAACGAAATAGTTAAATTTTCGGCAAAAAACCCCTTTTTACCCAAAGAAAAAATAATTCTTCTATTAAGTAGCTCATATAAAAAAATAAATTTCAAATTAAAATGCTGAATCGTTAAAATAAAAAAATTTATTTTTCTAGAAAGAGTTTAACTTTCAGCCTGAAAGATGAATTTTAAACTAAAATGATGAATCTTGTACTCCAATATTTGATTTTTTAACCAAAAAGATAAATTTTCAACTAAAAAAATGAATCTTTAACTGAAATAGTTGGATTTTCAAGAACGAATAATTATTTTCCCTGAAAAAGATAAATTTTTAAACAAAACATAATTAAATTTTAATTTTAAAAAACTAATATGCAATTAAACATGAATTTTCGAATAAAATTATCAAGTACTTAATTGGAATAAAAATAAATAACTTTCTTCACAAAAAAATAAATTTTAAAAAACGGGATACATTTTCAAAAAAAGTGATAAGTTTTCAAGTAAAGTTGTAAATGCTGAACTGGCATATTTGACGTTTAAATTGAAAAAAAAAAATAATTTTTAACAAAGAGCAGAATTTTTAAACATGAAGATGAACTTGCAAGGGAATAGATAATTTTCTCCCAAAAAGATAGTTTATTAACCAAATATGTGGATTCTCAATGAATAGGTTGAATTTAAATTTTCAGTGAACAAAGACAAGTTATATCCAAATTTTTGAAACTTGAATAATGAAGGAATTTTATTGAGAGTTAGTTTTTATTTAAGAATTGTATTTATTTTATTAAAATATTAAGAAAAGAACAAAAAAAAAGAATTTTCAACCAAAAATTTACATTTAAATTTTATATTAAGAAATCAATTTTCAACCAAACTGAAGTAAATTCTTGGTTTTTTAATTAAAATCCCGGTCATTTCCCCGATTTTTTTGCGCTTTTACGATCAAGGCGCCACCCTGCGTATAATTAGTAAAAAATAAATTCAAGAACTGTACCATTCTGTGAAGGCGGTGCTTTCTGTTTAAAAGTTTAAATTTCAAATTAAGATTTTTTATTCGAAAAGTGAGAGAGTTTTGAAGTATACGCCATTTGAGTTCTTTAATAGACTTTTAAGTAATACATAATGAACTGAAACTTTAATTATGAGTATGATAATGAGCAATTATATTGTGTGAATGCTATTTTTGTAAAATCTTTTTAATAAATTGTGGAGAAAAATAATGAATCAAACATTAATATAAATAACTAACTAGCATAATTCAATATTGAAAAAAATTATTTATTAGCATTTTATAATTGTATTAAATGATTTAAAAATACTTTTAATTTGCCTTATACTTACTATAACATTTAAAATAAAAGAAATCGCTTCTGTTATTATTCTAAAAATGTATACCTTTTGATTTCGGAAATATTTCATTAATAAACTATTCCCTTTATGGCCAATATTAAAGATCCTCTGGGTAGAGTTCTGCCACAACTTACCACTGTTTTGATTGGCTACGATTAAACCGCAACCAGAAGTGATGAAAAGCGCGCGATTTTTAAACCAAATTTTACAATAAATTTACAATTTTGGAGAATAAAATTAGAAAGAAATTAACATAATATATAAAACTGAAAAAACTTTATGAAATATATAAAAATAGAAATATTGAGAAAAAAACTATACTATTTGGTGTTTAAAAGTTAGTTTTTTTAGTTTAAAATGCAGGTATTTTTATTAAAATACCTCTGTTTTAGAAGAAAATTAATCAGTGGGAAAAATTATATTTTGTTAATATTTTTTTGTTCTTTTTTTGCTAAAAAAATAGTTTTTTTTTTAATTGAAAATTTTCAAGGAAGATCCGTAAAAATTTTTATTTTTGTTAACTATGGGAACCCGAAATATGTCTTTTTTATCATTCTTGTATTTTGTTAAATTTATTTTTTATTGGCAGAGAATTAAATCTTCTTGGTTGCAATATTGCGTGGAAAACTCGATCTTTATTTGATTGAAAAGTAAATTTTTTAATGTTTATTTAATTATTCGACATTTGATTGAAAATTGATCTTTTATGGTAGAAAGTTCAATTATTGGTTAGGAATTAATGTATTTAGTCCAAGGTTAATTTTTTTGGTAAAAGGTTAAGATTCGTAGTTGAACATTCATTTTCTTGGGTGAAATGTTCATTATTTTTATTAAAAATGTATTTCTTTCATTGAAAATTGATTCATTTTGTTGAAAATTCGTCTTGTTTTGTTCAGCAACATTTTTTTAACTGAATGTTTACAATTTTATGTTTGATTTAAAATTTACATTTTGAAAATGGAACTATTTTGTTGAAAAATCAGATACGTATTTAGTGGAAAATGCGTCCTTTTTGGGGAAACATTAATAATATTCTTGATTGAAAAATTATTTCTTTGGTTGAAAATTCAACTATTTCCTGGAAAATTCAATTTTTGGATACCAATTATTTTCGGTTTATTTGTTAAAAACTAAAGTATTTTCTGGGAAATTTATTGTTTGATGTTTGAAAATAATTTCCATAATTAAAAATTAACATGTTCATTCTTGGTTGAAAATGAATATTTTTTTTATTAAAAAATGCAACTATTTAGTTAAAAATTTGAGTATTTTGAAGAAAATTAATGTTTATGTATGAAACTTAATCTTTTTTATTGAAAATTCGTCTTTTTGGTGGAAAATTAATCTTCTCAGACTATTCGGGTTTTCGTTTTAAAGTTGTCTATTTTAAATACAAAATTAACCATTTAATTGCAAATGAGTGTATTTTGTGAAAGGTTGATTTTTTTTCTTAGAAAATAAATGTTCGTTTTTGAAAATTCATTTTGTTCGGTAAAAAATTAATCATTTTTGTTAAAAATTTCTTTTGGTAACTGAAAATTTATTTATTTTGTTGAAAATTTGTCTTTTAAATCAAAACAATTTGGTTAAAAATGCAGTTTTTGGGGTAAAGATATATCATTTTGATTAAAAATATTTTTTTTATGGTAGAAAACTTATCTTTCTGGTTAAAAATTCATACATTTTGCTAGGGATTTGTCTTTTTTGATAAGAAGTTTATCTTTTTGCTTAGCATTTCAGCCAGTTTGTTACAAATTAATTTTTTGTAGACAAAATTCAACATTTCTTAAATGAAAATATAAATATTCCAATTTTTGGTCAAAAAATTAACTTTTTATTTAAAAATTCATGTATTTTGTTGAAAAATCGTCGTTTTTTGTAAAAAAAATATTCTTTTTGGTTGAAAACTCACCTATTTGGTTAAAAGTAATTTTTATTAAAGATTCACCACTTTAATTTCAATATTTTGCTTGAAAATTTATCTAAATCTAATTTTTTTATTAAATTTATTTTGGTTGAAAATATTAATTCTTCTAATCAAACATTTAAACATTTAAACATTTTATAAATAAGAGTGTTGATTTTTAATGTCAAAAGAAATTCGTTCATATTCATATTAAAACAATTTATAGTTTTGAAAAGAATTTTTTTTCAGATATATTTGAAGTGGAGTAATTCTATGGCCTCTAAAAGATTTTAAAGTTTTTAAATGAATGACATTTTTGGAGACTAAATTTGTATTTATGTTAAAAATAATTGTATGCTATTATAAAAATATATTGTTTATAATCACAGGAGTAAATCCTGGATTATTTTTAATTGTTTAGTTACATTTTAAGAAGGTAGTCAGAGACAGACAAGTTATAAAATTCTTTCAACTATCTTCAGTTTCCAAAACGAGTTCCGAAAAACCTTTGTTAGGAAAAAAATACGATTTGATAAGGGTACAGATCTGTACCGAAACTCGTGGAATTTTCTCTTATATTTTTTTATGATAAAATATTATATTAAACACTCATTTTTCTTTGGTAAATTAATTCAATTACGGGCTCTTGTCATTTAGAGCTTTTAAAATGTTAAAATTGAAATTGCTCGGCCCTTATAATTGAAGTCGTTCGGAAATCTAAGATGATCGTCTATTGATCAAAAAACGGTCATTAAATTCAAATTGTCAAAAGGAGACAAATAAAAATGTTTCTCGTTTCTCGCATCGAATCAATAGCATGCATCACTATCGCTGTTTTTTTATAACATTCTTCAAAACTTATGATAGCGAAAAAACGAATCTGGATGCTCGAATCCTTCACAGAAAAAACTAAGAATAAAATTTGTTGCAGGAAATGTTTTAGAGCGATAAAGTTTCGTTTAGCCAACTTCGCGTCTTTCAAAAAATATGTATTTGTCATGGAAAAACAAAAGAAAGTTTAACCGATATTTTTGTAAAGTTTATCCCGCGAAATTAATTTTTGTTGCATGAATTGTTCTGATGCTGAATTTGCTATTGAAGCAACAAATCCCAAATCCTTATCAAATCCTTGCATATCACTGAGATCCAATTTCGGGACCCAACTGATAAGCTGACATGTACGATTGTCGGATTGTTAAATTGTTTAATAAATTATACAACTAATCTCTGATTTCTCCACAACATTCATCAAGAAACACCTCCAGCAACCGGAAGAAGTGCATCTAGAATTTGATGCGATGAAACTTAAGATAGAAAAAAAGACGAGAAAAGGAAGAAGTAAGACTATTCGCAGGGGGCAACGGGCATGACCGGGGCAACAAAGGCTGTAATCGTGATACGCGTGTACAGGATCTGTCAATCCAAGTCTAAGACTTCCATGAAAGCAGTTTCCTTCTCTTCTGCATTCACAGAGGCCATCCGGGGTTCCCATCATGGCTAATGACACGCACCGGCTTTTTTCCCTCCTCCTCCTCCCCCCTCCTTTATTCATATATTTATCCAGAAGTTGACATAAAGAACAAAACCAAAGTCCGAGGATACTTTTATTCAGCTTCGAGCCCTCTCGTTTTAAAATAACCCCCGACCCCCTTCTTAATACCTTTAAGCCTCTTCCTGCCCCTGAGCATGATTAATATAAAATAAATGATTGCCCGGCATCCGGTCTCACAGAGCGTAGCATGGTCATCCGATTGCTCCTTCTTGTCTTTTATTTTATTTTTTTCTTCATACTACTCTTCTCTTTTTTATTCGTGATCATTTCGCGCAATTTGTCGGTCAAACCATCACGGTTAGTTTGATGTGATTTCATGCTTATTGTCCACGCGAATTGGCTGATGGCGGGGACAAAGCACAGCACGATCACCGAGAGTCATTTGATGTTTTTTCAGCTTTTTTAAGAAGCGATTTTCATTTGATTGAAAAAGTGATGTATAAGTGATGCATTGTGGGAAATGAAATAATATAATGTTCTTCTGTATGGTAAAATAAGCATTTATTTTAATGTAATTTTAACAAGTAGATATTTTGGGCTTTCGTTATATCTGTTGGAATCAGATATTTGATATGAGGAAATTAATCTGATTGTTAAATGAACATTTTTTAATTGATAAATTTTTCTGACCTTAGGAAAATCATTTCAAGGGCTACAGCGCTTCGAATTTATGAATAAAGTTTTATTTTAAAACAAAAAGGTTATCAGTGTACTAAAAAAAATTGAAACATAATTGGCTTATATCAAGCAAGACGAATATTGAAAGAATTTCAATTCTTTTTCAGTTTGACATCAATCAAGAAAGAGAAAATAACTGTAGTTCAAAATGGGTTTGTAGGAAAGTGACTTGAAAGAAAACTGTAAATTATAAATGTTCTTTTATTGTGATTTGATAATCATAAAAATATAAAAGACAAAAGAAATAAAAGAAAAAGGAAGTTCATTTCGACGGTTTCCTTATAATTTTTCTTTCCTATTTTTTTATTTTTGTACATAGATTTTTATACATTTTTTTAAGCGGATCTTCTTTTCAAATTACAATAATCACGTTTTATGATAGTGGTTAAAATTTGATCATAGGATTCTTGGTTTTATTTTAAGAAATTCTATACATTAACTTCATTATTGGACTGTATAAGGATTTTAAATTTTATTTCAATGCAATTTAAGTTTCTTAAATTTTAACGAAATCTGAGTTATTTCTGTGCATCCAATTTAGGTTACACATAATTGAAAATAATTAAAAAATTTTAATGGATAATATTTATTTTTTCTCCAGTTTAAGTGAACACAAATTTATATTTATTATATTAATAATACAGTGTAAATTGTCGAAAATTGTAATTATAGAATTTTTTGAACCTAGCTTATATGTCAATCAAAATTTGATGTATAAATTAATTGTTTAATTTTGCATCTACCTATTTTAAATGAAGCCTCTGAGAGATACAATTTTAGCAACAACCAAATTTTCGTGCAAATATTTTTTTTGTAATTTTTTTTTTAATAGAAGAATTTGACAAATTTATTATCTCAAATTCTGATCTTAACTTCCCAGAGTTTTAACATTAGTTGATTAATTTAAAATTATATAAACAAATGGAATTTGGTTAGATTTTCCTTTCTTAATTCGATTTTTTTCTTAAAAATTATTACTAATGGTCTATTAGAATATTTTTGAACATTGGTTCATTAATTTTCAAATAACTAAACAAATGAAATTTGTTTTAATAATTTTTTTATTCGTTTTTTGGTAGTAAAAATGATTAATATTTCTTAATTGAAATGACTATCAACATTGTTTGATTGATAATTATTCATTAAAAAAATTCTATTTGTTTAAATATTTTTAGCAACTTTTTCATTTTCTAATAATTATTAAAGTTGATCTAGTGGAATATCTTGCAACAATGAATTAACGGATTTATAATTATGTAAACAAATTCAATTTTTCTAGAAAATTTTATTACTCATTAACCAAGCAGTTGAATTATCAAACAAAGTATTGAATCTTCAACCACTAACAAATTAATTTTTAATAAGGAAGTTCGGCTTTCAACCGAGTCGTTGAATTTTCAATTTAAAAAAATTCCTCTTCGAAAAATATAATATTTGATATTTCAAGCAAAAATTATTTTAATTTTAAATGAAAAGTCCGCAATTTTACCACAGAGATGAATTCTCAACGAAAAATTTAATATTTGATATTTAACAATAAATACTTTAATTTGTAATTAAATTATTTTACTTCATTTTCTATTTGATTTTAATTTCTTATCTGAAAATTATTGGATGAATATTAAAATGTTTTTGTTCAAAATTTAACTATTGAGCTTAGCACTTAATTGTTTTGTTTTTTCATTTAATTTTCAGTTAAACATGAACCTTTAATTAAATTTATTTATTTTTGGTCATGAATTCAACCCTTATATTGGAAATATGTCTTTTTCGTTCGAAAATTTATCTCGGCAGAAATTTAATTTTTCTTGGTCTAAATGCAACTGTTTGGTTAAAACTTAATTCATTCTATTTAAGCATTAAACTATTTTATTGAAAATTTGTCTTTTCCAGTTTTATTTAACTATTTTATATTGAACATTAAATTTTTTTTTGCTATATCAACTATTACATTTTTTTTTAATAATTTATTTTTGTGGCTAAATTCTATATTTTTAATTAAAAATTTAAGGATCGTTTTCTTTTAAATATCACTTATTATATTTTTTGTAGAGAAATGTTTTTTTATTGCAGATTCAACTATTCGGTTGAAGATAGAACTTCTTTGTTAAAAATTAATTTTAACGTGGTTAAAGATCCATCAGTTTGGTCAAATTAATTTTTAACACTTTAACTGCTTTGTTGAAGATTAGCCGGTTCGTTTCAGAAGTCGTACATTTGGTTTAAAATGTAACCATTTGGATAGAAATTAATATATTTTCTTCAAAATGCTTCCCTTGCTCATGATGGTTCTTCTACTCAGTTGTAAGTAAAACTTTTTTAAAAAATTAATTTCATTTTTTTATACATTGTTTGAAAATTTAAATGCTTTTTTAAAAATACGTTCTTTTGCATTAAAGAATAAACATTTTCCGTCTGCATTTGTTTTTTTAAAATGAAAATTCATCTTTTTCAGATCGAAAATTCATATTTATAGATTAAAAATTCAACTGTCTTCCAAAAAACTCATTTTTCGGGCTTAAAGATTCCGACCAGCTGTTTAAGAATGCAATTATCTTTAAAAAATAAATTCTTTTCTGTTTGCAAATTCATCTCTTTTGCTTGAAATTTTAACAATTAGTTTGTAAATTCAATCCTTCCAACTGCTTTTCTTTTTCACATTTCTCAGAATGACTACTTTCATTATCAAAATTAAATACGCCCTTTGAGCCCTTTTCCAGGTGAAACACTTTTTCTGCAATTTTTGCGAGTTTTACTGGAAAAATAGTACTGAAATCTTTCCAAACTGCTATTATTTTTCACACTTTCTCAGAATTACTTATTTTAGTCATGAAACTCAATGCGTCCTTTGCGCCCTTTTCCAGAAAAAGCCCTTTATCTAAACTTTTTCCAAATCAAAGTGCTAAGGGCTAACAAAGTCTTTCAAATTTGATTTTTTTTATCAAATATTTCCTACAATTCTTTAATTGTTTAATTCTCGTTTATGGCAGAAATTTGATAAAATTGTTTGGAATACTTCATAACATTGGTTTATTAATTTTCAATTATCTAAACAAACGAAATTTGCTTAAAATTTAAATCTTTCATTGTGATTTATTTAGAAGAGACCCGTTCTGGTGATTTTTCCGAATTTCAGTACATTAGGAATTTCGCAGTGAAACTCGCAAAAATTTCAAAAAAGGGCCTTACCTGGAAAACGGCTCAACGGGCGTATTCATTTTTGTAAATGTAAAAAAAAGAAAAGCAGTTTGGAACACTTTAATTAGGCTTTTTTCAGTAAAAGTTGCAAAAATGTCAGAAAAAAGGGCTAACCTGGAAAAGGGCTCAAAGGGCGTATTCAATGGTGGGACTGGAATATATTATTCTGAGCAAATGTAAAAATAAAAGGTTCTTTGGAAAACTTTCAATAGGTTCTTTTCAGTAAAACGCTCAAAAATAGTATAAAAGGAGCCTTGACTGGAAAAGAGCATAAAGCGTGCATTTAATTTTGAGAATGGAATAAGTTATTCTAAAAAAATGTTAAAAAAAGGCAGTTTGGAATCATTTTACTAGGCTTTTTTCAGTAAAACTCACAAAAATTTTCACCTGGAAAAGGGCTCAAAGGGCTATATTAATTTTTGTAATTGAAATAAATTATTAAGAGAAAATGTAAAAAAAAGCAGTTTAGAACACTTTCATCAAACTTATCCCAGTAAAACTCACAAAATATACAGAAAAAGGGCCTTACCTGGAAAAGGACTCAAAGGGCGTATTAATTTGGCGAGTGAAATAAATCATTATGAAAAAATGTAGAAAAAGAAAAGCAGCTTGGAACACTCTCATCAGGCTTTTTCCAGTAAAATTCAACAAAAATTCAGAAAAAAAGGCTTAAACTGGGAAAGGGCTCAAAGGACGTATTAAATGTTTTGATTGAAATAAGTTATTCTGAACAAATGTAAAACAGAAAGACAGCTTGGAACACTTTTACTAGGCTCTTTCCAGTAAAACTCGCAAAAATAATATAAAAGGAACCTCACCTGGAAAAGGGCTCAAAGGGTGTATTTAATGTGTGGACTGAAATAAATTATTCTAAGCAAATGTAAAGAAGAAAGACAGTTTGGAACACTTTCACTAGGCTCTTTGCCGTAAAACTCGCAAAAATAGCATAAAAAGCGCCTTAACTGGAAAAGCGCTTAAAAGGGCGTATTCATTTTTGAGAATTTTACTATGAAAAGCCTTATGAAAGTGTTCCAAACTGCATTTCTTGTTTTACATTTTCTCAGAGTAATTTATTTCAGTCACAAAATTAATCCGCTCTTTGAGCCTTTTTCCAGGTGAAGCCCTTTTTCTGAATTTTTTGTGAGTTTTACTGGGAAAAGCCCGATGAAAGTGTTCCAAACTGCTTTTCTTTTTTTACATTTTCTCTAAATAATTTATTTCAATTACAAAAATTAATACGCCCTTTGAACCCTTTTCCGGGTAAGGCCCTTTTAATGCCATTTTTGCGAGTTTTACTGGAAAGAGCCTGGTAAAAATGTTTTAAACTCCCTTTCTTTTTTTTTTATTTTTCCAAAATAACTTATTCCAGTTCCAAAATTAAAAACACAATATTAGCCCTAGGATATACGCTTTTTCCAGCAAAATTAGAAAAAAATGCAGTAAAACAGTCTCAACTGGAAAAAGGCTCGAAGGGAGTATTAATTTTTGTAATTGAAGTAAATTATTCGGAGAAAATGTAAAAAAGAATAGCAGTTTGGAACACTTTCATCCGGCTTTTCCCAGTAAAACTCACAAAAAATTCAAAAAAAGGGCTCAAAGGGCGTATTGAATGTTTTGACTGAAATAAGTTGTTTAAAAGAAATGTAAAAAAAGGCATTTTGGAAATCTTCCACTAGGCTCTTTTCTGTAAAACTCGCAAAAATAGCATAAAAAGGGCATTAACCGGAAAAGCGCTTAAAAGGGCGTATTCATTTTTGAGAGTTTTACTATGAAAAGCCTGATGCTTTTCTTGTTTTACATTTTCTCAGAATAATGTATTTAAATCACAAAATTAATACGCCGTTTGAGCCCTTTTCCAGGTGAGGCCCGTTTTCTGAATTTTTTGTGATTTTTACTGGGAAAAGCCCGATGAAAGTTTTCTAAACTGCTTTTCTTTTTTTACATTTTCTCTAAATAATTTATTTTAATTACAACAATTAATACGCTCTTTGAGCCCTTTTCCAGGTAAGGCCCTTTTAATGCCATTTTTTCGAGTTTTACTGGAAAGAGCCTAGTAAAAATGTTTAAAACTCCCTTTCCTCTTTACATTTTTGCAGAATAACCTATTCCAGTCCCAAAACTAAAAACGCAATTTCAGCTCTAGGTTCTACGCTCTTTCCAAAAAAATTCGCAAAAATTGCAGTAAAACGGCCTTACCTGGAATTAGGCTCGAAGGGAGTATTAATTTTTGTAATTGAAATAAATTATTCGGAGAAAATGTAAAAAATAATAGCAGTTTGGAACACTTTCATCCGGCTTTTTCCAGTAAAACTCACAAAAAATCATAAAAAGGGCCTCACCTGAAAAAGGGCTAAAAGGGCGTAATAATTTTGTGATTGAAATAAATTATTTTGAGAAAATGTAAAAAAAAATTAAACTATTTTGGAACACTTTCATCAGGCTTTTCACATTGAAACGCACAAAAGTTTCAGAACAGAGGCCTTAACTGGAAAAGGGCTAAAAAAGCGTCTTCAATTTTAGGACTGAAATACGCTATTCTCAAAAAAAATTGATAAAAAGGTAGTTTGCAACACTTTAACTAGGCTCTTCCCAGTCAAACTCGCAAATATGGAAGAAAAAGGGCCTCATCTAGAACGGGGACCGAAGAAAGATTTTAATTTTGAGCTTAAAATATTTGGAGCAACCGGAAGAAAAATCAAAATGCCAGAACAAAATCCAAAACCCCTTTCCAGCACACCGTGAGTGGTGGTGGGGGAGGGGGCGTTCGTAAAAGGAAATTGTTTTCAAAATTCTTGAAATTAGCACAGCGTATTTCAGTGGCCCTTTAATTTATAAAAAATGGGACAAATTAAAAAATTCCGAATTTTCAGTGGCAGGAAATCCTTTTCCTCTTCCTCAATTCTAAGAATTTCCTAATAGCTCACTTGATTTCAGGAAATAAAGAGAAAGAAAGTGCCGTGATTGGAAAACGTGCAAAGATTGGTTGGATTGTATGCAGACGGGAATTTTCTGGAGGAGAGAAAGGACCGATTGAGAAAGACAGAAAATAAAAGAAAAGAGTGTTGTGGGAAGGGGGATGAAAAGAGGGAGACTCCCGAAGGAACTCTCTTTACCCTCGCGACCTCAAACCGAACGAGGCTGTGGATCCCTTAAAAAACGGATTTACAACCTGTTGCTGCCTTCCATAGCCACTTAAAGATTCCCCTCGATATTGAAAGAATATCCGAAAAGGAGGAGGGCGATCTTCCCTCACTGGTCCCGGGAAATCCTCCCCCTTGTCGTTACTCAATGCCTTGTAAATATAAAAGTCCGGATATCGAGTCGAAGAGGGTCGAAAAGTAAAGTAAGAAAAACATTCGATTTAAGTCGGTCTAGATGGCCTCAGCATAAAAAATATTGATAGGTTTATTGAGGTATATTACCACCATAAATAATAACAATAATGAAACATAATTTAAAATTAAAAACTGGCCTTAAAGTACAAACATCTAATAGTAACATGAAATTTTTTTATTTTAACTGATGGACTGCGATGGCGTAATTGGTAGCGCGCTTCACATATGATGAGGTTGCTGGTTCGAACCCAGCCCGCAGTGAATTTTTTATAATCCACTTTTTCGTAGTTTTTAATTATTTCGCGAAACGAACAATTAATTTTCGATGCAGTAGGATCCTACTTATCAATAAATTTAATAGAAAAAATCATCTGTCATAAAAAATTTTACATCAACGCAAATAAAACATAATTTATAATAAAAAATATTTATTAGAGGAATCAGCGGAATTCGAATTTATTGGTAACTCTTTGAAAATTAATTTTCTTCAAACATTTATCATATTTTTGGTTTAGAAATCTTTTTTTGTTTGTTGAAACTCCACTACTTGATTGAAAATTTAATTGTTTTGACAAAAATGCAAATATTTGGTTAAAAATCCACCTTTTTTATGGAAATTCGTTTTGTTCTTCGTCGAAAATTAATGATTTAAACTTCGAATTCGAATATTCTATTTTTGCATGAAAATTGATCATTTTTGTGACAAAATCATCTTTTTTAAATATTTATATTCATTAGCTAAAACTTCAACTGTTTTGTTAAAAATTCGTTTTTATTCTAGTTTAAATACATTTTTGTACTGCAAATTTAATTATATTTTTTCTTGCAATTGTTCTTTTTTAATCAAAAATTTAACTACTTTTTCAATAGTTTTTTTAGTGGTATATTTATGTATTTGGTTGATAATAGTTGATATTTTTTGTGGAAAATTGATTTCTTAGTGGAGAATTAATTTTTGTTACTGAAAATGTCGGCATTATATGTCCTCTCTTAAATTAATCTTTTTTAGTCAAAAATTCAACAACTTTTTAAATATTTTTTTAGAATTAAATTTAATTATTTGGCTTATAATTTATGTACTTTGTAAAAAATTGATTTTTTCGTGAAAAATTAATTTTTTACTGTAAATCTCAGTATTTAATTTTTTCTTTTAAATTGATCTAATTTTTTCATATTGAACCACTGGATTGAACTAATTTCTTATAATTTTTTTAATATTTGGTAGAAATTTCATCTATTTTCTTAAAAATCCATCATTTTCATTAATGATCCAGATATTTTGATTTTCCCCTCAAAATTAATTTTCCAATATGATAATTGTCTTTTCTGAAAATTTACCTTATCAGATTAAAAATGAAACTTTTTGTTTAAAAATTCAACTATTTTGTTAATAGTCCAAATATTTTGTTGGAAATTCTACTATTCTGTTCAAGTCATCTTCTGGGTTAAAATAAACTTTTTTTAAATACTTTTTTTCTAAACTTTTCGTGGTTTTTATTTGAAATATCCCTTAAATGAAAAATCACATTTTCGCTGTAAATTTAAATTGCTTTGTGAGGAATTGATTTTTTTCAAGATTAAAAATTTCGGTTGCATATACAACTATTTAATGAAAAATTCATTTTTTTTAAATGCAACTATTTTGGTAACATGTTCAACTATTTGGTAATTTTTTTTTTAATTCAACCACTTGGTTGAACTATTATATATATATTTTTTTTTTAATTTTTAAAATATTTGGTACCAGTTTCACATATTTAGTTCCATTTGTGGGTGAAAATCTTTCTTTTTCGGTCAAATATTCAACTATATTGTTAAAAATTCATGTGTTTAATTGAAAATTCGTTTTTTTGTAGAAAATTAATCGTTTTGCTTAAAAATTTATCTCAGTAGGTTAAAAATGTAGCTACTTTTTTAATTTTTTGACTATTGTGTTGAAAAGTTTTATTATTTTCATGAAAATTCTCAGTTTGAAATTTTATTGTCTGCTAAATAATTTTCTTTATGCATTGAAAATTCAAGAATTTAAATTAAAATCTAACTGATTTGGTTGAAGTTAAATTTTTTTGTTATGCATTCAATTATTTGTTTGTAATTTCAACTATTTGTTTAATGTTATCTTTTTTAGTGCAAAAATTAAAACGTTTTGTAAAAAATTCTTTTTTTTTCACTAAAACTTAAGCTTTGATGTTATTAAAAGATCATCTTTCTTGGTTAAAAATCAAATATTTGCCAAAAATCCCATTGTATTTGAAAAAGTTCATCTTTCTAGTTTTAAACTTGAACAATTTGATTAAAATTTTCACTATTTCGTCAAAAAAATTTTCCCTTCTGCTCAAAAGATAAACTGTTCGGTGGCCATTGCAGCTTAAGGGAAAATCACCCGACGGACAATCGGAAGTTCTGGGGTTCGATTCCCAGCGGAGCAAAAGAGATCTTTTTTCCGAAAAAAATGTTAATGAAAATTCATCTCTTGATATAACATTATATTTGGTAAAAATTGAACTATATTTTTGAAAATAAAATAATTTTGACAAAAATTAAATGAAAGGAGGGGGGACATAATTAAATATAACCCAAAATGAGTATCGTAGTTTAGATTCGGCTCCTTACTTGAGCATAACAGCAAAAGAGGATCGGGGTCTACAGGACCCGTCAGATTTTATTTCGAAGTTAAAAAATTTTTGAAACGAAGAACTATTATTGGTAAAACCCTAGAAATAAAAATATTGAAATCGTATCGTTTAATTTAACATTGTACATATTTTTTAAAAGTTTTGATATTTAGGCCGAAATTTGGGTTGGCGATACGTCTATGTAGGGAATTATAACCATTAGTGAGTAAACAAAAAGCGGTTAGACGTGTGTGTGTATTTGTGATTAACGTGAAAGCTTCACATGACCGCATCGATATCATGTTGTTGAACATTCCCACCCCTTCGCCAGTCCTGTTTTCCCTTATCCACATAGTAGTTCAATCTATAGACACCATCGATTGGCTTCATCCTCCTGGGACGGGCCACTGATGGACCCGAACGATGCTCGAAATTCAAACATTTTTCTTTTTTTAAAAGTTCGGGTCGGCTTCTTTTCCCTGAAGCTACTTACACAAATTATTTTGCCATGTGTTACAAGGCAAATTTTTTAAGGAATCTGCATTACCATCAATGAAGAACAGAAATTCTTTACGTATTTTCAGACTAGATGGAGCTGTAATTCATAGCTTTATCTAGTCTGAAAAGACGTTAAGTATTTCTGTTATTCTCGGATGATAATACAGATTCCTTGAAAAATTTCATTATTTTATTTATTATCTTTTTTGGCTACAACATTGAAACGGGTTTAAATAGTTTAGTTTTAGCAGAGTCGCTTTATCACCATTTGGAAATATTTTTCAGCTTGATAAGCAAATAAAGAATAAGTTTAAGCACTTTTTAAATTGAATACACTTATTATTCCTTCATCACTTTCGAGCATACTAACAGAAATTTACAATATATTTTTTTGTAGATTCTGACCCAATCTATTTAGATTATTAAATTTTACATACAAGAAGAGTAATGATCACATATTCATAAAAATGGATCATTTAATAAACATCTTCCAAGCAATATTTAAACAAAAACTCAATATGTTTTGATAAATTAATTAAAAGTTAATTTAAAAAAGCATGAAATTTTTTTTTTTTAAATAAGGACAGTTTGGTAAAGATGGGCTCCAGTAACTAAGCAATTTAAACAATTGTTACCTATAAAAAATGGTATTTATAAAAGGGAATAATGATCCTTAATTTTATACCATTGAGTACCTAAGTAAGTAACAATTAATCAATTAGGGCCTTTGATGATCAATTTTTTTTAATTTCTCCGGTTTTTCACAAATGTTTTGTCTTTTTTGTTTTTTGATTTTTAGTTAAATGTGTGGTGGATTTTTATTTCATTTTTAAATATTAACACTACAAGTGGCATAAGACTAACTGCAAAAAACTTTTAATTTTTCGAAAAATTTTCAGCACCTCACGCCCCATGTAAAATAACAAGAGATCCCCCCCCCCCCTCAAAGAATCTTACTAAAATTTTATAAACTTAGGAAACGAACATGCACATACAATATAAAATTTTTTTAATCAAATTATATCGGAAATTTAATGAAAATAGTTTTAGAAAATAAAGTGTGTGTAGAATAAATAATATAAAATGTTGCATAAAATAGTGCGTGAACTGTCACACCTTCTGCATTCAAAATTTAAAAGAATGTAATCAAAAATTAAATAGTCTGCAATGGAAAATTTAAAGAAAAGGATCAAAGTTGTTGCAAATTTAAATTTGTTTAGGAACTCATCCTTTAATTATACAGATTAATTTTTAATAAAACAGTTACAATTTTTACAAAAAATTTATTTTGTGAACAAAATTTATATGTTTTTAAAAAAACGTTTACATTTCAACCGAGAAGATCAATTTTTTGTCAAAAAGACGTATTTTTAACCAAGTGAGTAAACGCCCAACCAAATAGTTGAATTTCAAACCAAATGCATTAATTTATTTCTGGAAAAGATGGTTTTTTAATCAAAATGATCAATTTAATAGCAAAAATGTGACAGTATAATTTTATTTCGAAAAAATGCAAAGAAATACATTTTTCACTAACATGATGACTTTTGAAATAAAATAATACAGTTTTAATGAAGTAGTTTATTTTTCAACCAAATAGCTAAATTTTCTACCAAATTTTTTATTATTTGTTTTTAGTGATTTGCAGACGTAAATTTAGTAAGAAATAATATTGACCCCTCCAGTATTTTTTTAAAATAAAAAATAAATTTAAAGAAGTTGATTTTATTTTAACGATTTTAAATATATTAAGCTTATTTATTCAAATATATTTAAAGTCAAAATTTGGGCCATGTGAGACAACATAGAAAAATCTTTGCCGCTACCCTCTTAAAAAAACTTTACGTACTTTATAAACGGCCCCCAAACAGTAGATCAATAAACTAATTAATTGAAAAGGCCAGCTTCTGACTTTAAATAGAGAATGCTATCAAATAAAAAAATTCATAATTAAAAAAAAAGTTACGTTATTTATGCACGGACCCTAAAAAAGTATTTTTTTTATTCTAAAAGAGAATTTTCCCCCCACTCAAAAAAAAAAAATAATTTTTTTAAAATTTATCTACAAAAAATTTTTTTGACTTTACAAACTTTACAAGAGGGCAAGTAAATAGATAATTAAAAGGGTTATTATCTGACTTTATTCTAAGATAGCTTTTGAGTAATAAATTAAACATTCGTTCAAATTCAAGACAAAAATTTAAAAAACTCCCACAAATCGGTTTCAAAATTTGAGAAAAAAATTGTTACGTAAGTAATGCGTGGCCCCTAAGAACGTAGATTTTACTTTCATCTTAAAAAATAATTTTGTCCTCATTCACTCCACAAAACAATTTTTTAATTTTCTTGTCAAAAATTTTCAAATATGGACAAATTGTACTTGAGAGAGAAAAAAATAGCTAATTAAAAAGGCTCAAGGACCGGCTTTAATTAAAGATAGCTATCAAATAAAACAATGGACCTTCCGATAAATCTATAACGAGATTTAACCAAACCCCTTCATCCATGATCGGATTCAAAATTTTGAAAAACAATGTGCCTTTATTTATACACAGACCCTAAGAATGTAGTTTTTATTTTGATCCTAAAATATAATTTTTCACTCAACAAACAATTTTTCAAAATTTTTCCTGCAAGAAATTGTACAAAAATGGACAAGTTTTACAAAAGAGCAAAAAAAGCTAATTGAAGAGACTAGTAGAGATTAACTTAATAACGAAGAGACTAAAATACTAAAAGAGACTAAAGAAACTATTAATAATGTCGATCTTCCCTTAAATCCACAAGAATATTTCACCAAATCACTCGATCGAGTACGAAATTTTTGAAAAAAAGGTGACGTTATTTATGCACAGACCTTGAGATATTAAATTTGATTTAAACGTACAGAATCCCTAAAAATAAAACTAAAAACCAAATTTTGAAAACCACTTTAAAATGTTTCTATTGTAATTTGAAAAAAAATATTTTTGACAAAAATAAAAAAGAAGAAAAAATGAGAAGGCAATCAACAAAATCTCCTTTTTTCTCTTTTTTAATTTCTTTCGTTTCTTTATGCTTATTATTATCGATTAATAATGAAAAATAATACAAGTCTAACAAAATTTTGCAAAAATCGTCCAATTGTACAAAAGACCAAAAAAAAAGCTAATTAAAAAGGGCTAAAACACTGGCTTCAATTAGAGATACCTATCAAACAATAAAATCGACATTCCCACAAATCCACAAAAAGTCAGCGATAATAGTAAATCCCAGAAGTAGAGGAAACAAGGTCCGAGAAAAAAAGAGTGCGAGTCGAATAGAAAATAAGTCCAGGGAGTGTGCTTGTTCGTGCTTTCGAACGAGGGATGGGGGTTCGAAGCCATCGTTTCCCGAGGGAAGCTATCGGCTCGCGTATCGAGAGGAGGGTGAAACCATTCGGGTGTCCTGGAGGTGAGGAGGTAGGTTTGTGGGTATGGGGTGGGATGCAACAAGTAGTTCGGTTTTCAAAGCCCATTGAAATTGATGGCTTTCCCATACCATGACAAACTCCCGGTTACGGATTCCGGTGTTCCGTTCGCGGACGAGCTTGCAATACACTGAAGCTTTTATCGATACGGCGTCGAGAGTTGGTACACATCAATGTGTACACCTATGGCATCGGTAAGTGGGGCGGTGAGAGCTTGCGGCTTTTATTACTGCATTTTCACCTTGTCATGGCTTTTCGCTTCAACACACTTTACGCGACTCTTTATGCTTCGACACTCTTTACGCACCATCGAACGTAAAGTCGCTTCGGGCCACTTTTTTCTACCTACCTATCTGCACACTCAGTCCACACCGGGTGTTGGTATTTTATCAGGAAATTGCTAAATCCCTCACAGCAGAGGCAAGGATCCTCGATTGTTTTCCATTCATTTAAATTTCCCTCTTTTGCTTTTCCCAGGGTGTTGTTTTTAGTGTTTTAACACAGATCAAGGTAAATGGTGAATGGATGGAAAGCAACTTCAGTTCGTTGTTATTTTTGTATATTCTCTCTTAAAATGAACCATTGAAATCTCACTGATTGAAACAGTCAGAAGTGCGTCACTAAAAATCAGTGGGATTTCACTGATTCAGTCAGAGGAACTCCGTCATTGGTTTAATTAGTACGGTACACTGATTACTCATCAGTACCAGTAAACGGAGAGTAGTTAGGTAAAACTTTTACGCTAGCGGGGAGAGAGTCGCTGCACTTTGGTTCGATGTGGCGTCTGTTCCAGATTCGGGGCATTTGTTACCCCAAACTTGCGGAGATCAGTCGCTCTGAAACGCGGGTAGTATATTTCTCTAAACTGCGCAAGCGCGGAAATGTCCCATTAGCGCTGCATGTGCAGAACGGCAGACTATAATTCGGCTTGTTCGGGGTAATGGTTCTTCCGAATCAGAGGAACCGTTCTATTAAACAGAAGCGGCATTGGCTCGACAATTGTAGGCGTTGTCGTATGCCAATGTGTTTCGCGTGAGCCAAATAGGCTCACCCCACTTTAAAGTCAAAGATATTGTATTCATAACTTATTGCACCCAAGTCCCAATTATTTTTAACACAAACATTAGTCAAAAATAAATTTGGTTTTCGACAGTTTTACGTAAGAGGCTATACTTAAATTAAGTAACAAGTCAAGAGTACGGGGGGGGGGG
>NC_046665.1:91807642-91819086 GCF_010883055.1 Belonocnema kinseyi
TGAGACATTTTGTTACGATTTGTTACGGTATTCTTTTTGGTTGCAAATTCAACAGTTTTGTTTGGAATCCGTCTTTTATGGTTAAAACTTCAATTTCTTTTCGTAGAACATTAACCTTTTGTTTAAAATTCTCATTTCGTTGCTGATATGATAAGTGATATGATAAGATATGATACGTTAACTGAAATGTTCTTTAAATGAGAAATATTTTTCTTTAAATTTGTCTTTTTTATTGACAAATTCATTTTTTTATTTAAAATTTTTCATGTTACTTGGATAAAAATGCATACGTTTGGTTAACAATTGGATTGTTTCATAGAAAAAAGTTTCTTTTAGTTTAAAATTCGTAATTTTGTGTTGAAAGTTTTATCAAAATCTTTTTTAATGAAAATTTTACTTTTTTTGAAAATTTATTATTTTTATTAAAAAATTTACCTGCTTTCGTAGAATTTGTTGCAAATTTAAATATCTCGTATGAATTCTACTTTTTCGAATATTTATATTTTGGTTGTGAAAAACGAACTGACATCTTTTCTGGGCGAAAGTTTAACTTAAAAAAAAAGCTGTCTTTTTTTTAATTCGTCTGTTTCAGTAAATAAAAATGCAACTGTTTGGTAGAGAATACAACTATTTTGGTAAAAGTTCATCTTTATTGGATTGAAAATTAAAGTTTTTTTCGTAAAAGCTCATTTTCTCTTTAAAAAAACTCATATTTTAATTAGAAAACGTCAACTAGAAATCTTTTTTGGATGAAAGTTCATCTATTTAAATTTTTTGTGTTATCAAAAGTTCATCTGTTTTAAGAAGAATATTATATTTGTTGTGTAAAAATTCAACTATTTGGTAGAGAATTAAACAATTTTGTTAAGAAGTCATACTTTTTGGTTAAAAATTCGTTTTTTTGGACTAAAAATTCAATTTTTTTGTAGAGACTTATTTTTTATTCAAAAATCCATATTTTGATCGTTAAAAGTCAACTAAAAATTTTTTCAACTAAAAATTTTGAATTTTATTTGAAAATTTGTCTTTTTGGTTAAAAATTGTTTCGATTTTTTGTTGAAGATTTATATTTTTTCAAATATTGACATCTTTTAGTCAAAAATACCCTTTTCTCAGTAAAAATATAATTTTTTTAGTTCGAAATTTGACTTTTGTTTGTTGAAAACTCATCAGTTTCGTGTAAAATTAATATTTTTCTAAAAATTTATATTTTTCGTTTGAAAATTATATTTTCGTAGACAATCAGTCTTTTGGCTTCAATGCTATAAAAATTATATAAAGTTTCACTTCCTTCTTAAGAGAAAAATCTTTATTTGTTGCAAATTCATCTTTTTGTTCTAAAATTCTTTTTTGTATAAATTTAATCTTTTTTATTGCAATTTAAACTGTGCCACTTTTTTGTTGGGAATATATCTTTTTAGGATAAAAATTCAACTATTACGTTGAAAATGTGATTATTTTGTTGAACTGTCGAGTATTTTGTTAAAATAAATTTTTTTATATTAAACAAGACATTTGTTTGGTTAAAGTAAATTAATACATTTTTCAATTTCATATTTATATCTGAAATACTGTTTTATTCTGTTAATAAAATATTTTATGTTAAAAGTATCACACGATTAAAGTGATTAAATTATTATTATAAGAATAAAAATGGACATTTTTGGGTTGAAAATGATTCAACTGATTTGCAGAAAATCCGTCTTTTTGGTTTGAAAATTTCACAATTCGGTTAAAATTATTTTCTTCCTTAACTGAAAAATCTTTCTTGGTCAAGGATTCAACTTTTTTGCTTAGAATTAATCTTTATTTCAAAAATGTATCTTTTTCATTAAAAGTTCACCATTTGTATTAAAATTTTATATTTTCAATTAAAAATTGATCTACCCGGTTGAATATTAAACTATTTTATTAAAAATACGTTTTCTTTTTGCTTGAAAATTTATTTACTTGATTAAAAATCAAATTATTTTATTCTTGGTAAATAATAATTATTTTGAAATTGCAAATTAAATTTTATGATTTAACTTTCATGTATTTTCATGACAGTGCATCTTTTTTTGTTCAAAAATTATTCATGCTGATCTATGATTCAAAATTTTAGTTAAAAGCTTTTTACTTTCGAGTTAAGAATTTAACTGTTATTTAGAAAATTCGTCCTTTTATCTTGCAGGTTTACATTTTTTAAATTAAACTCAACTGTTTTTAAAAAAATTCATATTTTTGGAAGAATTCAACTGTTTTTTATTAAACATAGAAATATTTTTGTAAAAAGAATTCAAATAAGTTTAGCATCTAAAACATCTTAAATGTTGCTAAAAGTGATATTCAAGTATATTTAAATACTTGAAAATATACAGATTTGAATTTCGCGCCTAAACATTATCCAGGTTATGTTCTGTTATCACCGACCGAGGTAGAGTGAATAGTGATGTGATTAAATACTCTCTAAATACTCTCTAGATAGAAACCAAAGAACTAAATCAAAATTATATTCAATTCGCATGAAAAGTAAAAGTTAACAAAAGAGAAGAAAGAGGAGAAAAAAATGAATTGGGTAATAAATCTGTTAGAATATGGTCTTTGTTCAATTTTCCCTTGACAAAATATATCGAATTCGTTTCGAAAAACTATAGTGATGGATATTTATAATCTTAAAAATATACGGATTTAAATTTCGCGCCTTTTTTAGATTATATTCTGCTATTACCGACCGAGTTAACGCGAGTCGTGGTGCATCTCAATAGTCTCTAGATGGCATCACCTTCGTATGCAAAATCGATTCTACCAGAGCAAAACACAGAATCAAAATTTTATTTAGTGAACCCAGCTGAAAATTCTGGTACAGGGTTTTAATAGGCTACTGGCCATGTTGCTGGACCCGAACCTGTACATGAACCTTGGAGGATCCTGAACCTTTTTCTGGACGCGATGCTGCACACCAGACCTGCACAGTAATTGTGACGGTTTTAGTACTGGAACTTGGCTCTACGTAGGAACACGCGTCTCAATTTAATTGGCAAAGGAGGAACCTGTACAAATAACTATACTTGATTATTTAAAAGTTCCTTTATCAGACCAGGTTCCATAGCAGGATCATGTAGAGTTTGCTTCGTCTAATTCCTTCACTAGAAACATCGAGAATACTGTGCAGGCTTCATGTGCAGCATCGCTTCAAAGAACTTATCCAGGATCCTCGGAGGTTCGTGTGCAGGATCACGTCCAGCAACATGTCCAGGATCCTCCGACGTTCGTAGTCAGGATAGCGTCCAAAAATACGTTCATGATCCTACGAGAATCATGTGCTAGATCGCGTTAAAAAACATGCTAAGGATTGACCGAGGTTCGTGTGCAGAATCACATCCATAAACATGTCCAAGATCCTCCGAGGTTCGTATGCAGAATCGCGTCCAGGAACAAGTCCAGAATCCTCCGAGAATAATATGCAGACTTGCGTTCAGGGACATGTCCAGGATCCTCCGAGGTTCGTGTGCAGCATCACGGTCAGGATCATGTCTAGGATCCTCCGAGGTTGGTGTGCAGGATCGCATTCAGAAACATGTCCAGGATCCTCCAAGGCTCGTGTGCAGGATCCTGTCCAGTAACACTTCTACGATCCTCCTAGGTTAGTGCAGATTCGCATCCAGGAACATGTATAGGATCATCCGAGGTTCGTGTGCAGCATCACGATCAGGATCGTGTCTAGGATCCTCCGAGGTTGGTGTGCAGGATCGCATCGAGAATCATGTCCAGGGTCCTTCAAGGCTCGTGTGCAGGATCCCGTCCAGTAACATTTCTACGATCCTCCTAGGTTAGTGCAGAGTCGCATCCAGGAACATGTATAAGATCATCCGAGGTTCGTGTGCAGCATCACGATCAGGTTCATGTCTAGGATCCTCCGAGGTTGGTGTGCAGGATCGCATCCAGAAACATGTCCAGGATCCTCCAAGGCTCGTGTGCAGGACCCTGTCCAGTAACACTTCTACGATCCTCCTAGGTTAGTGCAGATTCGCATCCAGCAACATGTATAGGATCATCCGAGGTTCGTGTGCAGCATCACGATCAGGATCGTGTCTAGGATCCTCCGAGGTTGGTGTGCAGGATCGCATCCAGAAACATGTCCAGGGTCCTTCAAGGCTTGTGTGCAGGATCATGTCCAGTAACATTTCCACGATCCTCCTAGGTCAGTGCAGAATCGCATCCAGGAACATGTATAGGATTATCCGAGGTTCGTGTGCAGCATCACGATCAGGATCATGTCTACGATCCTCCGAGGTTGGTGTGTAGAATCGCATCCAGACGCATGTCCAGGATCCTACAAGGCTCCTCTACAGGATCCCGTCCAGTAACATATCCACGATTCTCCTAGTTTAGTGCAGAATCGTATCCAGGATCATGTCCAGGATCCTCCGAGGTTCCTGCACTACAATTTCTTTCAACTGGGAACGAAATAAGGATTGAGGTAAGGAAAATAAGAGGAGATTAACGTGGGAACGTGTTTGGCCTCCGGATTGGATGGGCAGTGGTGCTGATTGCAAAATAATTGAACGGTCCAGACGATCGACTTTGATCGGTCGGGCTCGCACGGTGCGGTACATATCGGTTTTATTGGACTTGCGTGGGTATGGAGGAAAGATAGATGTTCTGAGTCGACTTTGTCCTGGATAATGCGTTTTTAAAGACCGTCCTTCACGGTAAATAAAGGCGGAGGTGGAAGCTGGAGTCGAAAGGGGCGTGAAGAGAAATCGGCCTGTGGAAGGGGTTTCTCTTGATGGATTGCCGTTACCGATCAGACTCCGCCGAACTAATCAATAATCATACTCCACTATCATCAACCCCTTTATTATCAAATTACAATAACAGAAATGAATAATAATTCTGCTTTTTGTATCGAAAAAAATCTCTATGTCTCTAGCTTTAGAAAATCAAGATCGGAACTTTTCGTGATATCAGTTTCCAACAAAGAAATGATCTAATATTTTTACTTTACATAGTTAAAGAATTTTTAAATGAAAATCTATACAATTTAAGAAATTTCACTTGTATATCTTGAAAATGAAACTATTTCAACAATTAACTTCATACTCATGTACCTTTAGAATTCAATATATGAATATTGAATGTGTAATAATTTATCATTCAATGTGTTCAAATTTAAAAAATATTCATCCTAATTTTAAAAATGGTAGGACTATTAATATTTTTTTCTATAACATTTAGGAGTTTTTAATTTAAAAAAAGTCTAATTAACAATCATAATAATTTGAGGATCTACTAAAAAAAATTCTAAATTTTTTAAATTTACATTTGAAATTTCTTCAATTTAGAAGATTTAAATCACATTTAAGAAATTTTATTTATAGATCTTTATTTAAAAAAATGTTAAATTGCAAATTTATTATATAAAAGTAAATGAATTTCAATTTAAATTCATTGAGATAAATAAGTTTCTGTTTTAGATATCTAAACTTGCACTATTTCGAAAAAGTATTCAATGTTGCAGAATTTTTTGTTAAACACAATAAATTGTGAAGTGACTACGTGTGCTCTTTCACACAAATTTATTTTCACTATATATTATAATCAAATTTTCATTATAAAATTTTAACGTTGAAATAAATATTTTGAAATAATGTTTAATTTATCATTTTTGTCAATTAATGTTAAAAAGTTAATGAATTTTCAATCGTAAATTTTCAAAAATTAGCTATGAAAGAAACATTTTTCTACATTATACACGTAAAGAATTGAAGAATCAGCAATCACGAATCATCAAGATACACCTATTTTTAAAGTTTTTTCAAAATTGTATGATTTTAAACTATAAACACTCTACATTAACAAATAATTAATTGCAAGTCCTTAAAATTCTAGATTTTAAATTAAAAATCGTTAAAATCAAAAAGGTTTCAATTGTGAATCTTAAAAATTAAATTATTTCAACAAAAACTTTAAAATTAAATAACTTGAATAATTAAAACATAAATCTTCAAAATTTCACAATTTTCTATTTTATATTTGAACGTAAATATTTTTTTATTTTTTGAAATTAACAAATTAAAATTATAAAAGATTTAATTTTTGCATATACAAATTCATAAATTTTTGATGACTTAAATTCTTAACTCCCTCTATTGGGAAAACTCAAATAATTTAAATCAAAGAATTTTAATTTATAAATATTAAGCTTGAAGCTTGTTAAATTACAAATCTATAAAACTAAATAAATTTTAATTTTAAATTATGAAGTTAAATAACTTCAAATTTTAAAACTCCAAGGTTGAGCTATTCCTAAAAAAGCAATTAAAATTTTATTAATTTTTAATAGAGGCATCAATCAGTAAAGAGTCTTCAGTTGCGAAACTTCCAATTTGAATAAATTTGTATTCCTAATCCTTCAAATTAAATTAAATGATAAAAAATTGTTGAAAATGTAATTTTTAACTATAAACATACCCATTTAATAAATATACAATTTACAATCACAAAAATTGCAGAATTTTAAATTGTGCAATTTTCAGTTAAACTATTATAAAAAAGGTTAAAAATTAGTTATCTTTAAAATAGAAGCATTCCAATATAGTCCTCAAATTTTAAAATCCTTAAGTTGCAAATCTTTTAAATTTACTAAGTTTAATTTGTGAATTTTGAAAATTGAGAAATGAAACAATAAATATTCAAAATTATATAGTTTTTTATTATAACGCTTCAAAATAGAGTAAGCTTGACTTAAAGATCTTTTAAATTTTATAGTTTATGTTTCAAGAAATTAGAAATTTAAAATTACACAAGTGATGAGTTTTAAGAATTAACAGAATATTATGTTTTTATTATTTAAATTCAAAATTTTATTAATATGGAAGATTTAAATCAGAAATTAAATTTTTTTTTTATTTGAAATATTTAAACTTGAATTGCTAAAAAAGAACCCTTCAAAATTGCATAATTTTTTATAATGCACATTCAATATTAAAACGTATTTAATTGCATGTCTTGAAAATTAAACACGTTTCCATTAAAAATGTTCAAAATTACGATAAATATTTCTAACGAATTTTTTAATTATCATTTTAAACGATTTGCAATTACTGACTTTTCCCATTATAAACTTTTAAAACTGATGTATTCCGAACATGCAAACATTCAAAATTGGATCTTTCTTAATTGTACATAAAAATTGGAAAATCTTTAATAACATATATTCTGTATGGACTTATTTTAAAAAGTGGTTCATAATTTTGTTAGCTACTTTTTAATCACAAATATTTATTTCAGACTGGATCAATTTCGAAAATAAGAATATAAAAAATAATACAAGAGTCTGGATTTAAAAATCCTTTAGAGAAATATTTATTTTAAATGAAAGAAACCATTTTTAACATTTTTTTTCTATTTACCCAAAAATAACTTCAATATAAAGAAAATATTTATAGATGAAAGAAAAATGTTTATTGTATTAGGAAAAAAATTTTTTTTTGATTCAGAGCAAATAAATATTTGTAATTCATCAGCATCCGAAGATAAAGATTGAAACTTTTCATAAAGAATCAAAAAGTATAAAATAATAATTCCCTTCTCATATTATAAATAAATAACTTTATCAATAAAAATTAAGTAAAAATCATTTTTCATCATCATTTGGTATAGGTATAACCAATTGATAAATAATTCTGCTCTTAGTATAAAAGAAAATCCTCTGCTTCTGTACTATTAGAAGTCAAATATCAAAACTTTTCATAAAGAATAAAAAAACCAAAATGAAATTATTCCTCTCTTTTGTTACAAATAAATAATTACAAATTTAAAGTCACTTAAATCTTCTTTCATTATTGTTTGGGAAAGGATTGAGGCCTTCTGCACCCACAGGCTTTTTCCCCATACCTTTCTCAAAGGATTGAGAACTTATCATTATAAACGTATTAGTTCAAGAAGGTCAGTCGATCTTCTTGATTTCAGGATAACAAATGAACCAATTTGCAATACCTTATTTATAAAGTAATCAGCCTGATATCTCTTCTCCTGATATCTCTAACTTAGGATGAATCCATCATTAGGATCAATCGAACATGCAGGGAAAAGTCGTCCTAAGTCGGCACTTCGTGCTAAGTCGGCATCCTCGAGTTTATCAGAGATGGCGCACGTTACAGTTTAACCATTGTTTCGTAGGACAGGTTGGCAGAAATGGACGTTAATTCACACCGAAAATTGTCACTTTAGTTTTCTCTTCACAGCGTGATCATAATATAAATTTTTTAAAAAAACTTCTGTCTTCTGTGCGCCCTCGCCTCAAAAGTCGATTTTCCATGCGGATTTTCTTTTGGTGTGCGTAATAGCGTGATGAGCGTAAACATTCATAGTGGTCCGGAGTCGGCACCAAACAGATGGTCCTGAGTCGACACATTTTTTGCTTTTGTTTTTGTGTGTGTGTGTGTAGGAAATATTCTGTCTAGAAAAAAATTTGTGTAGGAAAAATATAAGAGTATTAAATTCTGTGTAGAAAACATTTTTTGAAGAAAAAGTTTAGTGTAGGAAAAATATAATCAGTATATTTGTATACAATATATTTTGTGTATAATAAAATTGTGCAGGAACAGCGTTTTTCCGAAAAAAAAGTCCAAAACAGTCTAGTCCCAGTCATAATGAAATTATAATAACTTCTCACAGGACCAAGGCCGAGAATCAGTCGGTCTACCAAATGGTGAACATTAGGGAAATAGATTTGCAGCTTGATGTCGATATAATGGGCGGGATTCTTTGAAATCTGTGGATTAATGAGCCAAAAAGTAGGGAAAAAGCTACTGATTTCATGTTTTGTTTTGGAATCAAGACAGGCTTCAGATTAGGGGCCGTACCTATATTACGTAATAGATTATAGGCTCTGTATAAGACCCCCCCGCCCCGTAACAAACCTTAAAAAAATATTTCAACCCCCGACCCCACGCCTCGTTGCTGTACGTAATTTTTATTTTTCAGAAAAGTTTTGCTAGTTGTTGCTAGTAGAATTAATTAGGGTGTACGAAAACCTTTTGAAAATTGGTGATGATATTATTTAAAATTGAAAAATTTTAATTATATTAAGATCTAAATTAAAAATCCTATTTAACGTCCAACAATTAAACGGATGCAAATTCCTGAAAAAAAAAACAAGAATCCAGCGACCAAGTTTGGACCACCAAGAACAAACAAAAAACGCTTCTATTGCAATCTTGAAAAAATTACAAACAAAATTCTGAAGAAAATAAAAAGTAGGAAAGAAAAATGAAAAGGCAACCATACGCATCCCCTTCCTTCTTTTTTTCTTTCTTGCGTCCTTTTTGTTTTTATTATAATCAAATTACAATAAAAGAACCTTAAAAATGGATTTTTAATACGATACTTTAATTTGCGACAAAATAATTAAATTTTTAACATGCTAGTTGAAGAAATAAAAGTTTTTTTAAATTGCTGAACTTTCAATCCAAACGCCGAATTTTCCATTCAAAAAATGAATTTTCAAAGCATGAAAATTATTTTGTTCACCAACAAAGGAGGATTTTCTAATGTGGAAGAACAATTTTAAAAAATTGTTAAACCAATTAAATTCTCAATTAAAAAATTCATTCTACAGAAAAAGAAACATTTGCCACTAAACAGTTAAATTTTCAAGCAAAGAGATGAATTGTCAACTAAAAATATAAATTTTTAAGAAAAAAATTACTTCCTAACAATCTGATTCAATCGAATCTTTCAAAAAAAATAGTCAAGTACTCGAGCAAAGAAAAAGAATTTATAATCAGAAAGATTTATTTTCATAAAAAAATGAAATTTTTACTAAAATGGATTAGTTTTTAAATCAAGGATATAATTTTCTTTAAATAGTTGTATTTTCTGTCACGAAAAATTCAAGTTGACTTTTTACGATCAAAATATGACTTCTTAAACAGAAAATAAGTTTCTACGAGAAACATTTAATTTTCAATGCAAAAGGCGAATTTTTAATCAAAGCATGACTTTTTAGCAAAATTGTTGAAATCTCTACCAAATAGTTGAATCTTTATCCAAAACATATGAAATCTTACTGAAAGCAGATGAATTTTTATTTAAAAAGAAGATAAATTGTTATAAAATATTTAATATTTCTTCAAAAAAGATTCTACTTCACTTTTCAAGATCAAAATAGAAATTTTGTAACAAAAAATTAGTTTCTATGAAAAAGATTGAATTTTTAATCTAAAATGACAAATTTGTCAACCAAGAATACGTAGGATTTTGAACAAAATTGTTCAATTCTCTACCATATAGTTTAAATTTGTAACAAAAAAAGATGAAATTTGTACTAAAAAGGATGAATTTTTTATAAAAAGTTACAAACTATTCTTTAAAAAGATGAACTTTCACCCAGAAAAGATTTCAGTTCATTTTTCAACAACAAAATTTAAACTAAAAGTAAATTTTCTATGTAATATTTAAATTTTCAACATAATAGCAAAATTTGCAACCTAAAACAGCGACCTTTCAATCAAAATGTCAAATTTTCAACCGGACAGTTGCATTTTTATTCAAGAAAGATGAAATTTCTTTTAAAACAAATCAATTAAAAAAAAATTAAGAAAAATAGTAAAATTTGTAGAAAATCAAGGTTACAGTTCTTTGTCCAACACCTAAATAAGACTTGTAAATAATAAGTTAATTTTCCCATAAATAGTCGAATTTTTAGTCTCAAAGCATAACTTTTTAACAAGATGCTTAAATTTTCAACCCAATAGTTGGAATTTTGCCCAAGAAAAATGAAAATTATACTTAAAAACGTAAACTTTGAAATCAAAAAGACAAATTTATAAAAAAAGAGCTGAATTTTCATCGAGAAAGAATTTAACTGACTGTCCAAGACAAAGATAAGAAATTTAAACAAAAATTAAATTTTCTAGGAAATAGTTTCATTTTGAACAAAACAATTGGATTCTTATCCAAAAAAGATGAAATATTTATACTAAAATATATTAAGTTTTAAATGAAAAAGACATATTTTAAAAAAAAAGTCTTGATCCAAAAAGGATTTCAGTATACTTATCAACAACAAAATATGAATTTTAAACAAAAAGATAATGTTGGACGAAAAGTGTTGAATTTTTAACCTGATTAGATGAAATTTTTACATGACACTTGAATTTGCAACCGAAAATAATGTGTTAAAAAAAAAATTGTCAAACTTTTAACCAAATAAAAACATTTATAACTAAAAAGATGATCTTTAGGCAAAAGTTTTTGCGAATTTGCAAAAATTACATACATGAGTATGTAAGTCTTAGGAAGATTTCGAGCCTGATTTTCAATTTAAGCCTTAATTTTTTTTATAAATTAACAAATACTTTTGTGGGCAAAAAATAGTAAGACTTTGTTCATATATTTTTAATTTTTTATTTATTCTTCCAAATCTATATCGTCCCCCTCAAAGTAATCCCCCC
>NC_046665.1:91819186-91822380 GCF_010883055.1 Belonocnema kinseyi
TTTCCGGAATAGCCTTCAATGCGCTTAGCGATTTATGTTTAATGTCTTCGGTTGACTCAAAACGGTGGCCTCGGAGCGGTTTTTTCAGTTTAGAGAATAGCCGAAAGTCACACGGAGCTAAGTCAGGCGAATAGGGTGGTTGCGGAACGATGTTAGTCGAATTTTTGGCGAAAAACTCACGAAGAACGAGAGCCGTGTGAGCCGGCGCATTATCGTGATGCAAAAACCATGAGTTGTCTTTCCATAATTCCAGCCTTTTTTTGCGAATCCGATATTCCAACGATGCCAGTAAGGTCTCTGACTGTTAATTGTCGATTTTTGAGCACCAATTCCTTGATTTTATTGACGTGTTGATCATCAGTTGATGTTGATGGCCGTCTTGGACGTGGTTCGTCGTCAACGCGCTCTCGACCATCTTTGAACAATTTGTACCAATCAAAAACACTTGCTCGCGAAATACAATTATCACCGAAAGCCTTTTGCAACATTCTGAACGTTTCGGCACCAGAAATTTGATTCAGCACACAAAATTTAATGGAACTTCTTTGTTGAATAATTTCACTTATTGTAAAAATCGCCGAATGCACTTTTTGTACTTCAGGAAGACAAGCGTATACTAAACACTAATGATTATTTTGATGTGACATTTGGCACAGATGTCACCGACAGTCATACCAACCTAGAAAAAAAATATTTTGACGAATGGGTTTCCGCGCGAAATTTAAATTAAAAAGTCTTACTATTTTTTGCCCACAGTAGTATAACGAAAAAATTGCCATTTTTTCTATTTGACGTTTTCGGTGCTCGACAATAACATTAAAAAACAAATTTAATGAACAAATCCAGTAATTAGGCATTTGTCGATAGAAAAAAAATTTTTTTTTCAACTTTTTAAATTAGGAAGTTGATGATAATTTCAGCAAAATTCATAATTTTTAGATCAATGTTATATTTTTCTTAGAAAAAATTTAATTAATCAATGTATTATCGCGGCATCTGTTAAGGAAAAATTCTTTTTTTTTCTGTTGTCAAACTTTTAATTGGGATATTCATAATAAATTCAGCAACATTTGTGATAAGTTAATAAATTTTATGATTTTTAAAACAAATTTAACAAACAAATACAATATTCGGGCATCTGTGGACGAAAAAATTAGTTTTTTTCGATGTCAGTCTTTTTAATTGGGAACTTCTTGATGAATTTTAAAACTTCGATGAATTTAAAACTTCATGATAAATTTCAATTGGGAACTTAATGAAGATTCCAATTAAATGTCTTACATCGAAAAAAATAAATTAAGAAATTGATCAATTTATTAAATTTGTTGAAAAAGGTCATAAAATTGATGTAAAAAATCATGCATTTTGCTGAAGTTATCATAAACTTCCTAATTAAAAAAGTTAACATAGAAAAAACGAATTTTTCTGTAGACAAATTCCTGATTAATGTATTGGTTCATTAAATTTGTTTAAAGAAATAATATAATTTATCAGCTTATTATGAATTTTTCTGAGATTGTGATAAAGTTCCCCAATGAAAAGACTGGCATTGAAATAACCGATTTTTTTGCCGACAAATGCCCGATTAATTAATGCATTTGTTTATTAAATTTGTTTAAAAAACAATGGGGTTCCTAGAAAAATTACGAATTTTGCAAAAATTATCATAAAGTTCCCAATTAATAAAATCTACGCCGAAAAAAACCAATTTTTCTATCGAAAAATGTCTGAATACTGCATTTGCTTATCAAATTTGTTTACATTATAAACAATTATAATATTAAAAGAATATTTTTTTCAATATAATATTATTTTTATTCAAATTTCTTGCAACATAACTTGATTAAACATATAATTATGGAAAATCGTAGAAAACGTTTTGTAAACAAATAATTTTTTCACACAATTTTGGTTTGTTTATTGTATAATATTGAAAAGTATTTAAAAATGTTATTTTATGCAATTTAGGCGATTTCAACCATTTTCCTGTTACTGACGAGCCCTGGGAACGTGAAATAGAAAAAATGGCAACTTTTTTTCGTCATATTCGTTTATTTATAAAAAATCGAAAACCTAATTCAAACATCAGACTTGATAGCTCCCTTAGAAATCTTAAATTTTTTTCAATTTTTTTGTTAAATTAGGGCAATATTTGTGAGCTGTATATTATTTTGAATCAAAAAAGTCATTTTTTCTCAATGTGCGACGGATAGTAGCACCACTAATCAGGGGATCTATTAAAAATTAGGCTTGACCTTGAAATGTGATAGTACCGTCCAGAAAACATATATGTTTTTTTATTTCCGGGTGAGAAAGTAATGAGTGCTTCGCTTTAAAGGAAAGTGATAAGTACAGCATACAAATAATTAAATATCTTTTATCAAAATGTGTCAAAATGTGGTTAGCACATTATAATTTTTGTCAGTGGGACGATGGTCGTGGGGGCTAAAGCGTAGGTTTTGGACCCACTCCGTCGGCTTGCGAGTTCGATTCCCGCCTCGCACTCTGGAAGAGCCTCGGCGGCCCATGCGGTGAACACTAGCCTAACAAGGGAGTTGTTCATCTCCGGAGAGTCGTAGGACCGGTATCTCTAGAGAAAAAGGTTTTCTCTAAGTAAGGGAGTTGTTCATCTCCGGAGAGTCGTAGGACCGGTATCTCTAGAGAAAAAGGTTTTCTCTAAGTACTTGAAGCTGTTGCTCGTGGTGGTTCGGAACCCACCTTAAACTGTAGGTCCCCCTTCCACCACATAGTAAGTGTGTGGGGGGTGTGTAAAGAATAAAGAAGAAGGTGCAAGAAAAATGTAAACCGTCAGGGGACACATTAGATGCTCTTATTCCATTATAATTTTCAATTGGAAAAATAGTTTGTAACCTATACATTTTTAAATTACTCAATTTAACAGTATACTTACTTCTGGCTTTGATATTAACAATTTATTTACTTTTCAATTAAATATTTCGCGAAGCACTCACGCAATTTTAATTATTTTAACCTGAAAATTGATGTCTATACTTTTGAAATAATTTAGTTTCATAAAAAAATTGCAACATGGGAGCTTTCAAAAAAGATATTTATTTGCACAGTTTAAAAGTCAATTTTTTGATAAAATGGTGAATCTAATTGTTTGCTTTTAAATCGATTTATTATTCAAAAATTAAGGAATTTTGATATGTAATAATATAAAAATACAAGAA
>NC_046665.1:91822480-91837038 GCF_010883055.1 Belonocnema kinseyi
GTATTTTAAGAATTATATTTTATTCAACACATCCACAGTCTGCTCTCGCATGACGCGCTGGCGTAAGTTATAAGCCAACTACAAGGAAAAAAAGTATGAAATAATAAAAAAAAAACAATTATTTCACTTCATATGATATACTTAGGACAGAAAATAAACAAAACTAAATAAAATTTCAGCAACAACATTTGCTACAAAATTACTTTTTCACTCACTAAGTGCACACTGGGTGTTTTAGACCCCACGATTTTTTTATCTCCACTTTCAGCAGCTGCTGCTAGTATATTGATGCTTGAGGCAATATACTAAACGACTTTACTTACAGTTAGTGTCTCCAACTAAAGCTAGATGGCGACACTTACTCAATTTTTCGAATTAAATATGGCTTAGAAGAGTTTGAAAATTCTTTGGGGTCTCAAAAACCCACAATGAAGCTTAAGGGTTAGGTTTCAAATATTTTTCAACGAAGTGGAAAATTCTTAAAATTAGAATATCGTTTCTTCAGTGTTGCATCAGAAAAGTATTGAACTCATTTTTAGACAAGCTCATTTTTTGGGCAATAAAACAAAACAAGGACCTGAAAACAAAAAAATTTAATCATGAAAAATAAGGACCACCCTAATACAAGTTATCTCTGTTAGTAACTTCCGAAAGTGAAAAAAACTCTTTGACGCAACGAATGATATCCAGTGTATTTCAATGTAAATTTCCCCCTCGAGAAATCCACCTCCAGCCTCGTTAAAGCCAACATGACCCGATGAACCGCCGGATTAATTGTGTAATCGATAATTACAGGGAACCCCGAAACTCGGTACAGTAATACGTTTTAAAGCGTGACTCATTCGCGTGCGCTCAAGCACAGGCCAACGCGCAATATGTCGTTTTTCGATGCTGATAATCGAACTCACCGAGCTATGACGAATCGGCCAATTTCGTTCGATCGTTTCACATGATAAAAGAGTCGCTGGTCGATGAACCAGGTCTTCTGAAAAATTCTCAAACTTAATCAAGTCGATTTGAATCCTTAATTACATATGATAACGTACTATTCATTCATTCTGTCGAAATTTCCCAGTGGGCACAAAATTTGGCGACGTCTTTACGACATTGTTACGACATCTTTACGACATCTTTACGACATCCTATGTCCATGCCGTTTCGATTTCTTTTCGATATCGTAAAAATATCGTCAGATCATACGACTTATTTACGATATCGTAAAGACACCTTAACGACATGGACATAGGATGTCGTAAAGTTGTCGTAAAGACGTCGCTAAACTTTGTGCCCACTGGGATTTTTTGTGTCGCGACTTTTTGTTAGTGTTTCACGACATGACGATAATTTCTCGTTCCTCGACTGTTTTTGTTCGGTTTTGCCAACTTCTCGCTGTAAAAATTATATCGCTTCTCGCTGTAAAAATTATTGTGCAACCAACTGTTTCTCTCAATATTATTAGAGTTCTTAGCCGGTTATAATACTTTAAGAACGGTAACGAGAATAAGAATATTACCGAGAATATAACCGCGAAATGAATTCGCTGAAAATTTATGAGATTCTCAGAATTTTTATTTTTATTAATAGAAAATTGCATTTCTTTGTCAACTTTTCGGTTGAAAATTCAACTCTTTTTTCTCAAAGATTGTCTTTTTTACGTTAAAGTTTACCTGTTTTAGCAGAAATTAAATCTTTTTTTGTTAAAAAATGCGACCGTTTGATATTAGAAATTAAGCTATTATACTTTTTAAATAGTATAATATTTCGTCTAAAATTTACTTTTTGTGTAAAATTTATATTTTGGTGTTGAAAAATGAAATGAAATATTTTCTGGATGAAATTTCCACTTATAAAAAGATGTTTTTTATTACAAATTCATCTGTTTGAGTACAAAATTGATCTTTCACGAATAAAAATGCAACTATTTGGTAGAGAATTTAACTATTTTATTAAAAATTCATCCTTTTTGGTTAAAACAATTAGTCTTTTTGGATTTAAAATTCAATTTTTTTCGTAGAAACTTATTTTTTGTTACAAAAATACAATTTTTGTTGTTACTGAGTTAACTGGAATCTTTTTTGGATGAAAACTCAACTTTCTTTGTAATAAAGAATTCTTCTGCTTTAAGATAAATTTTTTATATTTTTTGATCAAAGTGAAACTATTTGCTAGAGAATTCAATAATTTTGTTAAAAAATCACACTTTTGGGTTAAAAATTCGTCTTTTTTGATTGAAAATTCAACTTTTTTGGTAGAAAATTATTTCTTGTTAACAAATGCATAGCTTGATCGTGAAAACTCGACTAAAATCTTTTTCAACAGAAAATTCAACTATTTTTTTGAAAACATTTGATTGAATCGCTTTCTTAAGAAATCAATTTTTTTGATGAAGATTTATATTTTAAGTTGAAAAATTATCTCGTTGGTTAAAATTTTAATTATCTTTTTTTTAGAAAATTATATTATTTTTTAGTTTGAAATGTCCTTTTTTGCATAAAAATGCGTCAGTTTCGTGTAAAATTAATTTTTTGCTAAACAGTCATATTTTTTGTTTAAAAATTGAACTTTGTAAAGAAAATTTGTTTTCTGGTTTGAGGGTTCAATAATTTAGATAAACTTTTAATCATTTTTTAAGCAAAAAATCTTCATTTGTTGGAAATTCGTCTTTTTTGTTTTAAAATTGTTTCCTTTTGTTGTATAAATGTCATTCTTTTTTTATTAAAATATAAACTATGACACTTTTTCGTTAGGAATTTGTTTTTTTTAGGTTGAATATATAAATATTATGTTAAAAATTAAATTATTTTGTTCAAGCGTTATGCTTTAAAGTAGAAAAAACTTTTTTCTTTTGTTTGAAATAAATTAATACCTTTTGAAAATCTTAAATTTGTATATGAAACACTGTAATTACTAAATATGTCTGAGCTAGAAAATAATTAAAATGCAACCGCTGATATAACGTGAACAGTAAAAATATTATGTAAAATCTTAAATTCTTAAATTCTCTTAAATTCTATTAAGTTCTCCTAAATTCTGTCATATTATCGGTTATATAACCTGAACTTAAATTCTCGGAAATTTAAGAACTCTAAATATTATTGAGTATTCTAATATTACGTCACGCTCGGTCGGTAACCGCAAAATCTGTAAGGCTATACCACTTGGTGGACTGCAAACCCAATGGGCACACAATTTGGCGACGTCTTTACGACATCTTTACAACATCTTTACGACAACTTTGCGACATCCTATGTCCATGTCGTTAAGTCAGCCTTACGATATCGTAAAGACATTATAACGACATGGACAAAGGATGTCGTGAAGTTGTCGTAAAGATGTCGTAACGATGTCCTAAAGGTGTCGCCAAATTTTGTGCCCACTGTGAAGTATTGTTTAGATAGGAATTTGACTAAAATTAATTAATTTCAGCGAAATTAAGTAAATTTTCGTGATAAAGCTTTGCTTTTAAGAAAGAAGAGCCATTTATTTCATTATTGTTGGTAATTTGGAATATGTGCGGTCAGGCAATCCATCACGAAAAATTACAATTTGCCGTCATTAAGGTTGTAACTTCAATTGCCGGCGACTTATGTCATAATACTTTTCCATAATAAGTGATTTTAAATAGTTTCATATCAAATAAAGTTATAACAGAGAGTCTTTAAAGGATTTTATAAGACTTTAAGTGATCTTAGGATTTCTAACGAGATTTTTAACGATTTAAAAAATTTGAAAGGATTTAAAAAGAATGCAGAAAAATTGAACGATTTCAAAGGAATTAGAAGATTTTTTTTTAAATTCATCAAAGTTTTTAGGATTTGCAAGAAATTGGATCAAACTTTAAGGCACTTTAGTTGATTTCAAAGCATGCTAAGAAAATTACTGAAGAGTTATTTTAAAAGATTTTAATGAATTTGAAAAGATTTCAAGGGATGTAATTTATTTATATGTTAATGAATTTAAGAAAATTTAAAGAATTTTAATTAACTGTACTCAATTTCGAAAATTTAAAATAATTATTTTCTTTAAAAGGATTTAAAAATAATTTTAAAAAGTTTCAATATTTACAAGAAATTTTTAAAGATTTTAAGATAATTTGAGTGATTTTAAAGTTTTTAAAGCTGTTTAAAATATTATTTAAAAAAAGTCATTAAAAAAGATTTTAATATATTTTTAGAGACTTCAAGGGATTTAATGAAATTCATGATTTAAGGATTTTCAAGAGATTTTAAGAAGTCTAAAAAAGTTTCAGAATTTTAAGAGATTTTAATTAATTTTAGTCAATTTTTAAATTTTTAAAATGATTTCAAAATAGTTTAAGGGAGTTCAAAAAATTCAGAGGACTTTAATGATTTCTAGGGACTCAAGTGATGTTAAGGAATTACTAAAGGTCTTGGCGGAGTCTTAAAATTTCTTTTTAAAGGATTTTAAAATAATCCAAAAATAGTGCAAAGAAACTTAATGATTTTCAAAAGATTTTATAAGATTTTACAACAGTTTTAGTGATTTTGAAGAAATTCAAGCGAGTTTTTGAAAAGTTTGCAAAACAGATGTAATGAATTTCAGGAGATTTAATAGTATTTAAAGAAATTGATTGATTTAAGGATTTTTAAGAGATTTTAAGGAGCCTAAGAAAATTTGTAGGATTTTGGATTTAAAAGATTTGAATTGATTTTAGTAAATTTTACAATATATCAAATTATTTCAAAGAAGATGAAGGGAGTTCAACAAAATTCGGGGGACTTTAAGGATTTTTTTAAAATCTTACAAAATTTCTAAGATTTCAAGTAATTTCAAGGGATTACCAGGGACTTGGCGGAATCTTTCAGTCGCTTTTTACAGGATTTAAAAATAATTCAGAAATAGTTCAAAACGGTTCAATGATTTAAAAGTTATTTTGTTTAGATTTTAAGGCAATTTTAGTGGTCTTAAAGAATTTTAAGTGACTTTTTGAAAAGATATTAAAATTTTTTTAATGGATTTGAAATAATTCAAAGATTTTAGGGATTTTAAGAGATTTAAAGGAACTTAAGAAAATTTAATGGATTTTAAGAGATTTGAAAAATTTAAGTTAATTTTAAGAAACTTCGAAAGATTTTGAACGATTGTAAAGAAGTTGAAGGGATTTCAAAAAAAATCGAAAGAGTTTAAGGATTATCAAGAAATCTTACAGGATTTCTATGAGTTAAAGTGAGTTTAAGGAATAAGTAGGGATTTGACGTGATTCAAAAGTTTATTTTTAAAGGATTTAAAAATATTTCCATAAGTTACAGTGACTTTAAAGAATGTTAAGCAATTAATTTAAAAGTTATTTAAAAATATTTTAAGTTATTTGCAAAAATTTCAAAGATTTTAAGGATTGTCAAGAGATTTAAAGGAATTTAAGAATATTTTAAAGATTTTATGTGATTAAAATAAATTTCAGTCAATTTTGAGATACTTCGAAATATTTGAAATTATTGCACACTTTAGCGAATTACCAAAAATCAAAAATTTTGACCGACAACTATCCCAACAATGCAACCTAATCTCAATCACGGCACATTATATTTTTTCTTGATGGATTATTCAAATGGAACACTTCCCCAATTGCTAACAATAAATAAACAAATGAGTTTACTATCTGAGAAGCAAAGCGATATCACGATTTTTCACTTACATTCATATACAAAAATTAATTATAGTCAAACTCCTATGCTTTGCAAGTCCACCAAGTGGTATGGGCTTATAGATTTCGACGTTACCGACCGAGTATGACGTAATGTTTGAATACTCAATTCGGTTTAAAATGTTGGGCACAACATTTGGCGACGTCTTTACGACATCGTTACGACATCTTAACGACAACTTTACGACATCCTATGTCCATGTCGTTAAGTCGTCTTTTCGATATCGTAAATATGTCGCATGATCTGACGATGTCTTTACGATATCGTAAAGACACTGTAACGACATGGAAATAGGATGTCGTAAAGTTGTCGTTAATGTCGTAAAGTTGTGCATCAATGATTAGAGTTCAAGTTAAAAAGTAAATTTGCAACCAAAAGTGAATTTTAAACTAAAACTAAAGAATATTTAATTGCAATAAAAATAAATAACTTTCCACACAAGAAAACTAACTTAATTTTTTTTTTTAATTTTCAAACAAAGAGATTAATTTTCCATTAAAATTGTAAATGTTTAATTGAAAAAGTTGACTTTTATACCAAAAAGATGAATTTTCAACTTAAATGCTGAATCTGTAACTAGAATGATCGAATTTTTTACCAGTGAGATGAATTTTCTACCGACAAGATTAATTTCTTCCAAAACAGTGATTTCTTAACTTAAAAAATCATTTTTCCTACAGCAATTGAAGAACTAAATGTTTTGTCAAAAAATGAATGTTTACGCAATAAAAAAAATTTTATCTGAAATTATAGAATATTCAACTGGCATAATAGTTACATTTTCAGTTTAAAAAATAAAATAATAATTCAACTGAAAAATAAAATAATTTTTCAAGAAATAAGAAAATTTTCGATAAAAAGTTTCTTTTCGTCCAAAGAAAAAAAAAGTTTTCTAACAAATAGCTTATATTTCAATAACCAAATTTTTAATTTAAATGATAAATCGTAAAAATTAAATAATTTTCCATCAAAGATTTTAACTTCCAGGCTAAAAGATGAATTTTCTACTAAAATGATAAAGCTTGAACTGCAATATTTGAATTTTTAAACAAGAAAATACATTTTCAACTAAAACAATGTATCCTTAACTAAAATAAATTGCTTTTTAAGAACAAAGGATTCACTTTTACTCAGAGAGATAAATTTTCAACCAAAACATAAATAATAGAATTTCAAGTTAGAAAAATTATTGTGCAACCAAACATGAATTTCAACTAAAACTATGGAATATTCTATTGAAATGAAATTTCACAATGCAAGTTTTAATACATTAAGTTTGAAACTAGAAATTTGAAATCATATAATTTTTAATATTTGTAGAATAATTATGCTTTAAAGGTTCACAATATATTCAAAATTCTTCAACTTTGAAAGATAAAGAAGACAGTGATTTTTTTTAATTACATTTTTTAGTTCAATAATATATCCAATTATATTAAATGTCATTAGATATTGCATTATATGATATTTAATATTATTTATCTGCTTTACAATTTTGATAATTTCAATTTAAAATTATAGATTTAAGTGAGCAATTCTTACACAGTTTAATTTTTGTTGTTTTAAAACTAAAGTTCTTTACTTTAAAAGCAGAAATTCAAAAAAACATTTATTATGACATTTCCTAAATTTTTAAGGTTTTTATTTCTAAATTTCATAATACTTTAGATTTAAATTTAAATATTCAAAATCTCGCAACTGTTTCACCAATGAATATTTCAAAATTTCCAAAATCTCATATTGAAAGCCTTGATCATAACTTTTATATTAATTAATTTCATATTTATAAATTCCAAATTATACAAGATGATTCTAATCTGTTTCGAAATTAATTAATTTCAGAATTGAATACTCTATATTTTGTCCTTCAATCTCAAACATTCTAAATTTTCTGATTTTTGTAATTCTTCGAAATCGTGAATTGCCAAATTAAAATACTTGCTAGTTGCACAATTTTCCGATTAAAAGATTTGTGATTAAATCATTTTTAATTAAATCCTCTAGAACAAATTGAAAAACACGAGAAATTTACTATTTATATTTGAAAAAGGTGCACAATGTGAATAATTTTAAATTAATTAAAAAAACAATTTCGTCTTTAAAGGCCTAAAACTATTCAATTTAAAAATTTTGAAAAGAAGATTTTGTTTTGTATTCTTTTCTTCATTTTTAATTTAATATCTCAGAATCTTCCAATTTTTTATTGAAAAATTGAACGATTGAATTAGATAAAATAAAGAACATTGTATTAAAAGGTTTCAAGAAAGAATATTAATTCTGAATGAAGTATGCAAAATTAAATGATTTTATTATAAAAATCAATTTAAATAATATTTTAGAGATAAAAAAATTAAAATCGCGTCGTTCAAAATATAAAAATGTAAAGACAGAAATCTCTAAAATAGTACTTCAGTAATTCAAGGATTTCTTCAAATTCTAGTGTTTTGAATTCTTATATTAAATGTTTAGTTTTCAATGTTTACTATTCATAAGTTTCAATTTCACAAATAAAATTAGAATGATTCAATTTCAAGAAATTTAAAATGGTAATTTGAATATTTTTTTGTTTTAAATGTAGTTCGGATTTACAGTGAAACTCTTCTATAGCGCCAATTTTGGGGCTGGCAGTGGGTGGGAACTAACTCATTATAGCCCGTTTCGCTTTTGTTTGTTCATGCCTGAGTGACAACCGCACACCCCGCGCACTCAGCGTAGCTCCTGTTACACCTATCTGTGGCGTGGCGTCAATTCTCGGAAGGGCTATAGAAGGGAGGGCTATTGAAGGGTTTCACTGTATTACATTTTCAAAGTGGAACATTTCTTATTTTAAATTTTTTCCAACTAAAATTACGTAATTTTGAACTTTATTTACAATAATTTAAATTTTAGATTTTTATAATTGATTATTTCATCAGTTTGAATGGTAGATTTCCTTTTTGATTTAGAGCCCATTTTTTTTAATCAATTGTAATATTGAATAATAATTTTTCTAAATAAAAATAATTAAAAATTCTGAAATTTCCAGAACTTTTGATTTCGAAACATTCAATTTTATTTCAAATTTATAATTGTCAAATTTTAAGGAGTTTTAAGTCAAAACAATTTACATTTAAAAGTTTTTTATTTGAAAGGTTTCACTTTTTAATTATTTTATTTATAAATAATACACTCTCCATCTGTTTGAATTTTAGATGATATACCATAAAAAATTCTAATCGGAAGTAATGGGATTGGGAGATTCTTAAATTCAAAATAAAATTGTTCAATTTCCAACGCTTTTATTCAGAAATGATACAAGTTCGATTCCTTTTCATTTAATTAAAAAGCCTGATGTTTTTTTCTAAATTTGACCTAATATAAAATAGTTTGAATTCGAATGTTTTCAATTTAAGATTTTTCAATATATTTTATTTTGATTTTTAAACTGTTTCAATTTTGTCATTGCTTATTAATTATTGTTTTAGATCGTTTAAAACCTGACATTTAAAAAATTCAGTGATACTAATTTATCAAATTGTTTATATTTTTAACGTTAAGAAATAAAAGTCAAAGATTTGAACTCGCGTTTGGTAGGCATGCATATACGGCTAATTAAAAATGTTTGCCTAATCTGATATTCTAGAACAGTCATACTAAAAGCATTCTAAATTTATATTGAATAACTAAATTTCAAAACAAAAACTCTGATTATAGTACTCGTTCACACATATATCGAAATACATTTGGAAACATTTTTTAATATCCTCAGCATTCAGATTCCCTTTTAGTTCAAAAATTCAAATTGGCTTCTCATTTCCGACTTCCTGTTGATCTTTTTGCAACCTGGTAGTTAAAGTTCGATCGTCAACGACTTCGTATTTTTTTCAATTCTCCATTCAGGATGGACAATTATTTTTCCATTAGCGTTCAAGGGCTCAAGATCCCGACTTTGAATTCCTAATAATCGTGCGGTTCGGCAACCTTTTTCTAGCCATCGGCTTCTATAGTTCCTGTCCATTAAAAAAGTTACCCCCACCCCATCACCCTTTCCCTTATTCTCCATCCATTAACGATTTCAAGATTGCTTTTTCATAAGATCCGGAAATTTGAAAATTATCCATCAAGAGACTAATTTCTTTAATTTGTAAGGCTGATTGTCAATTTACCTGTTTTTTGAAATGATATATGGTGGAATCTGGAATTAACATGCGATATTTTTCTTTCAGGTTATTTTTTCAAAAAGTGATTAGATGACCTTTAATTAATAGATTTATTAAACACGAAGGTCGCGAACCTTTTTTAATTATCGGAGAGCTAATCCATCAGATGGTCGTCTTTTCGGCTGAGTTTTGGCGAACTCACTTTTTCTGCCTTCTGGCACAGAAGGATATGCTCAAAATCAATTCATCCTAGCTGTCACTAATCTGCCGGTCATTAGGTGCGCCGGATCGTTACGCACTCGCGATAGTAACCTCAAAGGTCTCCGGCATCCTCTTCCTTTTTTGTTTTGTATGACACCGATATTTATTCCCCATCCGTTCCGCGTCAATGATGCCGGCGCCCAAGGAGGTATGGAATCAGAGAGGATAAAAAAAAAACTTTCATCGTCTTTCTGCCTCGAACAAATCATTATGAGCTTCAACACGTGTTAATGAAAAATTAGTATTATTTATTTTATTTATTGTGTTTATTTGAAGGGTGTAATGCAATGATCGTCTCACTCTACGGAAATTAATTCTTCATGTGATTAATTTATTTAATCAATTCAATAAAAGTTGTTCCTAACAATTTCAATTTAACCGTGAAAATAACGGATAGAAGACTAATTCAGTGAAAGGAAAAAGGAATCGTCAAAATCGACCATGTGAAGAAGATGAATCTACTTATGTTTTGATATTTTTTCTTGTGAATATTGTTCAAGGTTTAAGGAAGAGGAGGTTGCTTGTAGCGATAAAAGCAAATATTTTGTATAAAATATAAAGACTACAATTTAAAAAAAATTTATTTATTTGTGTTTATGTAGTTTATTTCCATCTGATAGTGTTTCTCACACTTTCAGAAATATTCTGAATATGTAACTGCAGTTTACGAAATAAGGTTGCTGAAAACAAGATTCAGTAACTTCGATACTAAATTTATTAAATTTTTATTAAAATTCAGAAACGGTTTCTGAAAATTACAAATAGTTTCCTAAAATTCGTGAAAGGTGACAACAATAAGTTATCGTATTGAAAATAAATGTGCAGTTCAGTATCAGTAATAATCGGCGAGTTCGAGAGATTTTGTTATGATTTGTTATGGAAGGGGGGTACTTTATTCATTTACATAATTTTTTGGAACATCAGACATTAACACAGAAAAAACTAAATATAATTTTTGCTGCAGGTAATTTTTTAAAAGATAAAATTTATCCTATGAAGTTAATTTTTGTCTCATATCATTTTTACCTCGGATTCAAGTTGAATTTTATCTTTTGCGTTTTCTGTGAAAGCAACCTGGTGAGTAAACAATTAACCTTACAAAAGACCATTTTTTTTTTAATCAGGGAATTTAATTGTTTAGGGTAAGTCAGGCATTTTAAGAATAAAAATCTTGACAAAGTCAGAGAATTTCTATAGATTTAAACTATCAAGTAGAATAATTTTGAAATTGTTTTATTTCGTTTATAAGAGATTCTAGGTTAGAAATGTTACAAGTTTAATATTGTGGTATTTGAATATAATTATTCTGAGGAAAAGCGAAAAATTAGTCAGTGGGAAATTAGAGAAAATTAAAAATGAATTTTTGCGGTAACCATGGTATAATAATCTTGTTAGTAATTTGTTTGCCTTGTGGTTATACTTTTTTTTAATTCGCTTCCTCTACAAGATTATCTTTGTAGTTATTAATTTTATTAATTTTTTGAAAATTCAACAGTTTTGTTGTAATGACATCTTTTAGCTTAAAATTCAATTTTCGTGTTGAAAATTCGTCTTTTTGGTATAAAAATTCAACTAGTTTTGTAGAAAATTGAGTAAATTCTTAAAACTCATATTTTGATGCTAAAGAGTCAAACTAAAATCTTTCTTGGTTAAAAATTCAACTATTTTTTTAAAATTGGTCTTTTTATTTTAAAAAAATCATATATTGTACTAGAAATTGCACCTCTCTTCGATAAAAATGTAACGGTTTGGTTTAAAATTCAAGAATTTTGTGAAAAGTATATTTTTTGTTGCTAAAAATTCAACTTTCTTATGGAAAATTTGTAATTTTGGGCAGAATATGGCACTATTCTCATAGAAAATTTCTGTTTCAATAAAAATTATATTTTTTGCTGAAAAGTCAAATTGAAAGATTTTTTAATGAAAATTCAACTATATTTTTCATAAAAGTTATCCTTTTCTATTAAAAATGCAACTTTTTCGTTTAAGCATCATCTGTTTGGGTTGCAAATTTAAGTATAATCTTCGTGGATTTACTTATTTAAAAATTATATTTTGTTTGCTAAAAGTCAAAATAAAATCATTTTCTGATGAATTTTCCATTTTTAAAATTTTATTTTTGATTTAAAAATTGATCTAATTAATATAAATTTTATTTATTTTTTGGATAAAAATGCAATTATTTGGTTAAAAATGCAAGAGTTTGGTTGAAAATTCACATTTTTTGGTTAAAAATTCTGCTGTTTTTTCAAAAATTTAAGTAGTCTCGTGGAGAATTCACTTTTTTTTTTAATTCGTATTTTGATGCTAAAATGTTAAAGTAAAATCTTTTTGGATTAAAAATTCAAGTTTTTTTCGAAAATTTGTCTTTATATTTTAAAAAGTCAACTATTTTATTAGAAATTGCATTTTTCTTCAATAAAAATGCAACAATTCGGTTTAAAATTCAAGAATTTTGTGGAAAAGTTTTTTTTTGTTTTGTTTAAAATTCAACTGCTTTGTGAAAAATTTATATTTTTGGGCACACAATGTAAACTTTCTCATACAAAATTTCTCTTTCACTTAAAACTCGTATTTATATGCTTAAAAGCCTGAATGAAGTATTCTTCTGATGAAAAATCAACTATCTTTTTGATAATTTTTTCTTCTTCTTTTTTATTAAAAAATTAACTGTTTCTTTAAACCATCGTCTGTTTGGGTTGAAAATTAAAGCATAATTTTCGTAAACAATATAATTGCTCAAAAATCATATTTTGATTTCGAAAAATAAACAAAATTTTAATGAAAATTGAATCTGTTTTTAAATTTGTATAATTGATTAAAAAATGCTTAAAGTGAAAATAAATTCTTTTTTTGTTAAAAATTCAAATGTTTTTTTAAAATTTGTCTTTTTATTTAAAAAAATTTTCTATTTTACTAGAAATTGCATCCTTCCTCGAAAAAAATGCAACAGGTCGGTTTAAAATTCAAGAATTTGGTGAAAAAAATGTTTATGTTGTTGTTAAAAATTCAACTGTTTTGTGGAAAATTAATATTTTTGGTAAAAAATTCAACTGTTCTTATAGAAAATTTCTTTTTTTTCATTTACAACTTATAATTTAACGCTGAAAAGTCAACTCAAAATATTTCTTGTATGAAAATTAAACTATTTTTTTCTGATAATTTGTCATTTTGAGTTAAAATATAATCTATTTTAGCAGAAATTGCATCTTTTCTAAATGAACTTTTAACTGTTTCATTGAAATATTGTGTGTTTGGATTGAAAATTCAAATATAATCTTCGTAGATTTACTTCTTCTTTAAAACTTATATTTTGATTTCGAAAAGTCAAAATAAAATTTTTTCCCAATAAAACTTCTTTTTAAAAAGATTTTCGTAATAGATTAAAAAATTTCTCTGGCTTAGTGGAAATTTTCTCTATCTTGGATAAAAATGTAACTATTTGGTTAAAAATTCAATTTTTGTGTTGAAAATTCGCCTTTTTGGGTTAAACAATCAACTAGTTTCGTAGAAAATTGACTTGTTTTTTGAAACACAGATTTTGATGCTAAAAAGTACAATTCAAATCTTTTTTAGTTGAAAATTCAACTATTTTTCGAAAATTTATCTTCTTTTAAAAATGTATCTATTTTACAAAAATTGCATCTTTATACAATGAAAATGCAATAGGCTCGCTTCAAACTCAAAAATTTTGTCAAAAAATATTCTTTTTTTGTTTGTTAAAAATTCAACTGTTTTGTGGAACATTCATATTTTTAGGTAGAAAAAAATCACTTTTCTCATAAAAAATTTCTTTTTTATTTAATATACAAATTTTTCTCTGAATAATCAAACTAAATTATTTTTAAGAAGAAAATTCAACTATCTTTTTGATAATTTTAATTTTTTTATTATAAAAGTTTATTTCTTTTTATTAAAAATTTAACTCTTTCATTGGAAGCTCGTCTGTTTGAGTAGAAAATAATTGTATAATCTTCATAGAAAATTTCCTTGTTTTAAAAAATTTATATTTTGATTTCGAAAAGTCAAAATAAAATCTTTTTCGTATAAAAATTTAATTTTTTTAAATGTGTATTTTTGATTTAAAAATTCATGTGTTACAATAGAAATTTCATCTTTCTTGGATCAGAATGCAACTATTTGCTTGAAAGTTAATCTTCTCTCTGTTTCATAATTTAACTTTTTTGTGAAAATGTTAATAAGCCATTTTTTTGGTGCAAAATTCATATTTTATGTGAAAATTCATTCATTTCGTTATAGGTTTAAGTATTTTGCTACAAAATTAATTTTTTTAGTAGAAATTGTTATTTTCTGGTATATATATTATATATTGACTGGTTTATTAATTTTAGTATAAATTTGCACCATATCTTGAAAATAAAAATTATAGTAAAACTATATATGCGAGCAAAGTTTATATGTAAATAACTATGTTATATAATGTACCTAATTAATCAAATGTGAAACAAACTTGTTACCCAGGCGGAAATAT
>NC_046665.1:91837138-91838682 GCF_010883055.1 Belonocnema kinseyi
TTAATATGAAGTACACCCATTGTATCATATATGTAACGGTACATATAATTTGATATATAATATACATATAAATATATATAATAATGAAAAATAAAAAATATATGATATAATATAAATATAATATATGATACAATGGGTGTACTTCATATTAAAACATAGATACATAAGAAGACGTTTGTATTAACTTCACTCACATTTTTGCTACATAAATAAATATATACATGAGTATGAATTTATATATGTTTATTATAACATATATATTTTCAGGAAAAATATAGGCTACTTGTTTTATATTAACATTAATTAATAGAAAAACATATTAGTCTTTTGAAATTTTCAGTTGCAGTACCTAAAAATTCCTAAACTGTCACTGAATTTTTTGAAGCATATGACTAGATTTTTATGCAGCTACGGTTGTTGAAATTTCCGTTACAGTTTAGGAAAATTTAGAAATGGTTTCTGCATAGCACTTTAGTGACGCGTCTCTGTAAATTCCTACACAAATTTCTAACAGTGCATGTTATTAACCTACTAATTATAACTCATATTGTTTCTATGATTGAAATTGACTTTCCTCTATAGCTGATGGTTTTCAAAAGATAAGTTTTTAATTCAGGAAAGGGGTATTCATAACTGAAGTAAACGATTTCCATTGTGATAAAAAGCCTTTCTGAGACTGTTTCTTGAACGTTCTCTGTCCCTCTTTTTATGACATTAGTTTCTCCACAATGAGCTCAATCCAAGAACATAGTAACAGTCAATGAACTCGGAAAATCGTGCATCTCATACTTCTTTCCTCCTCAGTATTTCTTATCTATAGATAGTGAAATTTAAACTTACGATCTCGTCAAATTTTTTAAATAATTTTTTTAAATTAACTTTTAAGCAAACAGTAGCATTTTACATTTAAAAAATTTAATTTTCATCCGAAAAGTATTTTATTTTGACTTTCCGAAATCAAAATGTAAGTTTTGAAAAAGAAATAAATTTTCTACGAAGATTGTACATTGATTTTCTATCAAAACAGACGGTGTTTCAACGAAACAGTTAAATTTTTAATAAAAAAGAATACATTTTTTTTCATAATAAAATACAAATTATCAAAAAAATAGTTGAATTTTCATCCTAAAAATACTTTAGTTGTACTTTTTCAGCAAAAATATGAGTTTTTAATCAAAAATAAATTTTTGATGAGAAAAGTGACTCTACCTAAAAATATGAATTTTCCACAAAACAGTTGCATTTTTAACAAACAAAAGAAGAATTTTTTAACAAAATTCTTGACTTTGAAACCAAAATGTTGCATTTTCATCGAATAAAAATACAATTTCTTGTAAAATAGAAGAAAATTTTTAATGAAAAGCCTAATTTTCAAAAAATAGTTGAATTTTTAACTAAAAAAGATTTTAGATTGATTTTTTAAAGCAAAAAGACGAATTTCAAACAGAAAAATTGAATTTTTAACCAAACAGTTACATTTTTATCCAAGAAAGATGAAATTTCAACTAAAAAATAAATTTTTTAATCAATAATACAAATTAAAA
>NC_046665.1:91838782-91871428 GCF_010883055.1 Belonocnema kinseyi
TTTTGTTGTTTAATTTTTATACAAATAGTTGAATTTTTATCTACTTTTTAGCACCAAAATGTGACTTTTCGAAAAGCAAGTCAATTTTCTACGAAACTAGTTAAATTTTTAACCCAAAAAGATGAATTTTCAACAGAAAAATTGAATTTTTAACCAACCAGTTACATTTTTATCCAAGAAAGATGAAATTTCAACTAAAAAATAAATTTTTTAATCAATAATACAAATTTAAAAAAGATTGAATGTTCATTCGAAAAAAATTTTGTTTTACTTTTCGAAATAAATATATGATTTTTGAAGAACAAGTAAATTTTCTGCGAAGATTTTACTCTAATTTTCAACCTAAACAGACGATGTTTTAAAGAAACTAAAATAGATGAATTTTCAAATCAGAAAGAAAAATTATCAAAAAGATAGTTGATTTTTCATCGAAAGAACACTTCATTTTGACTTTTTAGCATAAAATTACGAATTTTGAGCGAGAAAGAAATTTTGTATAAAAAAATTTACATTTTCTACCCAAAAATATAAATTTTTCACAAGGCAGTTGAATTTTTAACAAACAAAAAGAAATAATTTGTAACAAAATTCTTAAATTCTGAACCGAACTGTTGCATCTTTATTGTAGAAAAATGCCATGTCTAATCAAATAGATGACTTTTTGAATTTGAAGACAAATTTTCGAAATACAGTTGAATTTCGAATTTAAAAAGATTTCAGTTTAACTTTTTAGCATCAAAACACGAATTTAAAAAAATAAGTCAATTTTCGACGAAACTAGTTGAAACTTGAAAAAAACCGCAGAATTTTTAACCGCAAAATTTGAATTTTCAACCAAACTGTTGAATTTTCAACCAAATAGTTGCAATTTTATCCAGGAAAAATCAAATTTATTCTGCAACAGATCAATTTTTAAATCAAAAATAAAATTTATGAAAAATGGAAAATTTATCCAAAAAAGATTTTATTTTGACTTTTCGCAAACAAAAAAGAATTTTTGAACAATAAGTAAATCTCCAAAAATTATACTTAAATTTGCGACCCAACCAGGTGAAGTTTTAACGAAAAATTGCACTTTCAATAGAAAAGGATAACATTTATGAAAAACATAGTTGAATTTAAAAAAAATCCTTCAATTTGACTTTTTAGCAAAAAATATAAGTTTTAATGAAACAGAAATTTCCTATCAGAAAATTTATATTTTCTGCTCAAAAATATAAATTTTTCACAAAGCAGTTGAATTTTTAACAAAACAAAAAAAACTTTTTCACTAAATTCTTGAATTTCAAACCGAATTGTTGCATTTTTATTGAAGAAAAATGAAATTTTTAATAAAATAGATTACTTTTTAAAATATAAAGACAAATTTTCGAAAAAAACTTGAATTTTCAATCCAAAAAGATTTTGGTTTAACTTTTTAGCATCAAAATATGAATATGAACAGCAGAATTTTAAACCAAAAATGTGAATTTTCAACCAAACTCTTACATTTTCAACCAAATAGTTGATTTTCAATTTTTAAATCAAAAATAAAATTTAAAAAAAAATGGAAAATTCATACCAAAAAGATTTTATTTTGACTTTTCGCAAACAAAATATAATTTTTAAACAAAAAGTAAAGCTACGAAGATTATACTTAAATTTGCAACCCAAATAGATGATGTTTTAACGGAAAAGTTGCATTTTTAATAGAAAAGGATAACTTTGATGAAAAATATAGTTGAATTTTCATTAAAAAATCCTTCAATTTGACTTTTCAGCAAAAAATATGTTTTAATAAAGCAGTAATTTTCTATGAGAGTAGTGTTATTTTCTACCGAAAATTATGAATTTTTCCATAAAAAAGTTGAATTTTTAACAACAAAAAATAGACTTTTTAAATTAAATATAATATAAATTAAATGCATTTTTCTTCAATAAAAATGCAGCAATCCGTTTTAAAATTTAAGAATTTTGTGAAAAAGTTTTTCTTTGTTTTGTCAGAAATTCAACTGCTTTGTGAAAAATTTATATTTTTACAAGAAATACTACATGTTATTGTAAAAAAGAGTGGTTTTTAATTCAATAATATAAAAAATGGGTTTTTATCTCTAAAACTAAAGAAAACTAATTTTTCTGTATATATATCAGGTCCAAAAGAAGCTTTTGAGTTAATTTGTTTTCTTGTATTTCTTGCTGAATTTTTTTTATTACTTATAGATAAGTAACTATTTACTCGAGAATATGCTCGACCTTTATGTTCTTTGAGAATTTAATGAGAATTTCTGAGAATTTTGATTAGAATGTAAAGAATCGTATTTTTTCTCTTTATTATTAATGATAACATTATTTAAATTTCACGGGTAAATTTATGCTTTCAAATTGGAAAGGACAATATTATATTATGAACATAATATTCGCATTCAACAGTGTCTGAATCAGGGTTGCTGCAATATCCCAATTTTTCTCAATTTTTCTAGGTATAAAAACAATTATACAGATAGAAGATTAATAATAATTATGCAAATAAATTTCACTTCTATATATGCTTCAAACACTTTTTATTTATGATTTTAAGTTTAAAAAAAATAATAAATTTTCAAACACAGAAATGAATCGATTGATTTTCAAGAAAGTATATGAATTTTCATCTAGAGAAGATCAATTTTTAACCAAAGTTACAATAATTCAAATGCTAGAAAAATTAATGTTTAACAAAAAAATAATTTTCGAACAATATATTTTATTTTTATCTAAAAAAAAACTGTTTTCATCAGAAAATAAGAGAATTAAATTTTAAGTTAAAAAAATAAATTTTCAAACTAATAAAAAGATTCTTAACAAAATAATTCAATTTCAAATCCCAAAGATGAATTCTCTACGAAAAAAGATACAGTTTCAATAAAATATATAAATTTTCGACGAAAAAGATAAATTTACAACAAAAAAACGATAAATTTAAAAAACAAATAATTTTTAACTTAAAATATATATTTTCGAGCAAAAGTGAAATAGTTCCATCTTCAGTTCAAAAAAATTTTTAACTAAAAACACGAATTTTTAACCAAAGAAATTAATTTCTAATCACAATGATGAATTTTCTAGAGAAAAAGTGGATTTTTGACCAAATAGTGGAATTTTTAACCCAAAAGATTAATTTTCTATCAACAAAAACAACTTTTTAATTTAATAGTTTTTTCAGTCAAAAAATGAATTCTTAACAAAAAATAGAATAGTTAAATTTTCTACGAACCAGATAATTTTTTAATATAAAATATTACATTTTAATGAACAAAGGTAAATTTTAAAAGGAAATTGAATAGTTAAAGTGAATTTTCAACTAAAATGATGAATCTTTAATTAAAAAAAGATTAATTGTTAACTATAGCGATTATAGTGTTTAAAGTTTTTTTATTTTATAGCGCCTGTATTAACAATACTTAATATCACTGCAAGTATATTTTTTAATGCAATAGTTTAGTATACATAAATTTTGTTTTTTTTCTCAAGAAAAATTTTGCCATTATAACTATGTAAGAGCCATACAGAATTTATTTTAAAGATTGATCTTCTATATTCTGAATAACGTAACCTACGTATGGCTTATTGAAACACCAGAAACCAATTGCGAAATAAATAGAGAGCTTAAAGTGAAAAATTAATTTCATCAAATCGTCATGAAATCATTAGAAAAGTACGAGTAAAAACACTAATCAATGATTTTTCAGCGAAAGTAAATTTCGTATTTTTAAAACGATTTTGTTTAACAATTGCTTTTAAAATGCACGACACTTCTATACATCTGAATTAGTAAACATTCATCTAATTTAATGAATACTACGGTAATAACTGATAACTTAGTTTTTTAAATTCATTTATTAAATTATTAAAGTAAAATGTTATTACTATTTAATTATGTGTAGACAATATTTTGTGCAGGAAAAATTTGGTGTAGAAAAAGTTTTTTGCATGAAAAATATAATAATATTATATTCTGTTCAGGAAATATTTTTTGTAGGCAGTATTTTGTGCAGGAAAAAAATAAAAGTATTCAACAATATTAAATTTTGTGTAGAAAAAGTCTAGTGTAGGAAAAATATAACAGTATTAAAATGATGTGTAGAAAATATTTTGTGTAGAAAAAGTTTTGTGTATTGAAAATATGATCAGTAAACTTGTGTACAAGATATTTTGTGTAGAATATAATTGTTAATGAACGAGTGTAACCCGATGCTTCAAAGCCTTTAAGAGTCCCAGTGGGCATAAAGTTTGGCGGCGTCTCTACGACATTGTTACGACATCTTTACGACAACTTTACGACATCATATGTCCATGTCGTTAGGGTATCTTTACGATATCGTAAATAAGTCGTGTGATCTGACGATGTCTTTACGACATCGCAAAGACATCAAAACGACATGGACATAGGATGTCGTAAAGATGTCGTAACTATGTCGTAAAGACGTCGCCAAATTTTGTGCCCGCTGGGGTGCTATTTTTTTCATTAAGAAATAGTGTTTTGAATTTTCATAAACTGTCCCTTAGAATTAAGATTTCTTGTCTAACAGACCCTTTTTAAGTAGAAATTTCATTAAGTTGAGGAACTACTCTCTTTTATTTTTTAAATTTAATTACTCCGATACCACATATTCTTAGATTAAGAAAATATATTCTTAAAGTGTGTCAGAAATGATTTCTTGTAAGTAAACTATGTTCTGCACTTGTAGTAATACAATAAAATTTTAAAATAATAAAATGTGATATTCCATCTAAGAATACATTTTCTCTGATTAAGGAAATGTACGCTTCTTCCAAGCATACGGTAGCAAGTATTTATTTATTTGGAACACAAAAGAATTTACTATTGAACAGATTTTGAACCTGTATACCGATACAAATCTACCCCCCCCCCCCCCCCCCCCTAAGCAACTTATCGATTTTGCATTCAATTTAGTGAAACACATTCGGGTCAGGAGCTCGGTGTGCTCTATCTTTGATCCGCTGCCTCAGTTGAAGGTGATCGAGGCATGCCGACAAGTGCTGCCACGTGTGGCTCGTTTTTGAACTACAAATGTAGTTCGTTTTACTTTACTCGAGTCCTGAAGACTCTTCTTATCGCTTCTATGTATATCGCTCTTTGCAAGTAATCATTAACATTATGCAAATTATTGCTTTATCTCCATGCCACATTTATTGCTTGTTATTAGAAGAGTTTATCTCCACAATTAGTGTACTCGATCAAAGTGACTATAGAGATTACTCTAGACACTCAAGTCTCAGATAAAGAAAATTACAAAAAGAAGAATTCATCATTCTATTTATATTATTTTTCTTTACTGTTGATTACTATTTTTATATTTTTAACTCTCGACTCCAGATTTTTCAATAATTTTTAAATTATTCTTGTCAATATGAATCAAAACTAAAAGAGAAAGAGACTGAAGTGTTTATCATTTTCTTCGACGGTTATAAATATTATTTTTGATATAATTCTGAAAATCGGGTTTTTTCGGTGTTGCAGTTTAATTTATGAACAAAAATGGTGCAAGCTGTCGAGGATCGTTTATAGTCATTATAGCTTTTGACTCCATTTTTTAAGTTTCGGCACCCGTGTGGACATCTTCTTAGTCTTTATCAGAAATTGAAGACTTCCTCTAGAATTAAATCTCATTGTTTATTGAATATCCAACATATTCAAGAATACATATTTTATACAAATTTTATTCTGTTTTTCAATTTTAAGCATAAAGGAACGAAAATGCGTTAAAATTATAAATTAAATTAAATTTTCATTAAAAAAATTCCAATTATAATAGTTAGTAGATTTTTTCAAACTGAGGATACTGACGCTCATAAAATTTAAATGTGGTTAATCAACTTAAAAACACTTAACAAATTTAATGTATAATGCACTGGTGAATTTGATTGAAATTCATTGTTTTAATACACAAGTTTATTGCATTTTCAAGATTTTAAATAATAATTGATTATATATTTCATTTTTTATAAGTGCCATTCTCTCTCGAGAAAAATGGTAATACTATTAAAATTCGAATTAAAAAATGGTCAAAATGACAGGAGTGTTAGGATAAACCAGTATTTAAATTTTGATTTTCACAATCTCATTTATGTTCAGTAACTCCAGTTTTTAATCTCCTACCGGTTTCACCGGAGTCAACTTTGTTGCAGCCAGTATATTTAATTAAATATTCAATGTCATATATATATATATATATATATATATATATATATTTGGTTTCTAAAAAATCTTTTTCACTAAAAAAAAATTGTGTAGATTATGGTTATTTGTGAAGTAATCGTAAAGGGGAAATTTCTTTGAAGAACTTTCTAGTTTTTCAGACAGATCTTGCAAACTTAATTTTATAGAATACAAATAATAAATATATAAATAATATATGTATGATATAAAAAATAAATATTATACATAATTTAAACATGCCCTCGACCATGTCTTTTATTGGTACCAATTTGTAATCAAATTACCTTCTGATGTTTTTATAATCATTTTTATAATCTCAATAGTTTAAGCCATTAATATTTTTTCTTTTTTTTTGGAGTAAACTGGATGACGTTCTCAATATTTTCAATATTTATTGTCAGGAAAAATAAAAAATCTTTCAAAGAAAAATTAATGAATTCTGAAAATCAAATTTTGTGGACACTTCGATATAATATTCTTGTCAATAATTTATTTTCCTTTTATTTCTACGCTTTTAAAGTGGCTTCTTACAAAAATTACATTTTTAATGTACATTTTTATCATTTAGTGAAAAATACAACAATTTTTTTAAAAAGTCATCCTTTTTGGTAGAAAATTGGTTATTTTTTGGATAAAATTGATTATCTAAGCTCATGATACAATTTTTTCATTTTTTATTAAAAGTTTATCTTTTGAAAATTCTTCTATTTTAAATTTAAATTTGTTTCTCTTGTTGAAAAAAGCAACCGATCGATTTAAAATTATTAATTTCAGATTGAGAACTAAATTGCTTTACAGAAAATTCGTCTTTGACTTAAACGTTCCACAATTTGGATGAAATTTTTTTGCCTTACTGATTGAAAAAAATTTTATATTGTGAAAATACGTTTTTATACTTGAAAAATCGATCATTTTTGTGAGAAATTCATTTCCTAGCTGACAAATTTCTCTGCTTTGTTGTGAATTTTTTTTTATTGTTTGTTTAAAATTCATATTTTGGGGGAAAATTTATTTGTTTTGCAGAAAATTCGTGTTTTCGCTTGAATTTTGAACAATTTGGAAAAACGTACTTTTCTTCCATGAATGGCAATTTTTATTTGTTGAAAATTTGTCTAAATTGTTGTAAATACGCTTTAACTGATAAATTTTTTTTCATTTAAAATTTCACTTTGACATTTTTGCAGAAAAGTTGATCCTTTTTTAATTGAAATTCATCTTTCTTTGTGAAATTTTTGTCATTTCAGGTAATATGTCAACTATAGAGTTTTTCTGTAGAGACTCATTCTTTATTGGTTAAGAATTCAACTATTTGAGTGAAAGGTCAATTATTTTCTGAAAACTTGAATTATTTTGTGAAATATTGTTTTTTATTTTTATTCAAAATTGATTTTTTCACTAAAAAATTGACTTTTACATTTTTGAAAAATGTGAACTTTTTTCTGAAATATCGAACCTTTTATATTTAAAATTCAAATACTTCATTGAAAATGCAACTATTTACCGTTGAAGTATGAACTTTTTTAATTGGAAATTCAATAATTTGGTTGTAAATTAGACTTTGCAGGTAGAAAATGTAAGTATTGTTTTCAAAATTCAACTATTTTCTTGAAATTCAATTATTTTCTTTATAATAAAACATAGAAGATAGAGAATTAAAGTATTGTTTTCAAAATTCAACTATTTTATTAAAATTAAATTATTTTATTGATAAATAATCAAACGAAGAAGGCAGATAATTCAACTATTCTGCTCCAAATACAATCATTATTTTTACATTAAATTTTTTTTAAATTTAAGAATTTGTTTTGAATTCATCTTTTTCCCTCAAAAATTCAATTTCTTAAAAAATATTTTTCTTTTTGGATTGAGAATTTATCTGTCTTTCCAAAAAAAAAGAAACCAAATGCTTTTCTTAAAATTGCATTTGTTTGGTTCAGATTGCCGTCATTTCTGGTTGAAAACCTGTTATTTTTTATTTTATTAAAAAATTTTTTTAATTTGACTCTTTTGAAAGCTTGATTATTTTGTTAAATATTTGTTCTTCTTTTTTCTTTTAAATCAATTTGCATACTCAAAACTTAACTTTTACATGTTTGGCAAAAGTGAACTACTTTCTAAAATATTGAACCTTTTATCTTCAAAATTCAAAAAAGGAATTGAAAGTGCAACTATTTATAGTTAAAGTATAAATTTTTTATTTGAAAATTCAATTAGTTGTTTGGAAATTACACTTTGCATGTAAAAAATTCAACATTTTTCTCTTCAAAATTCAATCATTTTCTTGAAATTTTAATATTTTGTTCAAAATCAAACTTAGCAGGTAAAAAATGCAAGTATTTTCTTTCAAAATTCAATTAATATTTTAAAATTTAATCATTTTATTGAAAATTTAAGTATTTTGTTTAAAAGTATTCCTTTTTGGTGAAAATTAAATTTTATTGAAAAATTTGTCCTTTGTATTGAAAATGTATATGTTTTTCTTGAAAATTCTACTGTTTTTCGAAAAATGTTAATTACTTGGTTAAAAATTCAACAGTTTGAAACTAAAGATTTTTTTTCATTAATTCCTCTCATGTTAAAATTTTAATCCTTTTTAGTTAAAATATTAACTATTATATTTTTTGTTGAGAATTCAGGTTTCTAGGTTGAAAACTGAACTACTTGGTTAATTATTAAAAACAATTTTGTTAAAAATTCATTCTTATATGTTGAAAATTTATTTTTATCGCTACAAAATTGATCTTTTTGTTGAAAAGAGAATTGCATTTAAAATATTAATTATTTTGTTTAATATGCAACTGTTATTAGTTACACTTTAATCTCTTTCTTTTTAAATTCGACAATCTGGTTGAAAATTCATCTCTGTATATTAAGAATAAAAAATTTTGTTTAAAAATTCAAATATTTTGTTAACAATGTAATTATTTTGTGGAAAAAAACTTTTCCACAAATTATCATCTTGTTAAAATAAATAATTTTGAATTTTTTTAAACATCGATTTGAAAGTATTTTATTCCGTTCATAAAAAATGCTAAAATGTTAAAAATATTGCAAGATTAAAATGCATATCGATGAATATTCGGACCGCATTTAAAAAATTAAATTTGGCGGTCAGCTTTATTAATGTCAAAAATATTGAATTATTTTTTACCTCGGTCGAGCTCTACCACTTTTCAATCTTTTTATTTGAAAAATCATGCAACATCAATCATCATCAATGAAAAATCCTTTGGTCCAGAAAAATATAAAAATTTAAGAGTTTTAACAGACATTAAAATCAAATTTAAAATCTTATTTAACTATCAATAATCAAGTTGATGTGAAGAATTGCTGAAAAGAAAACCGCGAATCTGACGACCAAGTATTGACAACCACCATAAAATTTTCCTATTGCAATCTGAAAAAAAAACTTTTTCTCATAGAAAAGAAAATAAAGAAATTTCTTTTCTTTCTCGGCAAAAATAAAAAAGAGGAAAGAAAAATGAGAAGGCAACCAACCGAAATCCCTTCCTTCTCTTGTTTATTTTTTTCGTCTTTTTTCCCTATCATTATCAAATAACAATAAAAAACAGTTGTTATAAATAATCACCCAACTTTCGGCAATCATAGAGCACCCTTATCAAGGCAAAAAAGAAAATAAATAAAAATAAAATAAAATTTCAAGAGGGCAGGAACAGCAACGAAACCACGATGCTCTAAAAATGCTACCTCTGAGAGAGCATCGTGGTTGCGTTGCTCTTCCTGCCCTCTTAAAATTTTCCTTTTTATTAATTTTCTTTTTGTTGCCTTGATAAGGGTGCTGTATGATTACCGAAACGTGGTTCGAGCTATGACGAGATACAGATCCCGATGTTTTTATGATGAATGACAAATTATATCGTCCTCTGCGGAAAAGCAGAGTCCTCTCTGGCAATTACAAAAACACGGGTGCATTCCTGAAGAAAAGGAGACGAGCACATGCTTTCCGTCATTTATACGCGGAACGTTGTCCGAGCCAGAGAGATAATGTTTTGCGGCAACAGGTGAGGCAGGTGTTCAACCTGAATGCCGTGCCGCACGCGTCTAATAACCTGGATCTATGGATCAGGTGTCCCAATCCATTTGTACCAGAGACAATAATTGCTCAGCGAAATGCCGCCAATTTCAAACTCACCTTCAACTGCCGAGCGAGATCTAATCCATCCTCTAACCGAACCCTCTTTACTTTTCTCCCATTTCACTCTCCAACTCAAAAGAAGAAAAGAAAATTGATAGCTTTTTAAGACAAAACTACATTCCCAAACTAGTGACTGGTGATGCTAATTATTTTTCGTGATTGCTTGATATTTTGAACATTTTTTGCGTTCTCATAAAGGAAGCTTTTTGTTGGCGCTATTTTTGAAATTTTTTAAATTCGTTCAATCAAACTTTTCGAAAATTTCAAAATGTGTTTTACAAAGTTTTTCCTACTTCTTGTCGTAAAAATGATCTTGTACCAACTGTTTTTCCAGTGGGCACAAAGTTTGATGACGTCTTTACGACATCTTTACGACATCTTTACGACATCCTATGTCCATGTAGTTAAGGTGTCTTTACGATATCGTAAATAAGTCGTATGATCTGACGATGTCTTTACGACATCGCAAAGACATCAAAACGACATGGACATAGGATGTCGTAAAGATGTCGTAAAGACGTCGCCAAATTTTGTGCCCGCTGGGTTTCTCAATATCGATCGTCCCAAAAAAAAGAGCGGGATGGATTCCAGCCTCACACTCTGGAAGAGTCTCGGCGGCCTATGTGGTAAACACTAGCCTAGCAAGCTACTTGTTCATCTCTGAAGAATCGTCTTTAGAGAAAAAGGTTTTTTTTAAGTAATTAAAGCTGTTGCTCTTGGTGGTTCGGAACCCACCTTAAACTCTAGGTCCCCCTCCCACCAACAAATAAGTTTGTGGAGGGGAGGTTGTAAAGGAATAGGGAAGAAGGAGCAAAAAATTGTGAAACTTTAGAAAACATATTAGAAGCTTCCATTCCAACATCACGTGAGTGTCATTATTATTATTATTATTATTATTATTACACCATTAAGCCATTTCCCTTTCGGGGTAGGCGTGACTCACTCGGCAGGGGAAAGGAGTAGTAATAGATTAAAACCTCGATTATCCGAGGTAATGTAAGAAGAAGATACCTCGGATAAGCGAAAACTCGGGTAATACGAAATAAGTATAAAATTCGGAAGAGTTATCTATGTTTGACATATTCTAAATAGAAAAATAAATATAAACATTTATCAAATAAAAGTAAATGACAAGTGGAGTGCTTGAGTCCCGTTGCCTCGGATAACGCGGAGCCTCGGATAATCGAAGACCGGATAATCGAAGTTCTACTGTAAGAAAATATAGAATCTCTTTCCCTGTTAAACGCTCTTTTTAATTTTTTTAACCAACTAGGATGATAATTCTGTTATAATATAAATTTCATTCTATTGATTTATGACTGTATATTTATTTGATAATTTTCTAGAATCTATTCATGTCTCGGTTTTCCCGGTCAAGTGTTTCAATCTTGAACTGCAATAGTGGAATTTTAAAACAAAAAGATAAACTTTCAACTAAAACAATGAATCTTACGCTAAAAAAGTTGAATTTTCAACAACAAAATCATAACTTTTACGAAAAAAGGTAAGTTCTTAACCAAAACGTAAGTAATTAAGTTTCAAGTTCAAAAATCAATGTGCAGCCAAACTTGCATTTTAACCAAACTATGGAATATTTACTTGGAATAAAAATAAATAACTTTCAATGCAGAAAAACTAACTTTAAAAAGATGGTGACATTAATTTCCACCCGAAAGATTAATTTTTAACTAAAAAAAGATAATTTTCCATCGAAAAATTGAATTTTTAGTCAAAAAATAAATGTTCAAGTAGAAATGAACTTTCATCTGAAATTATAGAATATTCAAATGAAAGTATAGTTACATCTTCAGTTTAAAAAAACAAAATAGTAATTCAACCGAAAAACAAACAAATTCTTAACAAAATAGGTAAATTTTCGGCATATAATTCCTACTCATCCCAAGAAAAATCAAGTCTTTTATCAGATAGCTCACATTTCTACAAAAAAAAATGAGTTTTTAATTAAAATGATGAATCTTGAACTGCAATAGTTGAATTTTAAGCAACAAAGAAAAATTTTCAACTAAAAAAATGAATCTTTAACTGAAATATGTTGGATTTTCAACAACGAAGAATTAATTTTCACTAAAAAGGATAAATTGTCAACCAAAACATAAATAATTAGATTTCAAATAAAAATAAAAAAATCAACAACCAAACATGAATTTTCAACTAAAACTATGGAATATTTAATAAAAATAAATAACTTTTCATACAGAAAAAACAAACTTTTAAAATAGGTTCATTTTCAATTAAAGTGATGAATTTCCAAATAAAATTGAGAATGTTTAACTCGAATAGTTGACTTTTAAACCAAAAAGATCAATTTTCAAACGAAAAATTGGATCTGCAACTGGAATAATTGAATTTTTGACCAGCGAGATGAATTTTCTATTAAGAAGATTAATTTCTACCAAAAAAAATGAATTTCTAACTAAAAAAGATAATTTTTCATCGAAAAATTAAATAATTGAATTTTTATTCAAAAAATTAATGTTCAAGCAAACTGATGAATTTTTCTCTGAATTCCAGGAATATTCAGCTGGAATAATAGTTAAATTTTTAGTTTAAAAACAAAATAATAATTTAACCGAAAAAGAAAAATTTTTAAACAAAATAGTTAAATTTTCAGACAAAAATTCCTTTTCATCCAAATAAAAAACTAGTTTCATATCAAATAGCGTATATTTCAGAAAAAATATTTAATTGAAATGATTTATTAAACAAAAAAAAAACAGAAAGAATTTTTTATAAAAGAGTTGTACTTTTATCCCCTGAAAGATAAATTTTCAACAAAAATGATGAATCTTGAACTGAAGTAGTTAAAACAAAGAATTTTGAAATGGATTTTCAACAACAATGAATGAATTTTTGCTAAAAAAGATAAAATGTCAACCAAAACGTAAATAATTCAATTTCAAGTTTAAAACAAACTTGCAACCAAACATGAATTTTCAACTAAAACTATGGATTATGTAATTGGAGGAAAAAAACTTTTCAGACAAAAAAACGAACTTTAAAAAAATTATTACATTTTCAAAGAAAGTGATGAATTCCCAACTCTAATTGTAAATGTTTAACTGGATTAAATTTCTACCAACAAGATGGATTTTTGACTAAAAAAGATAAATTTTCATCGAAAAATTGAATAATTCAATTTTAAATCGAAAAATGAATATTCGAGAAAAGAGATGAATTCTTATCTGAAATTGTGGAGTATTCAACGGAAATAATAGGTGAATTTTCAGTTTAAAACAAAACAAAAAGTAATACTTCAACCGAAAGCGAAACAAATTTTTAATAAAATAGTTAAATTTTCGGCCAAAAATTCGGTTTTATTCCAAGAAAAAAACAAGTTTTATATTTAATAGATCATGTTAAAAAAAGAATGAATTTGTAATTAAAATGATAAATTGTCAAAATAAATAAAAATAATAAAAATTCCATAAAATAAATTAACTTTCAGCCAAAAAAAAGATGAATTTTCAAGTAAAATGATAAATATTTAACTGAAATACACCAATTTAAAAATCTTTTAAGATTGGTTCTTCCGAGACCCGTCCTTTTAATTGGAAACTTTGTGATAACTCAAGTAACACTTGTGATAAATGTATAAATTTTGAGATTTCTTTTCAATATAAAATGCATTATATAGGCCTTCTTCAAAGGAAAAATGGGATTTTTATTGTCATTCTTTTTAATTGAAATCTCTATGATAATTTTAGTAAAATTAATCATAACTTGATAAATCTTCTCCTTTTTTCTTAAATTTAAGAAACAAATGCATTATTCGGGCATCCGTCGACGGAAAAATTAGTTTTTTTTTCGATGCCAGTGCTTTTAAATAAAAACTTTATGATAATATTAACAAAATCCTTACTAATTTGATAACTTTAATGTTTTTTAAACAAATTTAATAAATAAATGCAAAACTAAGGCATTTGTCGACGGAAAAAATGTTTTTTTTTCAATGCAATTCCTTCTAATTGAAATCTTCAGGATAATTTTAGCAACATTCATAAGAAGTTGATAAATTTTATGTTTTTTAAATAAAATTAATAAATAAGACAAAAGTAAATTAAGCTTTTTTTAATTGACGTTCTTGTTGCTCGTCAACAAAAACAAAAAATTTTGAAATCGCCTAAATTTGATAGATTAACTTTACTTCAAGATCATGATAAAATTACCACAAATATTTTATAAACAAATTATTTCTCAATAGTTTGTTTTCTATAATTTTTATCATTTTAAGGTTTTTAATGTTGTTTTGCAAAAAATTTGTAAAAAATTTCAACAGGCATTGGCATTGGTCAACAGATAAATTGTTTTTTTTTCGAAACTAGTCTTTTAAAGTTAGGAACCTTGTAATAATTCAAGCGAAATTCATAATTTTCGGATTGTTTTTTTTATATAATATTTAAGAAACAAATGCATTAATTGGGCATCTGTCGACAGAAAAATTCTTTTCCTTTTCTCGAAGGCAGTGCTTTTAATTAGGGAATTTCATGATAATTAAAGCAACATTCGTAATATTTAATTAATTTAATGATTTTTTAAATAAATTTCATAAACAAATGCATTAGTCTGACATCTTTTGACGGAAAAGTTTTTTTCTATGCCAATTTTTTTAAATTAGTAACATTGTGATAGTCTCAGCAAAATTTATAATTCTTTGTTAAATGTCATGATTCTTTTTAACAAATATAATAAATAAATGCATTATTTGGTCATTTATCGACAACATTTTTTTCAAAGCTAGTCTTTGTAATTAAAAAACTTAATAATAATTTTAATAACACTCATGATAATTCAATAAATCTTTTGTTTATTCAAACAAATTTAATCAAAAAATTCATTATTCGGGCATTTGTCGATAGAAACATTCTTTTTTGTTTTATCCGTGTTTTTAACAGAGAATTTCATGATAATTTAATCAATATTCTTTATAAGTTCATGATTATAAAAATTTAATAAAAAAATTCATTATTCGGGCATCTTTTGATAAAAAAAGTTATTTTCGAACCCAGTCCCTTGAATATATTTTAATTCACAAGTTCCCAGTTTTAAATTATTGAAATTTAAAAGCTTTACTTATAAGCTAAACTACTTTAATTATTTGAATCTCACATAATGCAACTTTTAAAATCCTCATCTGAAATAATCCAATTTTTATCGTTTTAAAATTGTCCTGTATTTGAAATTTAGATCTGAAATCATTCAATTGAGAGATTTTTAAATTTAAAATAAAAGTGTTTCGTTTTGCACTCTTCAAATTAGAAATGATACAATTCCAGCTCTAGTATAATAAAATTGTCCATTTTTTAAAATTTTAGTCCGAAAATTTTCAGTAATGAGAGCCTAAATTTAAAAATGTTGAAATTTTAACTCACTCGTATTTAATTTTAAGCACCTTTATTTATAGACGATACAAGTTCAATTAATTTTTATCCAATTCGAAATATTGTTCCTTCTTTTAAATATTACCTGATCTAAAATTGTTCGAATTGGAAAGTTTTCAGTTTAAAATCGTTCAATATATTTTTTCAAGATTTTTAACGGTTTCAATTCGAAATGATTAATTTTTAATTGTTGTTTCAAAAATCTATAAAGCCTAATATTTAAAAACTTGTATAAAAATGTATTGAAAAATTATTTTAATCTTATAAATCAGAAAACACTGCTTTTTTATATTGCAATTAATTTGAATAATTAATAATTATCTTTCAATTAATAATTTCCAGTTCAATTTTGGATTCTAGCTTGAAAACTGAAATTATCAGATTGTTAACGACAACCCACTTCACAAGCAGTTGGCTTAGACTGTCTTGTAATTCTCATCTCATACCTATCTACCCTTGGTACTTCGAGTAATCAAGAGCCTATAATTTAGCCTGATCGGAACGTACGGGCCTAACGAACAAAAACGCTCTTGCTTTTTCGAGTTAAAAATCATTACGCTTGATCCAAAGGCACAGGGTTACATGATATTAACGATTCCGCAGAAGAACAATTTATAAAACATAAACTCTCTCGATCTTTCGCAATTATCGTACGATAAAATCCCCTAACGATTTCCAGGCCTTCACTCGATTTCAGCTCTGGTTAAAATGTCTCGAATTTCGGCGCCGTAAGCAATAAACCACAATTTTGAACCCTGTCCTTTCGAATCAACAGCACATTCACGATGATCTCATTTCTGCAAACCTAAATTAAGCACTATCTCAAAATCAAGCTTCCAATTTTTCTTTTTTTAAATTTTTCCTTGCCCTACCTCTACCCCGACAACTATCCCTACCCCCACCCCTACCTCTTCCCCTGCCCCTATGACTTCACATACCTCTTACACCTACCTCAACCCCTACAATTACCCCTGCAACTGCCCCTACAATTACCCCTACAATTACCCCTACCATTATTCTTACCCCTATCCGCGCCCCTATAATTGTACCTACTATTGTCCCTAACATTACTCTTACCCCTATCCCTAACCCTACAATTGCCCATATTATTAACGCTATTGTTATCCATACTCTTACCCATAACATTACCGATACCATTACCCATACCATTGCCTATACCATTACCTATATTGTTACCCATACCATTACCTATACCATTACCCATACCATTAGCCCTATCATTACCTCTATTATTACCTCCAACCCTACTCATACCATTACCCCGATATTTACCCCTAGAATAACCCCTCCCCCTACCTGTACAATTACCACTAGATATACCATTAGCCCTACTTTTTTGGGCACCATGTGCAATAAACCATAATTTGGAATCCTGTCTTTTCGAATCAATAGCACTTTCACGATGATCTCATTTCTATAAACGTAAATTTAGCACTACCTCAAAATGAAGTTTCCGATTCTCCTTTTTTTATTTTCTCTACCCTATCCCTAGCCTTACAACTATCCCTACCATTCTTCTACCTATTGCCCTTCCCCTGTCTCTATAACTACACATACCTCAACCCCTATGCCTACCATTACCTCTACAATTAACCCTAACGTTACCCCTACTATTACCCCTAACCCTACCCATACCAATACCCCTATTATAACCCCCAGATCTCCACATAACATTACTGCTATCATTACCCCTTCCATTACCTCTTCCTCTATCCATATAATTACCCCTACATATCTTATTGCCCTACTGTTACCGTTACCTCTACCCTTACCCCTGCCCCTACCATTACCCTATCTCTAGTTTTTTGTGAGATTGTTTTTATTCGGGAATTATTCTTTTCCCTTATTTCCCCGGATCCTACACCTACCCCTACCCTTATACCTACCATAACCATTACCCCTGTCCCTACCATTATCCCAGCCCCTACTTTTCCGTGAGGTTGTTTGAATTTGGGAATTATTCTTTTCCCTTTTCTCCCGCTCCCCAATCTTCTTCTACACCTAGTTCTACTTTTCGCAAGTTAATCTCAGGAGCCGTACTTAATTTACGTAACAGTTAAGGGGGGGGGGGGTTACGACATTTTCTTATATTTTACGGAAGTGGGAGTGGGTTCTTTATTTATGTAAACATTTTTGCAAAAACTTTCTGTTGAAAATGATCTTTTTGGTTATAAATTTTAATATTTGGTTATAAATTTGACTATTTTCTTAACAAGACGTCCTTTTTGGTTGCAAATTCAACTGTTTTGTTAAATATTAAAATTCGTTTTTTTTATTTGTTGAAAAGTCAATTGAAATTATTTTAGATAAAAATTCAATTCTTTTTTTGAAAGAATTGTGTTTTTGTTTTTAAAATTCACATGGTTTAGTTAAATTCCCATATTTCTTATGTTGGACAAATCTTAAACTGTTTAATTGAAAATTGAACTATTTCGTAAAAAAATTGCTTTTCAAAAGAGAACTGAAATCTTTTCTGTGTAAATATTCAACATTTTTAAAAATTTTTTGTTTTTTAATTAAAAATTCATTTGTTTTTTTTTTTAATTTAAAATATTTTATTATAAATTCAAACGTTTTTTCTTAAAAATTCATCTGTTTTAGTGCAAAGTTTATTTTTCTTTCATAAAAATGCAATTAATTTGTAGAGTATTCAATTTTTCGTAGAAACTTATTTTTCATTAAAAAATTTTTTCAATTTGAAAATTTATCTGCTTTAGTAGCCACCTTCTTTTTTTATGAAAAGGCAGCTTTTTACAAATCTTTGAAAATTTCCTAAAGCTTTCTCTAGAAGATTATCTTTTTAGTTATAAAGTTAATTATCTTGTCGAAAATTTAACCATTTTCTTAACAAAATATCCTTTCTGGTCATAAATTCTAAACCTAATATTTATCTTTTCGGCTTAAAAATTAATCTCTTATCGTAGGCCTTAACCTTTTTCTTTAAAGTTCATATTTTGTTGCTCATAAGTCAACTGCAATCTTTTTTGGATGAAAACTATTTTTTCTTAAAATTTGTCTTTTCAATTTGAAAGTTCCTTTTTTTTTGGTAAAAATTTTGCATCTTTCTTGGATAAAAGTGCAAATGTTTTGTTGAAAACTCAACTATTTTTTCGAAAATTTACTTTTGTTAAAAATTCTTATTTAAAGTCAAATGAAATATTTTTAGATAAAAATCTAACCCTTTTCTTATTGAAAATTTGTCTTTTCGATTAAAAATTCATGTTTTGGTAGAATTTCCAATTTTTCAGACACAAATATAACTGTTTGGTTGCACATTAAACTCTTCCATAGAAAAAAAACCTCTGGAAAAAGCCATATATTTTGGTTCAAAATTATAATTTTGTGACGAACTGCAATCTTTTCTGGATGAAAGTTCAACTTTAGAAAACAAATTTGTCGTTTTTTCTTTAAAATTTATCTATTTTAGTACAAAGTTTATCTTTCTTGGCTAAACATGTAACTAACTTGTAGGGAATTTATTTTATCGTAGATAATTATTTTTTGTTAAAAAATTTATATTTTGATCTTGAAAAGTCAAATGTAATCTTTTTTCGTTGAAAATTTAACATTTTTTTTTTAAATTTGTTTTTCTTTTTTTTTAAATTTATCTGTTTAAGTACAAATTTCATTTATATTTCAAAAAATGCAACTTCTTGGTAGCAAATTAGAAAATGTTGTTACAAAATCATTCTGTTTGGTTAAAAGTTCGTCTTCTTGAAGAAAAAATTAGATTTTTTTACAGAAACTAATTTTTTGGTTTAAAAATGCATATTTTGAGCGTGAAAAGTCAAATAAAAAATCTTTTTTAACGAAAAATTCAACTATTGTTTTATAAATTTATCTTCTTTATTTAAAAATTCGTCTACGTTAGTAGTAATATCTTTTATTTTTGATAAAAATTTAACTTTTTGGTTCAAAATTCTTCACAATTTGTTACGGAAAGGGTAGGGGGTTCCTTCACTCGTTTAGGTCATTTTTGAAAATTTGCAAAATCTTTCTACTGAAGATTATGTTTTAAGTTATAAATTTAATTATTTGGTCGAAAATTTAACAAGTTTTTTAACAAGACATCCTTCTTAGTTGCAAGTTAAACTGTTCTGTAGAAAATTAGTTTTTAAGGTTAAAGATTATTCTCTTTTTGTAGGACATTCACGTTTTGTTTAAAATTTATATGTTGTCGCTGATAAATTAACTAAAAAATTTTTTTTATGAAAACTATTTTTTTCTGAAAATTTTTCTTTTTATTTAAAAGTTCCTTTTCTTTTAGTAAAAATATTGCATCTTTCTTGGATTAAAATGCAAATTTTTTGTTGAAAATTTACCTATTTTCTGGAAAACTTATTTTTTGTTTACAATTCGTATTTTTGTATTGAAAAGTCAATTAAAGTTTTTCTAGGGAAAATTCAACTCTATCTTTAAAAATTTGTCTTTTAAATTTAAAAATTCACCTGTTTTAGTAGAATTTTAATTTTTCTTAAACAAAACTGCAACTGTTTAGTTTCAAATTTAACAGTTTTGTTAATGGAAAAGAGATAATGAGAACAGGAAATGGGTTTAGGGATAAGGAGTATATAAAAAAAAGAGTATGGATGAATCTTCCCCAGAAAGTGTGTGCAAGTTAAAACAGAAAAAAGTTGATAGAGGTAAAAAGGGAAGGAAATAGGAGACAAGAGATTAAGAAACGCATGTAAACCGAAAGAGGGACAAAACAAATAGGAAGACAGAACGGGTAAGGATATGAAGATTAAAGGGGATATAGAAAATCAAGTGAATAGAGAAGTGGGTAAAGGGTATGCAGTAAGGGGTGTAGAAAAATAAAGCAGGATCTATAGGTAAGATCCTTCCGGAAAAGTATATAAGTCTAAGCAGGAAAAAGAGTATGTGAAGGGGAAAAGGAAGGTTAATAAGTTTTTGAGGATTATTGAACGGGATATTAACCAGAATAAGGAAAAGAAATAGCAAGAAAGAACGGAGACGGGGATGGAAATAATTAAAGGAAATGTAGAAGATAAAGTGGATGGAGAAATCTGTGAATGTAGGAAAGATAAATGATAAGATGAATGTAGGTAAGTGGTGGATATTAGTAAAAGAATTGAAAAAGAAGAACATAAAAAAATGGAAGAGGGGTATTGTGAAGAAGAAATGGGTGAGCAGTAATAAAGGATCGGTAAGGTATATGTAGTGAGGGGTATAGAGAAATGAAGGGGGATATATTGGTAAGATCCTTGCGGAAAAAGTGTAGAAATCTAGGCAGAAAAAAAGAATATGAAGGTGGAAGGGAAGGCTTATAAGTTTGTTAAGGTTAGTGAAATAGATATTAAACGAAATTGAGCAAAGAAATAGAAAGAAAGAACGGGTAAGGGGATGGAAATAATTGAAGGAAATCTAAAAGATTTTGTAGATCGAGAAATGTGTATAAAAAGGATAAATAGTAGGGCAAACGTAGTTTGGAGGTGGTTAGTGATAAAAGAGTTGTAAAAGAGGAATAGAAAGAGAAATGGAATACTATGGTAATGAAGGAATGCGTGAGCAGTAAGGAGCAAGGGATACGGGGTAAAGGGTAGATATAAGGGGCATAGAGAAAAGGAAAATGATATATTGGGAAGGTTCTCCGAGAAGGAAACTACACAACGAAACAAGAACAAGAGTTTGCATAGTTGGAAGAGAAGCGTCCTAAATTCATAAAGATTAGTGAAAGGCATGTAAAACCCAATAAGGAGAAGTAATAAAAGGAAAAAATAAGTAAGGAAATGAAGGTTATTAGAAAGGGATGTAGAAGATGAAGTGGACGAAAGAATGTTTAAATAGAAAGAAGGAAAGAATGAGAGAAAAGAAGTTAATAGGTTCATAATAGTAAAAGAGATTTAAAAGAGGAAAGGTAAAGAGATACGGTAAAATGGGAATATTTTTTAGTTCATGGGTAGAGGGTATAGAAAAAAGTGGATGGGTGAGATTCCCCCAGAAATTGTGTATGATTTGAAACAGAAAAGTGTTTAGGTCTTAAGAGAAATAAATAAATAGTTGAAGATTAGTGATAGGTTTGTAAAACAGAATAAAAAAAATGGAATGGAAAAGAAGAATTGGCAAAGGGATCGAAATTGATGAAGGAGATATAGAATATAAAGCGTGTAAAGGGGTATGTAAGTAGGAATAAGTTGAGGATAAGTGGAAAGGTATCCGTGGATAATAGTAAAAGAGATCTAATGAGGAAAAAGAAAGAAGGAATGGAAAGGAGATAAGATAAAGAGAAAACGGATTATGGTTTAAGGAGTATAGACAAAAAATACTATAGGTTAGGTTCTCTCAGAAGGTGTGTGTAAGTCAAAACAGAAAAAAGAGTTTGTAAAGGTGTTAAGGGAATGAAAATTTATTAATAATGGTGTTAAGGGACTGCAGATTAGTAAAAGTTTGTAAAACGGAATATTGTAATTATTTTAAAGTGAGATGGTAGAAGGAGGTTGGAATCGGATGTAGATGGGAAACTGTATTCTTTATATCGTAAAACGATGCACAAAAAGAATAAGCAAAAATTGTGAGAGCACATCTCCCAGTGGTACGTTTCACGATATTTCATGTGGACGATAGGTGTATACATGTACTGTGTTGCGGGTCGGCCTTAGGAATGGAATACCCCACTTTATGTTTTATGCGATAGATCAGCTAGCGGGGCTGCTGTCATACGGTGCTGCGCGTTCCAGGGATAAAGTAAGATAGACGGATACCTTCTCGTGTGTGCGGATACGTCGCGGATAAATTCAACGTTACGTCCCATGCGGCTTTGCCGTTTTACCTATACTACCCCAACCTCCTTTTTCATTCCACAAAAGGGGTGCTCAAGTCATTTTCCCGACCTCTTTTATTTTATATTTTTAAATCCCTCGACTTCAAATGAACTTAGAGAAATATTTTCTTTACAAAAAAAATCAATAGTGATCTGCAAAATGTCTGGACTTTTAAACATTCTGTTGGTCCCTAATAATTAATTACTTATGAAATTTTTTTTTCTTTATGAGGTGCTATTTAAACTGTACGATATACTGCACAGTGGGGCAAAAAAGATGTTTGTGTACAAATTAATTTTCAGGAGATAATTATTATCCGATTTTAACTTTTTTTATTAAAAGCTAATAGAATTTCGCATTGAACTGTCGTGGCCGATTTCCAAATTTTTGTTTATTTTTTTTGTTTACTTAATAACAAAAATGAAAAAAATTGATTTTTAAAGTATAAGGGTTTCAAAAAAATGCTTTGATTCAATCAAAAATATTTACAAAACTAGAAGCAACTACCCAAAGACGACGTCCAATAGCAATTTAAATGTTAAAAAATTTATTGAATTTGTTATAAACAAATAAGTAAATGAAAATGGTTTCGTGGGGATTGGCGGCGATTCGTCACTTGCTTCGCACTAAATTTGAACAATTCAAGAACAAAAAATTTTTGTTAGCTGAAATAAGAAATCTTAATAAATAATTTGTTATTTTAAAAGCAATTTTTATAAACATATATCCATATCAGGTATTTTTGATGAAATAAATAAAGTTTTTTTCTATGCACTGAATCATGTATCCGTATTAATTGGCAATAAAAACTAAGTATCATATTTGGTCACCAAATAAAAGTTAATAATTGTTCAAACTGCCTTAATTAACAAATGCACTGTTTGGCTACTTCTGGAGGTACAAACTTGCTTTTTTCGATTCAATTAAATTTAAATAACCAGATTCCAATTTTGTGACAACATTTTGATGAGAGGGAACAACTTATTTTTGTAAAGAACAATTGTTTACACAAATTTTTAGCAGTTTATGTATTTATAAATAAGATTCCACTTTTTTACAAAATTAACTCCAGTTATTTAGCAATGATTCTTTGCTACAAATCGAAATCATCTGATCATTTTTTAACGAAACTTAATTAACAAATGCATTACTCGGCTATTTTTTAGAATTTAAACTTGTTGCTTTTATCTCATCAACTGTTAATAACACATTTTTTAACTTATTTTTCGTTTGATGAAGATCGAATATTTTTATTTTTTTTAACAATGTAGTAAACAAAATTTGTCTCGGCTTATACATTTGCAAATAAAAATGTGTGTTTTTTATTTAATGTAATTAAAGATACTTAGGAATTATTCCTTGCCACAAATTAATAGAAATCACTTATTTATCTATAAATACATAAAATAATAAAAATTGGTTTAAAGCATTGTTGTATACAATAATAAATTATTTTCTGTCATAAAAATGGTTTTATTTTAAAGTAAGATATGCTCGATTCCATAGAAAATTTTTTATTTATTCTACGAAAAAAACCTGATAAAAATATTTGTTTACAAAAATTGTTTATGAAATAAATTATTTTTTAACTTTTAATAATTGAAATAAAAAGATCTTTTTCCATAAATCGTTTAAATTAAGTGCGAATTAAGGGAGAGATCGCCACCAATCTCCACGAAACCATTTTCATTCACTTATTCATTTATAAGAAATTCAATATATTTTTAACATTTGCATTGCTATTGGGCATCTTGTTTGGATAGTTGCTTCCAGATTTATGTGTATTTTCGATTGAATGAAAGCATTTTTCAAAACCTGGTATACTTTAAAGCTCAAAATTTTTTTCCTTTTTGCTATTAAATAAACAGAAAAATACAGAAAAATTTAAAAAACGGCTATAACATTTCGATGCAAAATTTTATTAGCTTTTATTTAAAAAAAATTTAATATCGGATGATAGTTGTCTTTTGAAAATCAATTGGTCCACGGTTTATTATTAGCTAAAAGATCATTATTTTTATTTAAAAAATATACTATTATACTTTTTGTTTAGAATTGATATCTTTTGGGTAAATAATATACTATTTGTGTAAAAATCGAATAACTTTGTTAAAAACTTGTTCCTTTTTTTGTACAAAATTAATTTTTTTATACTGAAAACTGAATTCATCCTTTGGGTTAAGAAGTGAATGATTTTTTCGGAAAATTTAACTAATTAATGAAAACGTTATATTTCTAGGTTGAAATAAAAAATTCCACTGTTTTTTAGACAAATATCATTTTCAACATTAAATTCATAAATTTGGCCGAGAATTAAAATATTTGGTTTGATTTAAGCTCTTGGTTTAAAATTTATTTTTTATGTTAAAAATGTATATTTCTTTGTTAAAAACTTATCTGTTTTGTAGAAAATTCGTATTTCATGTGAAAGTTTAACTTCGTAGAAGATTCGACTATTTGCTTAGAAATTTCAAAAATCGGTTAGAAATGAACTTTTCTATAGAAAATTCTATACATTTTTTAAAAAGTTATTTGTTTAGGTTGAAAATTCTACTGACTTGATTTAAAAATTAATTATTTGCAATGCTAATGTAACCATTCCATTATTCGTTAAATATTTATGTAGTTTTTATTAAAACGTCTTTTTCGGTTTTAAATTAATCTTCTTGATTAAAAATTCAACTATTTGTTTAAAAAGTAACTTTCTGACTAAAAATTCATATTGTGGACTTAAAGATGTAACTGTTTTCTAGAGAATTCTTCTTTTGGTTTAAAAACTATAAAACTTTGTTTTTTAATTATTTATATATTTTTTTACTGAAAATACTTTCCTGTTGGAAGAATAACTCTTTTTCGAAAAATTGCTTTTCTTGTTTGTGGAAATAAATTCCTTTTGGTTTAATTAATTAATTAATTAATTAATTATAGTTGAATTCAACTGTGAATTCATTTTTTGGTCAAATTCGATTGTTTTTAATTAAAAATTGAAATCTTTCTTTGTTGAAATATCACATTTTTAGAATCTTTGTTAAGTACTTATCCTTTTTTATTGAAAGTTCAACTCCTTTCTCAAAATTTAAAAATGTAGACATAGTTTTAAACATTTATTATTTTAGTATAAAATTGCAATATTTTATTTAAAGTTAAAGAATTTTGTGGAAAATTCTACTGCTGCATTAAACATTACTCTTTTTAAATAAAAAATTTGTCTTTTTGGATTCAAATTCAACTCTATTCTGAAAAAATCATCTCATTGTCATGGAAATTAAATTACTTGGTTGAAAGTGCAATTTTTTTTGTTTGAGTTTAATCTTCTTTGTTTGAAAATGCGTCCCTTTTTCTTGAAACTAAAAGTATTTTATTTTAAATGCAACTGTTCAGTTGATAATTAATTTTTGTTGTTGTCGTTCTCTCTACTTGAAAAGGTAATTTTTTTGTTGGAACTTCTTATTTTTTAATTAAACTTATATATTGATTTTTCAAAAAAAAAATTTTAACTGTCTCCTGAAAATTTTTTATTTTTCACTTGAGAATTCAAAGCTTTGGTTTAAAATGCAACGATTTGTGGTTAAAAGTTAATTCTTTTATTACAAGACAACTGTTTTCTAAAACATTTGATTTCTTAGGTTAAAAACTCAAATCCTTTGTTGGAAATTCATCTTTCTTGGTAAAAAAATATCTTTTTTTTATTAGAAATTCAACTATTTTCTTATCCAGTTTTGAGAGAATTTTTTTTTGGGTCGTAAAGTCGTTAAAAATTATCTTCATATATTTTGTTTTATCTTAGACAATCATAAAATAAAAAAATGTTCACTTAAATTTAGTGGGGGTTGGTTTTGTATTTTGACGTTGTCCTGGTGAGTTTAAGTTTTATGTGATGATCTAAGACAAAGAAGTGATTTTTAAGCAACCTCCTAATCTATATTCTAAAGAAGCGTCATTTTCTTTACAAATAAATAATGCGATGCAAACCGAGTAGGAAATGACGTAACAAATTTTCTTTCCTACGTCATTAAAGGATTTTTTTGCGAGACTTGGACGGTTCTTGGGATCCTTTTGAGAGTCGTGTGTCCACTTTGAAGGGTGGAGAAGCATACGGAAAAAGGGTGGAAGTGAGCACCTTCTCATGAAGGGATGCATAAAACATAGGGATAGATAGTGGCGTGGTATTCGCTCTGATGCGGATTCACCTTTCCCCGGGATCCGCGAGGTAAAAAACTCACCCCGAATGTGACGTATGCATGCGAAAACACTGCACGACCAATCTCCTCCGACCTTCCAGACCCTTCCTCCACCTTTGTCTCTTTTATTGGCGCTCTCCGGAGAATTGATAACCGCTGGTTTATATCTACGCGACTGCGAGACCCGCTACGCTAATACAGTGGTACCACCGGGTATAATCGCACTCGAGACTCCATTGTTTTATCCGTGCATGACTTTGGCGATAATGCCAGGTTGCAAAAGTCACAATTTTTTGTTCTTTTTTCAGAATTTCAAATTTTTGAATTTATATTGTCACTGTAGAAAGAATCATAACTTCAGTCACTGGGTCAGTTAAGGTGCGGAAAAATTAAAAAAAAAATCGAAATTCGCAGACACCAAGAATCGAACCCTAAACGCCTAGCTCTAGATCGAGTGCCATTACTTAAAAAGAGGATGTTATTCTATGAACACTCGATGCAATTCTAGGAAATTTCGGTTTAATTTTGCGCAAGCACATGCAATACTTCGCAATCATATTTAATATTCCCCCATTTTTTGCGTAAGCACATGCAATACTTCCCAATCACATGTAATATTCCCCCATTTTTTGCGCAAGCACATACACTACTTCCCAATCACATGTAATATTCCCCCATTTTTTGCGCAAGCACATGCAATACTTCGCAATCACATGTAATATTCTCCCATTTTTTTGCGAACCCACGCAATCCTTTATAATCCCGTGAAATATTTATAAAGATTTTTGGAACCCTATGCAATATCTTGCGATTCCTTGTTATCCCATGAAAACTCGATGTAATTCTCTTCAATCTTTATACAATTTCATGCAAGCACATGTAATAATTAGCAATCACATGCAATCTTTAACGAAATTCTCATGCAATCCTATGCAATACGTATACAATTTCGTGCAATCACATGCACGTATTGCTATATCAAGCAACCCAATGCAATCTGTAAACAATTTCACGCAATCACATGCATTTTTTGCAATATTGAGCAATATTACAATCCGTTGTTAGCTGATAAAAACACAATGCAATTCTAAGCATTCTTTATATAATTTCGTATAAGCACATGCAATTTTTCTCAATCACATGAAATATTTATACAACTTCGTGCAATCCCACTTCTTTGCAATCCCAGGTATTCTTGTGAAGTCTTAAACAATTTCATACAATCCTTTGTAATTCTATGCCACCCCGCGGAACCTCTTGCAAATTCATACAATCCTTTTCAGTTTCTTGCAACATTTTACAATCCCTTGTAATCCCACGAAATTGTGATGAGATCCCATGCAATCGGCATACTATTTTGTGCAATTCCATGCACTGCTTGAACTATTATCTATTCGCTTGGAATCTCATGCAATCACATGGGAATCTCTTATTATGCAATGAAAACTCGATGTTCAGTGTTCGTTCAATCTCATACAATTTGTTTCAATCACATGCAATTTTTATAAAATTTCGTGCAAACCTATGCAATATTGTGAAATATAATTTAATGTTTTTCAATTTAATGCAACGCCGGAAAATTTCATGCAAATTCAGGCAATCCTCTTTAATCCCATTCTATACTTTGGAATCGCTTGTCATCCTACGAAATTTTTATGCAATTCCATGCAATTTATATAAAATTTAGTGTAAGCACATGCAATCCTTCATAGTCACTTGCAATTGTTTTTAACCCAGTACAATCTTTATAACATTTTGTGCAATCCTATGCAATATTTTTATAATTTCATACAATCTCATGCAATATGTATACAATTTTGTGCAGTCCCATCGACTGCTTGCAGTATCATGCAATCGCGTGAAATATCAGGGAATCTCGTGCAATTATTTACGATATCATGCAATATTTCACAATCTCTTGTTATGTCATGAAAACTCGATGCAATTTTATTTAAGCCTGATACATTTTCGTTCAATCTCATTAAATTTTTTGCAATCCCATGCAATGCAAAATATAATGGAATCTCATGCAATCTTTTGCATTTTAATGCAGCGCAGTAGTATCTCATGCAAATTCATGGAATAATTTTCAATCACATTCGATTTACCACAATCCCTTAATATCCCATAAAATTTTTTTGCAATCCAATGTCATATGTTCATAATTTAGTAAAACCACACTCATTTCTTTCAATATTAAGCAATCACATGGAACATTAGGTAATCTCATGCAACCCTTTCCAATTCCATGCAATATTTTGCAATTTGTCTTTATCCTATGAAAACTCGAAGCAATATTCTGCAATCCTTATAAAATGTTGTACAAGCGCATGAAATTCTGAGCAATCACATACAATAATTATAAAATTTTGCTCAATCGCATGCAATATTAATAGATGTCATACAAAATGTCATACAAATTTCTGCAATCCTTTTCAGTTCCATGCTATATTTTACAATGCCTTTTTACCCCATACAATTACGATGCAATCCGTTGCACTTGTTACAATATTATTTAATCGCGTGCAACCTTAGGCCATTTACTGCAATCCTTACAATTCCATGCAATATTTTACAGTCTATAGTTATGCAATGAAAATTCGGTACAATCCTATTTAATCTTTACACAATTTCGTTCAATATCATGTAATGTTTTGTAATCTAATAGAATTTGTATACAATTTCGTGCAATCTCATGCAATCCATCCCATGCACTTTCTATATAATTTCCTGTGATCCCATGCCTATTAAATACCTATACTACCTATACCTATTAAAAAATGTTGTAAAATCATTTAAATCTTTATTCAATCTTTAAAATCTATCTAAAAACTTTCGTCATATTTTTGAAGTATTTGGCAGTATTCATGAGAGTCTTCGAATCTTTGGGAAACATTTGTGAAATTATTGAAATCTTTTTTAAATCTTTGAAAAATGATTTAAGTATTTGTAAAGTCTTTTGAATCTATTCAAAAACGTTGTGAAATCATTGAAATCCTCATTTGATCATTAAAATCTATTTGAAATCTTTCGACATATTTTTAAAATATTTGGAATCATTCTTGAAAGTCTTGGAATCTTTGGGAAATTATCGAAGTTTTGTGAAGATTTTTTAATTAATTAGAGATCTTTGAAATCTTTGAGAAATCGTTAAAATGTTTATTGAACCTTTAAAATTGATCTAAAATCTTTGTGAAAGCTTTAAAATCTTTTGGTAATCATTACAATCTTCGTGAAAAATTTATACAATTTTTTTCAAGTCTTTAAAAATCTTTGCCAAATTTTTTAAGTATTTGGTAATATTAATAAAATTATTGAAATCTTTGTGAAATCTTCAAAAAATGTATTAAGTATTTGTAATGTCTTTGAAATGTATTTAAAAATGTTGTTAAATTATTTAAATTTGTATTCAATCATTCAAATCTATTTTAAATCTTTGGACATATTTTTGAAATATTTAGTAACATTCTTGAAAGTCTTGAAACATTTGGGAAATTATTGAGGTCTTTGTGAAGATTTTTAAATTTATTAGAGATCTTTGAAATCTTTGAGAAATCGTTAAAATGTTTATTGAATCTTTAAAATCGATCTAAAATCTTTTTGATGGCTTTAAAATATTTTGGAAATCATTGAAATCTTCGGGAAAAATTTGTACAATTTTTTTTTAATTCTTTAAAAATATTTGCCAAATTTTTAAAATATTTGGTAATTTTAATAGAATTATTAAAATCTTTGTGAAATCTTTAAAAAATGTATAAAGTATTTGTAATGTCTTTGAAATATATTTAAAAATGTTGTTAAATCATTTAAATTTGTATTCAATCATTCAAATCTATTTTACATCTTCCGACATATGTTTAAAATATTTAGTAACATTCTTGAAAGTCTTGAAATCTCTGGGAAATTATTGAAGTCTTTGGGAAGATTACTAAATTTATTCGAGATCTTTGAAAGCTCTGGGAAATCGTTAGAATCTTTAATAAATCTTTAAAACTTATTTAAAATCTTTGTGATGGCTTTAAAATCTTTTGGAAAGTATTGAAATTTTCGTAAAGAATTTGTACAATATTTTTTTAATTCCTTAAAAATCTTTGCCAAATTTTGGAAATATTTGGAAATATTAATAGAATGATTGAAATCTCTCTGAAGTCTTTGGAAATGTTTTTGTAATATTTGGAATGATTTGTGAAAATATTGAAATTATTGAAACTTTTTTTAAATCTTGGAAAACCTATTGATCTATGTGTAAAATCTTTTAAATTTATTCAAAAACGTTGTGAAATTATTTAAATCTTTATTTAATCATTAAAATCTATTTGAAAACTTTCGACATATTTTTGAAATATTTGGCATCATTCTTGAAAGTCTAGGAATCTTTGGGAAATTATTGCAGTCTTTGTGAAAATTTTTAAATCTATTCGAGATCTTTGAAAGCTCTGGGAAATCATTAAAATCTTAAATAAATCTTTTTAATCTATCTAAAATCTTTTTGATGGCTTTAAAATATTTTGGAAATCATTGAAATCTTCGTGAAAAATTTGTACAATTTTTTTGAATTCTTTAAAAATCTTTGCCAAATTTTGGAATTACTTAGTAATATTAATAGAATTATTGAAATCCTTGTGAAATCTTTAAAAAATGTATTAAGTATTTGTAAAGTCTTTGAAATGTATTCAAAAACGTTTTCAAATCATTTAAATTTGTATTCAATCATTCAAATCTATCTTAAATCTTTGGAAATATTTTGGAAATATTTAGCAACATTCTTGAAAGTCTTGAAATCTTTGGGAAATTATTGAAGACTTTATGAAGATTTTTAAATTTATTAGAGATCTTTTAAATCTTTGGGAAATCGTTAAAATCTTTATTGAATCTTTAAAATCGATCTGAAAGCTTTCAAATCTTTGTAAAAAATTTGCACTTTTTTTTTTTAATTCTTTAAGAATTGTTGCCAAATTTTTTCAACATTTGGTAGCATTGGTAAAACTATTAAAATCTTTCTGAAATCTTTGGATATGTTTTTGTAATATTTGGAAACATTTGTGAAATTATTTAAATATTTGGGATATCTTTGAAGTCTTTGTAAAGAGTTTTGAATCCATTCGAGATCTTTGATATTTTTGGAAAATCATCCAAATATTTATTAAGTTTTTGAAATCCAACCGAAACCTTTGCGAAATCTTAAAAACCTTTGTGAAATAATAGAAGTCTTTGTGAAATCTTTTAAATCTATCTAAAATCTTGTGAAAGATTCATGAACTCTTGGTAAAATTATTGAAATCTTTGTCAAATCCTTGACAAAATGAATTTTATTCTTCTGTTCATTATTTATTTACTATTTCTTGTTTATTTATTATTTATTATGATAAATTCTTACATAGTATAATATTACTGTACTATTTTCAAATTGTACCATTCAATATTATAAGTTTCTGCCATAATTCATACTTTTTTTACCTACTGGGCCGTGGTAGGGGAAGGGGTAGAGATAGAGGTAGTGTTAATGGTGGGGCTAAAGTTTTTAATAATGGTAGGTATGGTGGTAAAGGTAATGGTAATTGCATGGGTTAGGGAAGGGGTTCGGAATACGGATAAAGTTAGGGATATAAGTAAGGGTAGGTGTAGGTATGTGGTGGGGATAGGGGTACGTTTATAGTAGTGATATAGTAGGGATAAGAGTAGGGGTAGAGATAAGGGTTAGTGAAGCTTAGGGGTAGGGTAAGAAATAAGAGTAGGGATAGGTATAGGGATAGAGGAAGAGCTTAGGGTAGAGGTAAGACTAGTTATAACGGAAGGGGTTAGGGTTCGGGGTAGGGGTAAGGATAATGGTATTGGAAGGGGGTAGAGTTGGGGAAGGGATAGGGTAGATTAGAAGTAGGGGTAATATAAGAACAGGGATAGAGTAGGG